>NC_069505.1:172952494-173272494 GCF_027579735.1 Bombina bombina
GTCTAAAATCTCATCTAACGGGTTCTCCACCTGTAGAGCCTCCTCAAGAGACTCGAACCAAAAAGCCGCTGCAGCAGTGACTGGGGCAATGCATGCAAGAGGCTGGAGAATAAAACCTTGATGTATAAAAACTCTTAAAGGGACAGTCAACCATAGAATTGTTATTGTTTTAAAAGAGATAATCCCTTACTCATTCCCCAGTTTTGCATAACCAACAGTTATATTAATGTACTTTTTACCTTTGTGATTACCTTGTATCTAGGAACCTTCTTCCAGCCCCCTGATCACATGACTGTGACTGTTTATTATCTATTGTCTTAAATTTAGCATTGTATTGTGCTAGATCTTAAATAACTTGAACACAGTGTTATCTATATAGCCCACGTGTACTTTCTGTCTCTGTGTTGAAAAGAGATTTAAAAAGCATGTGATAAGAGGCAGCCCTCAAAGGCTTAGAAATTAGCATATGAGCCTACCTATGCTTAGTTTAAACTAAGAATACCAAGAGAAAAAAGCAAATTTGATGATAAAAGTAAATTGGTAAGTCAATTAAAATTCCTATCTGAATAATGAAAGTTTAATTTATACTTGACTGTCCCTTTAAGGAGACCCTCCAATTGTTTATCCATAGGATCTAGGAAAGCCCAACTGTCCTCGACAGGGATAGTTGTACGCTTAGCTAGGGTAGAGACTGCACCCTCCACCTTAGGGACCGTCTGCCACGAGTCCCGGGTGGCGGCATCTATGGGAAACATCTTTTTGAAAGCAGGAGGGGGAGAGAACGGCACACCTGGTCTATCCCATTCCTTAATAATAATTTCCGAAAACCTCTTAGGGACTGGTAAAACATCAGTGTAAACAAGCACTGCAAAGTATTTGTCCATCTTACACAATTTCTCTGGAACTACAACGGGTTCACAGTCATCCAGAGTCGCTAAAACCTCCTTAAGCAATAAGCGGAGGTGTTCAAGCTTAAATTTAAACTCTGTCATTTCAGAGTCAGACTGAAGCAACGCCTTCCCTGAATCAGAAATGTCACCCACAGATAGAAGCTCTCCTGCTTCGGCTTCTGAGTATTGTGAGGGTATATCGGACACAGGTATTAAAGCGTCAGAAAGCTCTGTATTTGTTCTAGCCCCAGAGCTGTCTCGCTTTCCTTGTAACCCTGGCAGTTTGGACAATACCTCTGAGAGGGTAGCATTCATAACTGCCACCATGTCCTGTAAGGTAAAAGAATTAGACGCGCTAGATGTACTTGGCGTCACTTGAGCGGGAGTTATAGGTTCTGACACGTGGGGAGAGCTAGATGGCATAATCTCCCTCTTTCCAGTCAGAGAATCCCCTGGAGATAAATCTTTAAGCGCCATAATATGGTCTTTATAGTTTATAGAAATTTCACTACATTTGGTACACATTCTAAGAGGGGGTTCCACAATGGCTTCCAAACATATTGAACAAGGAGTTTCCTCTATGTCAGACATGTTTAACAGACTAGTAATGAGACAAGCAAGCTTGGAAAACACTTTTATAAATGTGAAACAGCAATTAAATAAAAACGTTACTGTGCCCTTAAGAGAGAAAAACTAGCACTTAAACTGCAAAACAGTGTAAAAATATAGCGAAGTCTTTGAAATTTTTACAGTGTGTAAGGGACTAAAGTAACATTGCACCCACTTGCAAATGGATGATTAACCCCTTATGCTACAAACCGGATTTAAAAAACGTCAAGCACCTTTAAAATATAGTTAAGCACCTTGCCACAGCTCTGCTGAGGCTCCTACCTGCCCTCAAATACGATTTAGGGAGGAAATAAACACTCTATAGTGGTCCTCAGATGCCAGAGGATTCCTCTAGGGAAGCTGGATGTCTCAGTCTGAAGGAAACTGCACATCTAGAGCGTGAAAATAGGCCCCTTCCACCATGTACTGGATGCCAGAGGGGCCTTAAGAAAATACTCCTAGGAGTATCTGGCTAGCCACGTGGAAACTAGGCCCCAAATAACGACTTATCTCCCTCAGAGAAAAAACGTCCTATTTATGAAACCTGTAAACGTTTTGTCTCTAAGTAATATGAGTATTAACATGAGTATTACCCTGTTTTGTAAGCATGATCCCAGTCATTGTTAAATCACTGCATCTAGCTTACCTCAAATACATAAGGCTCTGTCAGCATTTTCTAGAATTTCTCTCTAGAAATAAAAATACTGAACATACCTCAAAGCAGGTAATCTGCAGGCCGTTCCCCCAACTGAAGTTTTCCCATACTCTTCAGTTATGTGTGAGAACAGCAATGGACCTTAGTTACAAACCGCTAAGATCATCAACCTCCAGGCAGAATTCTTCTTCTAATTTCTGCCTGAGAGAAAAACAGTACAACGCTGGTACCGTTTAAAAATAAACTATTTATTGAAGGTAAAACTACACTAAGTCACCGCATATCTCTTGATACCTCCTATCTTGTCGAGAGCTGCAAGAGAATGACTGGGGGTGGGGGTCCTCTTGCAGCTTCCTGTTGGGAAGAATATCCCACAAGTAATGGATGAACCCGTGGACTGGATACACCTTACAAGAGAAATGAGGTTTATTGGATTAACAGAAAATGTGCAATATGCATCAAAACGAAATTAGACAGGTGCATAAATTTGGGCACCCCAACAGAAATATCGCAATGATATTTAGTAGAGCCTCCTTTAGCAGAAATAATAGCCTCTAGACGCTTCCTATAGCCTGTAATGAGTGTCTGGATTCTGAATGAAGGTATTTTGGACCACTCCTTGCATAACATCTCCAGTTCAGTTAGGTTCAATGGTTACGGAGTATAGACATCCCGCTTCAAATCACCCAACAGATTTTCAATGATATTCAGGTCTGGGGACTGGGATTGCCATTTCAAAACATTGTACTTGTTCCGCTGCATAAATGACAGAGTACATTTTGAGCAGTGTTTTGGGTCATTGTCTTGTTGAAATATCCAGCTCCGGCGTAACTTCAACATTGTGACTGATTCCTTAACATTATTCTGCTGATATTGAGTGGAATCCATGCGACCCTCAACTTTAACAAGCTTACCAGTACCGGCACTGGCCACACAGTATGATGGAACATCCACCAAATTTTACTGTGGCTAGCAAGTGTTTCTCTTGGAACATCGTGTTCTTTTGCCGCCATGCATAACGCCCCTTGTTATGACCAAATAACTCAATCTTTGTTTCATCAGTCAACTGCACCTTCTTCCAAAATGAAGCTGGCTTATCCAAATGTGCGTTTGCATACCTCAAGCGACTCAGTTTGTGGCGTGTGTGCAGAAAAGGCTTCTTCCGCATCACTCTCCCATACGCTGAATTATTGAACGATGCACAGTGACACCATCTGCAGCAAGATGATGTAGGTCTTTGGAGGGGGGTCTGTGGGCTTTTTCTGACTGTTCTCGCCATCCTTTGCCTCTCCGATATTTGACTTCTGGCCTTAAGAACTGTGCCTGTGGTCTTCCATTTCCTCACAGTGGACACTGACAGCTTAAATCTCTGCAATAGCTTTTTGTAGCCTTCTCCTAAACCATAATGTTGAACAATCTTTGTTTTCAGGTAATTGAGAGTTGTTTTGAGGCCCCCATGTTGCTACTCTTCAGAGGAGAGTCAAAGAGAACAACAAATTGAATTGGCCACCTTAAATACCTTTTCTCATGATTGGATGCACCTGTCTATGAAGTTCAAGGCTTAATGGGCTCACCAAACCAATTGTGTGTTTCAATTAATCAGTGCTGGGTAGTTATAGGTATTCAAATCAAGAAAATGTCAAGGGTGCCCTAATGTATGCACCTGTCTAATTTAGTCTTGATGCATATTGCACATTTTCTGTTAATCCAATAAACCTAATTTCACTACTGAAATAGTAGTGTCCTTCAGTTATTTGATAGATCAAAATTAAATTGCTGATCTAAACACCCAATTATTTATAAATGAAAATCACGGAAATTGTCAGGGGTGCCTAAACTTTTGCATAAAAATACATATACATATACATATATATACATATATATATACATATATATATACATATATATATACATATATATATACATACATACACACACATATATACACACACATATATATATACATACATACACACACATATATATACACACACATATATATATATATATACACACACACACACACACACATACATATACACACAATGAGAAAGATAACGAGGATGCCAGGGAACTCAAAGCTAAAGTGGTTTATTCAACAACCTTCAATTTGTAAAAAGAGCAATATCTGTGAAGCGCAATAAAATGAGGTATGCCTGTATATATACAAAATAGATAACCCAAGGTATTGATCTAGGCCAGGGATTTTAAAACCTGTCCTTAGGCCTCCATAACAGGCCAGATTTTCAGGATTACCTTGGGTGAGAGCAGGTTAATGATGTTAAACAATCATCTGATTTCACCTGTGCTTCAGTTCAGATAGTGAAAATCTGGCCTGTTAGGGAGGCCTGAGGACAGGTTGGAAAACCCCTGATCTAGACCCATTGTTATATTTCATCCTTTCCATTGGCAGTCAAACAAAAGGAAAATAAAAAAATGCAATCATTTAAAAAAATAAAAATAATTTCAAATGCCTCACTGAAATTATTTACACACAACTTATGCAATCATTAGAAAATAGTAGGGAACTTTCATAGAACCGGTGTTCAGAATTGGCAGAAATGTATTGATTTATCATTGATAATTAGAAAGGTGCTAATTGCAAGCTGTGCACCACACTTCTGAAAGTGCATGTGGTATGGCTTAAAGGGATATTCCAGCCAAAATTGGAAACCACATGGATGCATTTCAGTATTGAACAGAAGCATTTTTGTAATATACTTGTATTAGCAAAAATGCTTCTTATAAAAGTTATAGCTGTTTTAAAAGAGTATTTACATATGCAACGTGCACCAGCATTTTAACCACAGCACTTGCTCAGAGAGCCTTAGCTGCTTGTACCATCTGGTAATGATTCAATTTGTTAATTGCTGACATGATACAAGCCCCAGTGATGATCTGAGCAGCTGCAGTATTTAAAATGTGGGTGCAGTGACAATATCTAGCTATGCTTCACATGCACGTGCAAAGAAAAATGTTAGCACTAAAACAATGATAAATTTTACTAGAAGCATTTTTGCTAATACATGTATATTGCAAATATGTTTCTTTTCAAAGATGTACTAAATCTATGTGCATTTAAATTTTGACTGGAATGTCCCTTTAACTGCCTGAATTCTCAAATTTAACCTCCAAATCTTTATATACAGTATTTTTTTCAAAAAGACAACCCAGTGTATTGATCTAGGCTGATGTTTTATTTGATGCCACCATTTGGCAGGCAAAAAGTTTGTGTTTTTCACAGAAATGTACACACATGTGCATTCATAAGATAATTGGATGTAAAAGCTTCTCTAGAATCCACTGTATACAGTATTACCAGAGATGTATGGGTTTGACATTTGTTTTGATAATCAGAAGGCCGCTATTTGCAGCTATGCACCACACTTCAGAAAGAGTATTTTTAGTCAAGTTATAATACTGGGTGTAGGGCCCATTTGGTATAGCATGACTGCCTAAATTGACAAAATGTATCCCAAAGCTATAACTATTTTGAAAGTACACAATCCAAGTGGTCCATAGTCATGGGTCACTCAGTGGTGCAAAAGCAGTCACACAAAAGTCACTGGTCACTCAGGAGTCAGTGATCAGGAGTCACTTAGATCGATCAGTAAATACTTGACACTCAGCGGTCCCCAGTCCCCCCATATTCAAAAGGTTACCCCATGGATTCTTGTCACTTCAGATACACAGAGCGTAGTGTGTTGCACTTTTACAAGAAATCAGGCTAAGAAAAGAGCCGAATGCCACCAGCGAGCATCAGCCTTCTTTCACATTCGGCAGCTAACAAAACTGCTGAATGTAAAATGTCTAAACGTGAATCGCATAAAGGTCATCCCACATTCCACTTAGTGGTTATTTAGCCAGAACCTATAAACAGTTCTAACAGACTCTTAGGTCTATTTGGTGACATTTGCAGCAGAGTATCCCAAATACATGTTTTGGGTCACATGAAGTATCAAGATTTAAATAAATAAAAAAATATTGGTGGCAAATCCGCACTCTACATTTTCATGTATTACAGGATTTTAAACTCCTTTCCAGCGTACCAGGCACTGTCCACTTTTTGTTACACATGGAAGTTCTCAACTGAACTCACAGCTGAGAAATTACCCATTCCCCAGCTTTGCACAACCAACATTGCTAGATTAATATACTTTATAACATTTAAACCTCTAAATTTCTGCCTGTTTCCAGACAGCCTCTTATAACATGCTTTTTTTATTTTATTTGCTTTTCACAACAGGAGACTGCTAGTTCATGTAGGCCATATAGACAACATTGTGTTAACGTCTGAGGAGTTATTTAAGATTTAGCACAACAGTACTAAATGCAAGTCAATAGATAAATAAAAAGTCATATGATCAGGGGGATGTCAGAAGATGTTTAGATACAAGGTAATTACAGAGGTAAAAAGTGTATTTATATAACCCTGTAGGTTAGGCAGAACTGGGAAATGGGTAATAAAGTGACTATCTTTTAAAACAATAACATTCTATTGTAGACTGTCCCTTTAAATTCACTTCTATTTTCAAATGTACTATGTTCTCTTGGTATCCTTTTATGAAAAAGAATATATACATGGCCTACACTAGTGGGAGCTAGCTGGTGATTAGTGCCTGTCATTTGACAGGCTCACTGTTCAGCTAGCTCTCAGTACTGCATTGCTGCTCATTCAGTAAATGATAAAGGGAATTAGGCAAATTTAATAGAAGTAAATTGAAAATCTGTTTAAAATTGTGGTGAGAGAGAAAAGTTTAAAGTCACTGTAAGCATTTTATTTGTAAAATTTGGAAACTGATGTGTTTTGAAGATGGTGTTTAATATTAAAGGAACACTTTAAAATTGCTGCTTTAACTGAATCATGAGGTTTTTTATTATTATTAATAAACACCTTTCCAATTAACTTCCATTAGCAAAATGTGCACAGTCTTTTTATATTTACACTTTTTGAGTCCCTAGCTCCTACTGAGCATATGCAAGCATTTACAGAATATACGTATATGCATTTGTGATTGGCTGATGGCTGTCACTTGATAAAGGGGGAGTGGAAATAGACCTAACCTAAAATTGTCAGAAATAAATCTACTGCTCATTTGAAATTCAAACTAAGTGCTATTGCATTGTCTTCTTTTTTATCATGCTTTACACAGGGCTCAACAAACCCAGTAACCAGAGAGCCACTGGCTCCAAGCTTTGGGTTATTATTCATATATCTATAGGTAAATGTCACAGTTTGGATCCTAAAAGTATGTCTGGCTCGTAAATGGTATTGTAGACACCTGAAATTACATATATTCCTGTCCCTGTAGTGTAAAATCTAAAAAGAAGACACTACCAGTCCAAAGTTTTAGAACACTTCCATTATTCAAGTTTTTATTCAAATGTACACAATTAAATATCCAATGTACTTTGAAATTATAGCAAAGAACAAAAACAATTGAGAAAATACAAATTCAAGAAATCCCTTTGTTTAACAAAATGTAACCAAAATGTCTGAATCAAAGCCCCTTTTAGTAATTATAAAAGCAGAACATACTTATGGTATTGTATCTACAAAGGAAATAGATTTTTCTTCAGAAAGTTATTCCCAAGACTGTTGCAGCACTTCCCACAAATTGCACTTGGTCGCTTTGCTTTCTCTCGCATCCAGTTTGTCCCATCTTTTAATACTTACCATCTTATTGTCTAAGGTAATTTTGACAATGCCTATAGGTAAGTTTTGGGTCATTATCTTGCGGTAGGATATACCTACTAACTAGGCATATACCAGTTTTGCATAACGCTGCAGTAGTCTCTTACTTGCCACTTAATCTGTACAAATCACTGACCACCACGCTTCCTCCTCCAGTTGGTATCACACAATGAGGTGCATAAGACAGTCTTTTGGAGTCAACTGGCAGTGCTTCATGGCTCAGACAAACTTCTTTTTCCACCCAAGAAGCATTTTTTTTACTACCACTTGACCTGTCAAACCCCCAAATATTGAAGTCTTTCTTCACAGTTGAAAGTGAGACTCTCACTTTTCAGTTATAAGGTGCACTTGATGACTGTCAAAAACTTGCCTTCTGCTGTGGGTCTACAAGATCTTTGTCAGTTTCTTAAAGTTTTCAATTCCCATTTGATGGTGTAGGAAACTGTACTCACCAACATTTGTTTTTTTATCCCTGAAAAGGGTCTTTGTTTATAACTCTTAAATGTAAAGACACATTCCAGTTTTTGTAACAAATGTGTTACTTTAACCTCAGGCAGTTAACCTCTAACCTATTGTAAGATTTTAGATTATTCACTGGACTTCTTAAATTTCAACAAAACTGAAGAAATGCAGGTGCTGTTAAACTTTTGACCGGTAGTGTACACACACAGAAAACATAATTTATGCTTACCTGATAAATTCCTTTCTTCTGTTGTGTGATCAGTCCACGGGTCATCATTACTTCTGGGATATAACTCCTCCCCAACAGGAAATGCAAGAGGATTCACCCAGCAGAGCTGCATATAGCTCCTCCCCTCTACGTCAGTCCCAGTCATTCGACCAAGAATCAACGAGAAAGGAGTAACCAAGGGTGAAGTGGTGACTGGAGTATAATTTAAAAGATATTTACCTGCCTTAAAACAGGGCGGGCCGTGGACTGATCACACAACAGAAGAAAGGAATTTATCAGGTAAGCATAAATTATGTTTTCTTCTGTTATGTGTGATCAGTCCACGGGTCATCATTACTTCTGGGATACCAATACCAAAGCAAAAGTACACGGATGACGGGAGGGATAGGCAGGCTCATTATACAGAAGGAACCACTGCCTGAAGAACCTTTCTCCCAAAAATAGCCTCCGAAGAAGCAAAAGTGTCAAATTTGTAAAATTTGGAAAAAGTATGAAGCGAAGACCAAGTTGCAGCCTTGCAAATCTGTTCAACAGAGGCCTCATTCTTAAAGGCCCAAGTGGAAGCCACAGCTCTAGTGGAGTGAGCTGTAATTCTTTCAGGAGGCTGCTGACCAGCAGTCTCATAGGCTAAACGTATTATGCTACGAAGCCAAAAAGAGAGAGAGGTAGCAGAAGCTTTTTGACCTCTCCTCTGTCCAGAATAAACGACAAACAGGGAAGAAGTTTGGCGAAAATCTTTAGTTGCCTGCAAGTAGAACTTGAGGGCACGAACTACATCCAGATTGTGTAGAAGACGTTCCTTCTTTGAAGAAGGATTTGGACACAAGGATGGAACAACAATCTCTTGATTGATATTCCTGTTAGTGACCACCTTAGGTAAGAACCCAGGTTTAGTACGCAGAACTACCTTGTCTGAGTGAAAAATCAGATAAGGAGAATCACAATGTAAGGCTGATAACTCAGAGACTCTTCGAGCCGAGGAAATAGCCATTAAAAACAGAACTTTCCAAGATAATAATTTTATATCAATGGAATGAAGGGGTTCAAATGGAACACCCTGTAAAACGTTAAGAACTAAGTTTAAACTCCATGGCGGAGCAACAGCTTTAAACACAGGCTTGATCCTAGCCAAAGCCTGACAAAAAGCCTGGACGTCTGGATTTTCTGACAGACGCCTGTGTAACAAGATGGACAGAGCTGAAATCTGTCCCTTTAATGAACTAGCTGATAAGCCCTTTTCTAACCCTTCTTGTAGAAAAGACAATATCCTAGAGATCCTAACCTTACTCCAGGAGTAATGTTTGGATTCGCACCAGTATAGGTATTTACGCCATATTTTATGGTAAATCTTTCTGGTAACAGGCTTCCTAGCCTGTATCAGGGTATCAATAACCGACTCAGAAAAACCACGTTTTGATAAAATCAAACGTTCAATTTCCAAGCAGTCAGCTTCAGAGAAGTTAGATTTTGATGTTTGAATGGACCCTGTATCAGAAGGTCCTGTCTTAGAGGTAGAGACCAAGGCGGACAGGATGACATGTCCACTAGATCTGCATACCAAGTCCTGCGTGGCCATGCAGGCGCTATTAGAATCACTGATGCTCTCTCCTGCTTGATTTTGGCAATCAATCGAGGAAGCAGCGGAAAGGGTGGAAACACATAAGCCATCCCGAAGTTCCAAGGTGCTGTCAAAGCATCTATCAGAACCGCTCCCGGATCCCTGGATCTGGACCCGTAGCGAGGAAGTTTGGCGTTCTGGCGAGACGCCATGAGATCTATCTCTGGTTTGCCCCAACGTCGAAGTATTTGGGCAAAGACCTCCGGATGAAGTTCCCACTCCCCCGGATGAAAAGTCTGGCGACTCAAGAAATCCGCCTCCCAGTTCTCCACTCCCGGGATGTGGATTGCTGACAGGTGGCAAGAGTGAGACTCTGCCCAGCGAATTATCTTTGATACTTCCACCATTGCTAGGGAGCTTCTTGTCCCTCCCTGATGGTTGATGTAAGCTACAGTCGTGATGTTGTCCGACTGAAACCTGATGAACCCCCGAGTTGTTAATTGGGGCCAAGCTAGAAGGGCATTGAGAACTGCCCTCAATTCCAGAATGTTTATTGGAAGGAGACTCTCCTCCTGATTCCATAGTCCCTGAGCCTTCAGAGAATTCCAGACAGCGCCCCAACCTAGTAGGCTGGCGTCTGTTGTTACAATTGTCCAGTCTGGCCTGCTGAATGGCATCCCCCTGGACAGGTGTGGCCGATGAAGCCACCATAGAAGAGAATTTCTGGTCTCTTGATTCAGATTCAGAGTAGGGGACAAATCTGAGTAATCCCCATTCCACTGACTTAGCATGCATAATTGCAGAGGTCTGAGGTGTAGGCGTGCAAAAGGAACTATGTCCATTGCCGCTACCATTAAGCCGATCACCTCCATGCATTGAGCTACTGACGGGTGTTGAATGGAATGAAGGACACGGCATGCATTTTGAAGCTTTGTTAACCTGTCCTCTGTCAGGTAAATCTTCATTTCTACAGAATCTATAAGAGTCCCCAAGAATGGAACTCTTGTGAGAGGAAAAAGAGAACTCTTCTTTTCGTTCACTTTCCATCCATGCGACCTTAGAAATGCCAGAACTAACTCTGTATGAGACTTGGCAGTTTGAAAGCTTGAAGCTTGTATTAGAATGTCGTCTAGGTATGGAGCTACCGAAATCCCTCGCGGTCTTAGTACCGCCAGAAGGGCACCCAGAACCTTTGTGAAGATTCTTGGAGCCGTAGCCAATCCGAATGGAAGAGCTACAAACTGGTAGTGCCTGTCTAAGAAGGCAAACCTTAGATACCGGTGATGATCTTTGTGGATCGGTATGTGAAGGTAAGCATCCTTTAAATCCACTGTGGTCATGTACTGACCCTCTTGGATCATGGGTAAGATTGTCCGAATAGTTTCCATTTTGAACGATGGAACTCTTAGGAATTTGTTTAGAATCTTTAAATCTAAGATTGGCCTGAAAGTTCCCTCTTTTTTGGGAACCACAAACAGGTTTGAGTAGAACCCTTGTCCTTGTTCCGACCGCGGAACCGGATGGATCACTCCCATTATTAACAGATCTTGTACGCAGCGTAGAAACGCTTCTTTCTTTATCTGGTTTGTTGACAACCTTGACAGATGAAATCTCCCCCTTGGGGGAGATAATTTGAAGTCTAGAGGGTATCCCTGAGATATGATCTCTAGTGCCCAGGGATCCTGAACATCTCTTGCCCAGGCCTGGGCGAAGAGAGAGAGTCTGCCCCCCACTAGATCCGGTCCCGGATCGGGGGCTCTCGGTTCATGCTGTCTTTGGGGCAGCAGCAGGTTTCCTGGCCTGCTTGCTCTTGTTCCAGGACTGGTTAGGCTTCCAGCCTTGCCTGTAACGAGCAACAGCTCCTTCCTGTTTTGGTGCAGTGGAGGTTGATGCTGCTCCTGTTTTGAAGTTCCGAAAGGGACGAAAATTAGACTGTCTAGCCTTAGCTTTGGCTTTGTCTTGAGGTAGGGCGTGGCCCTTACCTCCTGTAATGTCAGCGATAATCTCTTTCAAACCGGGCCCAAATAAAGACTGCCCCTTGAAAGGTATATTAAGTAATTTGGACTTAGAAGTAACATCAGCTGACCAGGATTTTAGCCACAGCGCCCTACGTGCCTGTATGGCGAATCCTGAGTTCTTAGCCGTAAGTTTGGTTAAATGTACTACGGCCTCCGAAATGAAGGAATTAGCTAGTTTAAGGACTCTAAGCCTGTCCGTAATGTCGTCTAGCGTAGATGAACTAAGGTTCTCTTCAAGCGACTCAATCCAAAATGCTGCCGCAGCCGTAATCGGCGCGATACATGCAAGGGGTTGTAATATAAAACCTTGTTGAACAAACATTTTCTTAAGGTAACCCTCTAATTTTTTATCCATTGGATCTGAGAAAGCACAGCTATCCTCCACCGGGATAGTGGTACGCTTAGCTAAAGTAGAAACTGCTCCCTCCACCTTGGGGACCGTTTGCCATAAGTCCCGAGTGGTGGCGTCTATTGGAAACATCTTTCTAAATATTGGAGGGGGTGAGAACGGCACACCGGGTCTATCCCACTCCTTAGTAACAATTTCAGTTAGTCTCTTAGGTATAGGAAAAACGTCAGTACTCGCCGGTACCGCAAAGTATTTATCCAACCTACACAGTTTCTCTGGTATTGCAACGGTGTTACAATCGTTGAGAGCTGCTAAGACCTCCCCTAGTAATACACGGAGGTTCTCCAATTTAAATTTAAAATTTGAAATATCTGAGTCCAATCTGTTTGGATCAGAACCGTCACCCACAGAATGAAGCTCTCCGTCCTCATGCTCTGCGAGCTGTGACGCAGTATCAGACATGGCCCTAGCATTGTCAGCGCACTCTGTTCTCACCCCAGAGTGATCACGCTTGCCTCTTAGTTCTGGTAATTTAGACAAAACTTCAGTCATAACAGTAGCCATATCTTGTAATGTTATCTGTAATGGCCGCCCAGATGTACTAGGCGCCAAAATATCACGCACCTCCCGGGCGGGAGATGCAGGTACTGCCGCGTGAGGCGAGTTAGTCGGCATAACTCTCCCCTCGCTGTTTGGTGAAATTTGTTCACATTGTACAGATTGACTTTTATTTAAAGTAGCATCAATACAGTTAGTACATAAATTTCTATTGGGCTCCACCTTGGCATTGGAACAAATGACACAGATATCTTCCTCTGAGTCAGACATGTTTAACACACTAGCAAAAAACTTACAACTTGGTTATAATCTTTTTTAGCAAAAAACGTACTGTGCCTCAAAGAGGTACTAACGATTAAATGACAGTTGAAATAATGAACTGAAAAACAGTTATAGCATCAAACTTTAAAACAACAAAACTTTTAGCAAAGGTTTGTTCCCATTAGTAAAATAACAATAATTAAATTTGACATAAAAAATACAAAGCAACGTTTTTATTCACAGTCACTATAAGAATTCTCACAGCTCTGCTGAGAGAATTTACCTCCCTTCAAAGAAGTTTGAAGACCCCTGAGATCTATCAGAGATGAACCGGATCATGCAGGAAATATAAAAGTAACTGACTGGTATTTTTTGATGCGTAGCAAAGAGCGCCAAAAACGGCCCCTCCCTCTCCCACACAGCAGTGAAGAGAAACGAAACTGTCACAATTAAAGCAAAAAAACTGCCAAGTGGAAAATAATGCCCAAATATTTATTCACACAGTACCTCAGCAATGTAAACGATTCTACATTCCAGCAAAAACGTTTAACATGATAAATAGTTATTAAAAAGGATTAGTGACCTTTAACAGAGTAGTTCCGGTGAAATACCATCCCCAGAATACTGAAGTGTATACATACATGTCATTTTAACGGTATGGCAGGATTTTCTCATCAATTCCATTCAGAAAATAAAAACTGCTACATACCTCAATGCAGATTCATCTGCCCGCTGTCCCCTGATCTGAAGCCTTTACCTCCCTCAGATGGCCGAGAACAGCAATATGATCTTAACTACTCCGGTTAAAATCATAGTAAAAAACTCTGACAGATTCTTCCTCAAACTCTGCCAGAGAAGTAATAACACGCTCCGGTGCTATTTTAAAATAACAAACTTTTGATTGAAGTCATAAAAACTAAGTATAATCACCATAGTCCTCTCACACATCCTATCTAGTCGTTGGGTGCAAGAGAATGACTGGGACTGACGTAGAGGGGAGGAGCTATATGCAGCTCTGCTGGGTGAATCCTCTTGCATTTCCTGTTGGGGAGGAGTTATATCCCAGAAGTAATGATGACCCGTGGACTGATCACACATAACAGAAGAAATATGCAATTCTAGTAAAACATATTACAAGTTTGAATTACACACTTTAAATGATTGCTTAGTACACTCCAGAATGAGAATCTGGTGCATGGTGTTTACTAACACATTACAAAATAAATACAACTAAATGGCACACAGTTCTTTTTAAGCTTCTTAAAAAGTGTTACACACAAAAAAAAAAAAAAAAAAAAAACATCCACTGCGTACTCACGCACACTTGTGACAGACAGCTACAGTAGAACAAACCATATAAAAAAAACACCAAAAAAAACCTAGATTTTCAGACTCCTAACCAAGCCCCAAAGTTTTATGAGAATACCGTCAGCTACCTTCTCCAGCTTGCTCCTGTTTATGTAAAGGGTCTTTTCATATGCAAAAGGGGGAGTGTCTTATTTGCCACTTGCAGTGGGCTTTCCAGCTACCTTTTCAACAGAGCCAAACTGACAGCTTCTAAGTATTTAAACAGTTTTATACTGGATTTTTATATCAGTATCTGTGCATCTTATTCTTTATAGTAGTGTCTATTACATGCAGTTATATGAAAATGAGTGTATACTGTCCCTTTAAGTTGTAACATGACAGCACACCAAGCAAGCCCCTGAGCAAAAGCAGTCGCATACTGAAAATTGCCTGTAATGTTGTAAAAAATGAACAGCTGTGCATTTGAAATATTAATAGTACCCTAAAGGCTTTGTACAAAAATTACAAAAAATGAAAGTTGCTTAAAGGGATAGGAAAGTCAAAATTAAAAGGGACACTACAGTAAAAATTAAACTTCATGATTCAGATACAGCATGCAATTTTAAACAACTTTCCAATTTACTTCCATTAACAAAAACATAATTTATGCTTACCTGATAAATTTATTTCTCTTGTGATGTATTGAGTCCACGGATTCATCCTTACTTGTGGGATATTCTCCTCCCCTACAGGAAGTGGCAAAGAGAGCACCCACAGCAGAGCTGTCTATATAGCTCCCCCCTTAGCTCCACCCCCCAGTCATTCAACCGAAGGCTAGGAAGAAAAATAGGGTGCAGTGGTGACTGAGTTTTAAAATAAAAATATATATGCCTGTCTTAAAAAACAGGGCGGGCCGTGGACTCAATACATCACAAGAGAAATAAATATATCAGGTAAGCATAAATTATGTTTTCTCTCTTGTAAGATGTATCGAGTCAACGGATTCATCCTTACTTGTGGGATACCAATACCAAAGCTTTAGGACACGGATGAAGGGAGGGACACGACAGGGACCTTAAACGGAACCTTTCTCCCAAAAATAGCCTCAGAAGAAGCAAAAGATTCGAATTTGTAAAATTTTTAAAAAGTATGAAGCGAAGACCAAGTCGCCGCCTTACAAATCTGTTCAACAGAAGCCTCATTTTTAAAAGCCCATGTGGAAGCCACAGTTCTAGTAGAATGAGCAGCAATTCTTTCAGGAGGCTGCTGGCCAGCAGTCTCATAAGCCAAACGGTTGATGCTTTTCAGCCAAAAGGAATGAGAGGTAGCAGTAGGCCTTTGACCTCTCCGTTTACCAGAATAAACAACAAAGAAGATGTTTGACGGAAATCTTTAGTTGCTTGTAAGTAGAACTTTAAAGCACGAACCACATCAAGATTGTATAACAGACGTTCCTTCTTAGATGAAGGATTAGGACACAAAGAAGGAACCACAATCTCTTGATTGATATTCTTATTAGAAACAACCTTAGGAAGAAACCCAGGTTTGGTACGTAAAACCACCTTATCTGCATGGAAAACAAGGTAAGGTGAATCACATTGTAAAGCAGATAGCTCAGAAACTCTTCGAGCTAAAGAGATAGCTACTAAAAACAAAACTTTCCAAGATAGAAGCTTAATATCTATGGAATGCATAGGTTCAAACGGAACCCCTTGAAGAACTTTAAGAACTAAGTTTAGGCTCCATGGCGGAGCAACAGGTTTAAATACAGGCTTGATTCTGACCAAAGCCTGACTAAATCCTTGAACGTCTGGAACATCTGCCAGACGTTTGTGAAGTAGAATAGACAAAGCAGATATTTGTCCTTTTAGGGAACTAGCAGATAATCCCTTCTCCAAACCTTCTTGGAGAAAAGACAATATTCTAGGAATCCTAATATTACTCCACGAGTAACCTTTGGATTCACACCAATAAAGATATTTGCGCCAAATCTTATGATAGATCTTCCTGGTGACAGGCTTTCTAGCCCGAATCAGGGTATCAATGACCGACTCAGAGAAACCACGCTTTGATAGAATCAGGCGTTCAATCTCCAAGCAGTCAGACGCAGAGAAATTAGATTTGGATGCGTGAACGGACCTTGGATTAGAAGGTCCCGCCTCATTGGCAGAGTCCACGGTGGAACCGAGGACATGTCCATTAGGTCTGCATACCAAGTCCTGCGTGGCCACGCAGGTGCTATCAGAATTACCGAAGCTCTCTCTTGCTCGATTCTGGCAACCAGACATGGAAGGAGAGGAAACGGTGGAAATACATAGGCCAGCTTGAAGGACCAAGGCACTGCTAGAGCATCTATCAGTACCGCCTTGGGATCCCGGGACCTGGACCCGTAGCGAGGAAGTTTGGCATTCTGACAAGACGCCATCAGATCCAATTCTGGTGAGCCCTATAGCTGAATCAGCTGGGCAAATACCTCCGGATGGAGTTCCCACTCCCCCGGATGAAAAGTCTGACGACTTAGAAAATCCGCCTCCCAGTTTCTCTACTCCTGGAATGTGGATCGCTGAGAGATGGCAAGAGTGATCCTCTGCCCACCGGATTATTTTGGTTACCTTAATCATCGCTAGAGAACTCCTTGTTCCTCCCTGATGATTGATATAAGCTACAGTCGTGATGTTGTCCGACTGAAACCTGATGAATCTGGCCGCAGCAAGCTGAGGCCACGACTGAAGTGCATTGAATATCGCTCTCAGTTCTAGAATGTTTATCGGAAGGACAGCTTCCTCCCGAGACCATAAGCCCTGTGCTTTCAGACTGCACCCCAGCCTAGCAGGCTGACATCTGTCGTTACAATGAGCCACTCTGGCCTGCGGAAACACATTCCCTGAGACAGGTGGTCCTGAGACAACCACCAGAGAAGAGGATCTCTGGTCTCCTGGTCCAGATGCAGTTGAGGAGATAAATCTGCATAATCCCCATTCCACTGTTTGAGCATGCATAGCTGCGGTCTGAGGTGTAGGCAGGCAAAAGAAACCAAGTCCATTGCCGCTACCATGAGTCCGATTACCTCCATACACTGAGCCACTGATGGCCGAGGAATGAAATGAAGAGCTCGGCAAGTGGTTAAGAATTTTAACTTTCTGACCTCCGTCAGAAATATTTTCATTTCTACCGAGTCTATCAGAGTCCCTAGGAAGGAAACTCTTGTAAGAGGGAAGAGAGAACTTTTTTATGTTCACCTTCCACCCGTGAGATCTCAGAAAAGCCAACACGATGCCCGTGTGAGACTTGGCTAGCTGGAAAGTCGACGCCTGAATTAAGATGTCGTCTAGATCAGGCCCCGTGGTCATAGAACCGCCAGAAGGGACCCTAGCACTTTTGTGACAATTCTGGGAGCCGTGGCCAACCCGAAGGGAAGGGCCACAAACTGGTAATTCCTGTTTAGAAAGGTGAATCTGAGGAATTGATGATGATCTCTGTGAATAGGGATGTGTAGATACGCATCCTTTAAGTCCACGGTAGTCATATATTGACCTTCCTGGATCAGAGGCAGAATAGTCCGAATGGTCTCCATCTTGAATGATGGAACTTTGAGGAACTTTTTTAGAATTTTGAGATCCAAGATTGGTCTGAAAGTTCCCTCTTTTTTGGGAACCACAAACAGGTTTGAATAAAACCCTAGCCCCTGTTCCTCTTTTGGGACTGGGCGGATCACTCCCATGGTATGTAGGTCTTCTACACAGCGTAAGAACTGGTTTACAGACAATCGAGAAATGTGAAATCTCCCCCTTGGAAGGAAGTCTGAATTCCAGAAGATATCCCTGGGACACAATTTTCTAAAGCCCAGGGATCCTGAACATCTCTCGCCCAAGCCTGAGCAAAGAGAGAGAGAGTCTTCCCCTACTAGATCCGGTCCCGGATCGGGGGCTACCCCTTCATGCTGTCTTAGAGGCAGCTGCAGGCTTCTTGGCCTGTTTACCCTTGTTCCAATCCTGGTTAGGTCTCCAGACTGACTTGGATTGGGCAAAATTCCCCTCTTGCTTTGTAGCAGAGGAAGCTGAAGCGGGACCACTCTTAAAGTTCTGAAAGGAACGAAAATTATTTTGTTTGGTCCTCATTTTATTTGATCTATCCTGAGGGAAGGCATGACCTTTACCTCCAGTGATGTCTGAAATAATCTTTCAGTTCAGGCCCGAATAGGGTCTTACCCTTGAAAGGAATGTTCAAAAGTTTAGACTTAGATGACAAATCAGCAGACCAGGACTTAAGCCATAACGCCCTGCATGCTAAAATGGCAAAACCTGAATTCTTTGCCGCTAATTTAGCCAGTTGAAAAGCAGAATCTGTAATAAAAGAATTAGACAACTTAAGGGCCTTAATTCGGTCCATAATTTCCTCTAATGGAGTCTCTATTTGAAGAGCCTCTTCTAGATCCTCAAACCAGAAAGCAGCTGCAGTTGTTACAGGAACAATGCATAGGTTGGAGAGAAAAACCTTGAACAAAAATTCTTCAGGAGACCCTCTAATTTTTTATCCATAGGATCTTTGAAAGCACAACTGTCCTCAATAGGTATAGTTGTAAGCTTAGAGAGAGTAGAAATAGCTCCCCTCCACCTTAGGAACTGTCTGCCATGAGTCCCTTATGGTGTCAGATATGGGAAACATTTTCTTAAAAACAGGAGGGGGAGTGAACGGAATACCTGGTCTATCCCGCTCCTTAGCAATAATAATATTCACAATCCTCTTAGGGACTGGAACAACATCAGTGTAAACAGGAACCTCTAAGTATCTATCCATTTTACACTATTTCTCTGGGACCACTATAGGGTCACAATCATCTAGAGTTGCTAATACCTCCCTAAGCAATAAGCGGAGGTGTTCAAGCTTAAATTTAAAGACAGTCATATCAGAATCTGTCTGAGGAAGCGTCTTTCCTGAATCAGAAATTTCTCCCTCAGATAACAAATCCCTCGCCCCTTCAGAGCATTGTGAGGGCATATCAGATACGGCTACTAAAGCGTGAGACGGCTCAGCATTTTTCCTTAACCCAGAGCTGTCCCGCTTTCCTTGTAAACCAGGCAGTTTGGATAAAACCTCAGTGAGGGTTGTATTCATAACTGTGGCCATGTCTTGTAAAGTAAATGAATGTGACGCACTAGAGGTACTTGGCGTCACTTGTGCGGGCGTTACTGGTTGTGACACTTGGGGAGAGCTAGATGGCGAACCCTCATTTACTTCTGACTGAGAATCATCTATTGCCCTATTTTTAAGTGCTAATATATGTTCTTTATAATTTAGACATATCAGTACAATTGGGACACATTCTAAGAGGGGGTTCGACAATGGCTTCCAAACATATTGAACAAGGACTTTCCTTGGTGTCAGACATGTTAAACAGGCTAGTAATGTAACAAGCAAGCTTGGAAAACACAGTAATCAAAGTAAATACACTTAGAAATAAAACTGTACTGTGCCTTTAAGAGAAAAAAAAGCTGCACAAGTTCTGCAACACAGTGTAAAAAAGCAGTAAACTTAACGAAATGTTTACAGTAGTATCTTATAGCCTTAGTAACCTTGCACAGCTATGCAAATAAACAATTGACTCCTTAATGGCAAAACCGGATTGAAAAAACATCAAAACCGGTAAAAAAGACTTCCAGCACCTTGCCACAGCTCTGCTGTGGCGCCTACCTGCCCTTCAGAACAATTTGTAGGGAAAAAACCTCCTTTACAGCCCTCAAACACAGCAGGAACCTCTAGAGAAGCAGTTGGATGTGTCTAAGGAAAAGAAACTGCGCAACCGAGGCGCGAAAATAGGCCCCTCCCACCTCACTCAATGTTTTGAGGCCTAATAGAAAAACACCTGAGTGTCTCTTAATTAACCATGTGGGTTAAAAAACCCTAACAAGCCACAATGACCCCTTTAGTCCCTTCAAAAAAACGTTATAATTGCATCATTTACTGAACAAACAAAAACGTTTTTTTTTTTGTTTTTGTTTTTTAACAGTGTCACCAGTAACAAATGAGCCCTTCAAGCAAGCTGAAATTCCTATCCAAGTGTCTGAATACAGCTTACCCTTCCCTCATGGGGATATTGCCAGCCTTTTCTAGAATAAACACAGTCTGTCTAGAAAAATATAGACTGAACATACCTTATATGCACCTTAGCATGCAAACATTCTCTGCTGTGTTGTCCCAATGTTGTTGGTTACCGGAACCCCTGGATCTTGTCACGATTCCCGAAAAAATGGGGACATCAGGATTAGGGGTACTTTCAGGGTCAGTGCTCTCACCCGAACTGGTGTCCACTGTATTAATTGATCTTTTTGTATGTCTTCTTTGCCTTCTTGGTCTTAATTGTTTCCTCTCCTCAGTTGCTAACATCCAGCGGTAAACACTCTTGTGGGTGTAGTCTAATCCCACCGTATGTAGTTTACGATTTTTAAAGGAGATTAATTCCTGCTTGTATGCCTTAACTTGTTTCGCTAGTTTATCCAGCCAGTCACATGTATTATCAGCCCTCAGTTTGAGTTGTTGAGTTTCAAAGGACCGTATTTCGATTCTCACTTCTTGTAGTAACCTTCCAGCTTCACGAATCACTAACAGCATCAAATCAAACGAACATTTGTTCAGAATTTTGCACCAATTGGTGCAAAATTCAGCGCTTGATCTTCCAATCGTTGGAACATTTCTAATACGGAAGCCTCTGGGTAGCATTCTCTTCTTATGGTATTCAGATAAATACGTGCCATGAAGGTTGAGATCAATTTCCCTTTGCTTAAGTTTTGCCCATGTGTTATAAAGAGACTGATAAGATTCCTCTATCTGCTGTTCCTCAATAGATCCAAATCTGATGAGGTCTGCATCTTCATCCGTAAACCTAAGTACATCTTCATATTTATCATCCTGTGTGCCACAAGCACCAGATGTGCCGGCAGAGGGGGCATTCTCTTCAGGAAGAATAAAGTCCTCACTGGTCTCCATATTGTATTGCTGCAACCACAGGAGAGTCACAATGAACAATAGAGGGGAAGTTGTTATATAAGCTGAGTCAGCTCCTTTGTGGGTGCACTATACCAAAGGGATAATCCAAGAAAAGTTCATAGGTATATGCACTCTCACCAACAGTTCAACTGCCAGGGTGCTCTCAAAGAATCAGTAATAATGCGTAGAATAAAGCACTCTCTGGACTTCAGACATCAAGCGTGATAAAACAGAATTTATGTTTACCTGATAAATTACTTTCTCCAACGGTGTGTCCGGTCCACAGCGTCATCCTTACTTGTGGGATATTCTCTTCCCCAACAGGAAATGGCAAAGAGCCCAGCAAAGCTGGTCACATGATCCCTCCTAGGCTCCGCCTTCCCCAGTCATTCGACCGACGTAAAGGAGGAATATTTGCATAGGAGAAATCATATGATACCGTGGTGACTGTAGTTAGAGAAAATAAATCATCAGACCTGATTAAAAAAACCAGGGCGGGCCGTGGACCGGACACACCGTTGGAGAAAGTAATTTATCAGGTAAACATAAATTCTGTTTTCTCCAACATAGGTGTGTCCGGTCCACGGCGTCATCCTTACTTGTGGGAACCAATACCAAAGCTTTAGGACACGGATGATGGTAGGGAGCAAATCAGGTCACCTAGATGGAAGGCACCACGGCTTGCAAAACCTTTCTCCCAAAAATAGCCTCAGAAGAAGCAAAAGTATCAAATTTGTAAAATTTAGTAAAAGTGTGCAGTGAAGACCAAGTCGCTGCCTTACATATCTGATCAACAGAAGCCTCGTTCTTGAAGGCCCATGTGGAAGCCACAGCCCTAGTGGAATGAGCTGTGATTCTTTCAGGAGGCTGCCGTCCGGCAGTCTCATAAGCCAATCTGATGATGCTTTTAAGCCAAAAAAAGAGAGAGAGGTAGCAGTTGCTTTTTGACCTCTCCTTTTACCAGAACAAACAACAAACAAGGAAGATGTTTGTCTGAAATCCTTTGTAGCCTCTAAATAGAATTTTAGAGCACGAACTACATCCAAATTGTGCAACAAACGTTCCTTCTTTGAAACTGGATTCGGACACAAAGAAGGCACAACTATCTCCTGGTTAATATTTTTGTTAGAAACAACTTTCGGAAGAAAACCAGGTTTAGTACGCAAAACCACCTTATCTGCATGGAACACCAGATAAGGAGGAGAACACTGCAGAGCAGATAACTCTGAAACTCTTCTAGCAGAAGAAATTGCAACCAAAAACAAAACTTTCCAAGATAATAACTTAATATCTACGGAATGTAAGGGTTCAAACGGAACCCCTTGAAGAACTGAAAGAACTAGATTAAGACTCCAGGGAGGAGTCAAAGGTTTGTAAACAGGCTTGATTCTAACCAGAGCCTGAACAAAAGCCTGAACATCTGGCACAGCCTCCAGCTTCTTGTGAAGTAAAACAGATAAAGCAGAAATCTGTCCCTTCAAAGAACTTGCAGATAATCCTTTCTCCAAACCCTCTTGTAGAAAGGATAGAATCTTAGGAATTTTTACCCTGTTCCATGGGAATCCTTTCAATTCGCACCAACAGATATATTTCTTCCATACTTTATGGTAAATTTTTCTAGTTACAGGCTTTCTAGCCTGAATAAGAGTATCAATGACAGAATCTGAGAACCCACGCTTTGATAAAATCAAGCGTTCAATCTCCAAGCAGTCAGTTGGAGTGATGCCAGATTCGGATGTTCGAACGGACCTTGAACAAGAAGGTCCCGTCTCAAAGGTAGCTTCCATGGTGGAGCCGATGACATATTCACCAGGTCTGCATACCAAGTTCTGCGTGGCCACGCAGGAGCTATCAAGATCACCGAAGCCCTCTCCTGATTGATCCTGGCTACCAGCCTGGGAATGAGAGGAAACGGTGGGAACACATAAGCTAGGTTGAAGGTCCAGGGCGCTACTAGTGCATCTACTAGAGTCGCCTGGGGATCCCTGGATCTGGACCCGTAGCAAGGAACCTTGAAGTTCTGACGAGACGCCATCAGATCTATGTCTGGAATGCCCCATAATTGAGTTATTTGGGCAAAGATTTCCGGATGGAGTTCCCACTCCCCCGGATGAAATGTCTGACGACTCAGAAAATCCGCTTCCCAATTTTCCACTCCTGGGATGTGGATTGCAGACAAGTGGCAGGAGTGAATCTCCGCCCATTGAATTACTTTGGTCACTTCTTCCATCGCCAGGGAACTCCTTGTTCCCCCCTGATGGTTGATATATGCCACAGTCGTCATGTTGTCTGATTGAAACCTTATGAATTTGGCCTTTGCTAGTTGAGGCCAAGCCTTGAGAGCATTGAATATCGCTCTCAGTTCCAGAATGTTTATCGGGAGAAGAGATTCTTCCTGAGACCATAGACCCTGAGCTTTCAGGTGTTTCCAGACCGCGCCCCAGCCCACCAGGCTGGCGTCGGTCGTTACAATGACCCACTCTGGTCTTCTGAAGCTCATCCCTTGGGACAGGTTGTCCAGGGTCAGCCACCAACGGAGTGAATCTCTGGTCCTCTGATCTACTTGGATCGTCGGGGACAAATCTGTATAATCCCCATTCCACTGTCTGAGCATGCACAGTTGTAATGGTCTTAGATGAATTCGCGCAAAAGGAACTATGTCCATTGCCGCAACCATCAAAGCTATTACTTCCATGCACTGCGCTATGGAAGGAAGAAGAACAGAATCAAGTACTTGACAAGAGCTTAGAAGTTTTGATTTTCTGGCTTCTGTCAGAAAAATCTTCATTTCTAAGGAGTCTATTATTGTTCCCAAGAAGGGAACTCTTGTTGACGGGGACAGAGAACTTTTTTCTACGTTCACTTTCCACCCGTGAGATCTGAGAAAGGCTAGGACAATGTCCGTATGAGCCTTTGCTTGTGGTAGGGACGACGCTTGAATCAGTATGTCGTCCAAGTAGGGTACTACTGCAATGCCCCTTGGCCTTAGCACCGCTAGAAGGGACCCTAGTACCTTTGTGAAAATTCTTGGAGCAGTGGCTAGTCCGAATGGAAGTGCCACAAACTGGTAATGCTTGTCCAGAAAGGCGAATCTTAGGAACCGATGATGTTCCTTGTGGATAGGAATATGTAGATACGCATCCTTTAAATCCACCGTGGTCATGAATTGACCTTCCTGGATGGTAGGAAGAATTGTCCGAATGGTTTCCATCTTGAACGATGGAACCTTGAGAAATTTGTTTAGGATCTTGAGATCCAAAATTGGCCTGAATGTTCCCTCTTTTTTGGGAACTATGAACAGATTGGAGTAAAACCCCATCCCTTGTTCTCCTAATGGAACAGGATGAATCACTCCCATTTTTAACAGGTCTTCTACACAATGTAAGAATGCCTGTCTTTTTATTTGGTCTGAAGACAATTGAGACCTGTGGAACCTTCCCCTTGGGGGTAGTTCCTTGAATTCCAGGAGATAACCTTGAGAAACTATTTCTAGCGCCCAAGGATCCTGAACATCTCTTGCCCAAGCCTGAGCGAAGAGAGAGAGTCTGCCCCCCACCGGATCGGGGGCCAGCATCTCATGCTGTCTTGGTAGCGGGCTTCTTGGCCTGCTTACCTTTGTTCCAGCCTTGCATCGGTCTCCAGGCTGGCTTGGTTTGAGAAGAATTACCCTCTTGCTTAGAGGATGTAGAATTTGAGGCTGGTCCGTTTCTGCGAAAGGGACGAAAATTTGTTTTATTTTTAGCCTTAAAAGACCTATCCTGAGGAAGGGCGTGGCCCTTTCCCCCAGTGATGTCTGAAATAATCTCTTTCAAGTCAGGGCCAAACAGCGTTTTCCCCTTGAAAGGGATGTTAAGCAATCTGTTCTTGGAGGACACATCCGCTGACCAAGACTTCAGCCAAAGCACTCTGCGCGCCACAATAGCAAACCCTGAATTTTTCGCCGCTAATCTAGCTAATTGCAAAGTGGCGTCTAAGGTAAAAGAGTTAGCCAACTTAAGTGCTTGAACTCTGTCCATAACCTCCTCATAAGAAGATGCTTTATTGAGCGACTTTTCTAGTTCCTCGAACCAGAAACACGCTGCTGTAGTGACAGGAACAATGCATGAAATTGGTTGTAGAAGGTAACCTTGCTGAACAAACATCTTTTTAAGCAAACCCTCTAATTTTTTATCCATAGGATCTTTGAAAGCACAACTATCTTTTTTAGGGAGATATTTAGAGTAGAAACCGCCCCCTCGACCTTGGGGACTGTCTGCCATAAGTCCTTCCTGGGGTCGACCATAGGAAATAATTTCTTAAATATAGGGGGAGGGACAAAAAGGTATGCCGGGCCTTTCCCATTCTTTATTTACAATGTCCGCCACCCGCTTGGGTATAGGAAAAGCTTCGGGGGGCACCGGGACCTCTAGGAACCTGTCCATCTTACATAATTTCTCTGGAATGACCAAATTGTCACAATCATCCAGAGTAGATAACACCTCCTTAAGCAGAGCGCGGAGATGTTCCAATTTAAATTTGAATGTAATAACGTCAGGTTCAGCTTGTTGAGAAATTTTTCCTGAATCTGAAATTTCTCCCTCAGACAAAACCTCCCTAGCCCCTTCAGACTGGTGTAAGGGCATGTCAGAACCATTATCATCAGCGTCCTCATGCTCTTCAGTATCTAAAACAGAGCAGTCGCGCTTTCGCTGATAAAAACATTTTAGCCAAAATGCCCACTTAATAGAATTATCCATTACAGCCGTTAATTGTTGCATAGTAAGGAGGATTGGCGCACTAGATGCACTAGGGACCTCCTGAGTGGGCAAGACTGGTGTAGACATAGGAGATGATGCAGTACCATGCTTACTCCCCTCACTTAAGGAATCATTTTGGGCAACATTATCAGTGGCATCATTGTCCCTACTTTGTTTGTCACATTCATCACATATATTTAAATGGAGAGGAACCTTGGCTTCCGAACATACAGAACATCGTCTATCTGATAGTTCAGACATGTTAATAGGCATAAACTTGATAACAAAGCACAAAAAACGTTTTAAAATAAAACCGTTACTGTCTCTTTAAATTTTAAACTGAACACACTTTTTTACTGAATATACGCAAAAGTATGAAGGAATTGTTCAAAATTCACCAAAATTTCACCACAGTGTCATAAAGCCTTAAAAGTATTGCACACCAAATTTGAAAGCTTTAACTCTTAAAATAACGGAACCGGAGCCGTTTTTACATTTAACCCCTATACAGTCCCTGGTAT
The DNA here is from genome assembly GCF_027579735.1 of Bombina bombina. NCBI lineage: Eukaryota > Metazoa > Chordata > Amphibia > Anura > Bombinatoridae > Bombina > Bombina bombina. The sequence goes on from NC_069505.1 coordinate 172,979,307, forward strand.
CTGCTTTGCTGAGACCCAACCAAGCCCAGAGGGGAATACGATACCAAATGACGCCTTCAATAAGCTTTTTCAGTGGATCTGAGCTCCTCACACATGCATCTGCATGCCTTGCTTCTCAATTCCCAAGATTAAAATAACTCTCCAAAGTTGTAAACCATCAAATATGTTTATAAAGTAATCGTTTTGGCCCAGAAAAATGTCTACCAGTCTTTAAAGCCCTTGTGAAGCCCTTATTCTTATATTGAAAATTCAGAAAAGGGCTTACCGGATCCCATAGGGAAAATGACAGCTTCCAGCATTACCAAGTCTTGTTAGAAATGTGCCATACCTCAAGCAGCCAAAGTCTGCTCACTGTTTCCCCCAACTTAAGTTACTTCATCTCAACAGTCCTGTGTGGAAACAGCCATCGATTTTAGTAACGGTTGCTAAAATCATTTTCCTCTTACAAACAGAAAGCTTCATCTCTTTTCTGTTTCAGAGTAAATAGTACATACCAGCACTATTTTAAAATAACAAACTCTTGATTGAAGAATAAAAACTACATTTAAACACCAAAAAACTCTGAGCCATCTCCGTGGAGATGTTGCCTGTGCAACGGCAAAGAGAATGACTGGGGAAGGCGGAGCCTAGGAGGGATCATGTGACCAGCTTTGCTGGGCTCTTTGCCATTTCCTGTTGGGGAAGAGAATATCCCACAAGTAAGGATGACGCCGTGGACCGGACACACCTATGTTGGAGAAAATGTATTTAATGTGACGTTTCGGGACTTAAAACGTCCCTTCCTCTGACAAATGAAAACTACAAATAGGCTTATAAAGGCATACATAACCCTCCCCCAAGTGGAACTCCAATCACTGGAGATCGTGTGCAAAATTCTTGGTCAAAACCAAATAATGTTAAAGTGTACTCATTATATACATCTGATATAAATGTCACTGTTGTAAAAAGGCAATAGTGAAATATAAGTGAACTAATTGCACAGCATCAATAATAAAGATAAGTGAAACTTGTAGTGAATATTTAAAAAGCTTTAATAATGCCTACTTGTCTTAATCCCTAACCGCAATACACCCCTATGCAGAAGTGTGGAATATCCCAAACAGAACACAACTCTCACGTCATAATAGGTAACGCCCCACCACTCCAGTTAATAAGAGTGATACACTGTTCAGGGCATTCTAAGTTCTGGTGTGATTGAAGACATTGAATTAGTAAATATATTGTTTATGGTTTTATCACACTATGTTAAACAGGATGATTTATAGGCACAGTGTAAATGGTATAGATATATAGATAGATATACACACCCTGCTGCGGTCTGCTTGCTCACAGCAGGACTAAATGTAAAAAACACAAACATGTCTGGTGCACAAAACTGCATGTCCCGGGTGTTGGGCGATAGGAATTGCACATCCCTGCATAGACATTATGACTTAGCCTGGCTCTAGATTCATGTCAAGCTGTTGAGTAGAGCATCACCAACTACTAGAACACATTCTCACACTATGTTGAAGCCTTGGGCAAGATTCATCAATTTGTGTGCGGACAATATTCATGTGTTGTGAAGCTGTCCGCATCTTATTGCAAATTGTGGGGCAAAATATGCTCTCCATATATATCATTGCACAAGGGAACACTTGTGCAATACCGCCCCCCTAACCCACAAAGCCAACTGCATAAGAGTAGGGCTTGTCAATCACCCCGGTTGCATGAATCTGGGCTGATTTTAATCCGCCAATTCCAGTATGGAGGAGTGGGTTTATGAAACAGCAGTTTAAACTGCTGCTTCATAAATAAGCTGCAGGCTCAAATGAGCAATCCTGCAACCGATCAAGGCATGTGCCTTGTAATAAATCTTGCCCTTTGTGGGACTAACTTTGTACTCAAATGTATCCCTATTATGGGGTCAGCTTCCATGGACATTTTAATTAACCAGTGTGTATACTAAAATGTTGAGGTCCTGCAACACCCTGATACCACGAGGCAGTTTGTTTACCCACAATACAACTAAAAATGTGCTTGTCACATGATACAAAATTTTAAATACATTTTCAGAGTAGGCAATTAATTAGGTAGGGCTGGTAGGATTTAACACATTTTTACATTCTGCAAATGCTGAGAAAAGGAAAACCAATGAAGATTAAAATGTATAAGTTTTCATTTATGGATAATATATTGTGTATTCGGTTGTCTATATAAAGTGTGCGCAAAAAAAAAAAAATATACAATCCTCACACCCACTACCTCCTAATCAAATTAACATATGCTAATAGGAATCAAGTAATTTGAATACATGATAATTATAATATGAATACAGTTAGAAATCACCTGAGTGCATTAATCCCCCGGTGAAATTAAAAATTGGGTCATTTTTTTTTTTTTTAATTAAACTAGCATTTTCAGAGGATACCATTCAAAATTAGTTTGCAGCTGTTATGAGAAAAATGAAAATATGAGATCTAAATAAATGACACAGGAGGCAATAAATTGACACATGACAAATAAATAAAAGGCTAAAGCACTCCATACCATTAAAAATGTTTTAATGTTGTTGCAATATCATTCTGCAACAATCATCACTGTGGCAAAACCTCAAATGTTAGTGCTTTTCCCAACCCAAAAGTGCAAACAGGAATAGCTTATCAGCCATTAATGTGTTGTGTTATCCCCAAATTATACCCTTCCCCCAATATACTGTTTTGAAACTACAAAAATAGAAAAAAAAAAGTAAAAAAATATTAACCTCAGCTTCAATGAATAGCTTCCAGAATCTGCCAGAACTTGGGAATTGTGCAACAAGTCGCTCATACGTCTTCCGTGCTTTGTCTATTGGCTGATTCTAAAATTTGAATAGACATTTTTAACATTATGGATTGTGTAGTTATGCAAAATTATCCATTATTAAGCCACTCTAGGGACTTCTAGATAGTGTAATGTAACCCTGTGTCACAAAACCTGTGCCTCTCGAATGAGAATGCTCCATGCGTCAAGGTCATATGGATTGTCTTCCAATTTCTTTTCAGCTTTCTTCACTTTTTCTGGAACATACTCGGCCGCCTTAAAAAGAGCACAGACAAAAGACTTAAACGGTTGTACAAGCACTTTACACAATTATAGCAATAGGGCTAGACAGATAGTGCTGATCAGTGAAATTAAACCAAGCTATAAAAAACAAAAAAAAACACAGTTTTAGTGCATCATTCAGATCTGGTTGGATTGGCTGTTCAATAATTAGAACACATGCTAGTAAAGATTCTGGGCAACAAAGTTTATGTTCTACACATGAATAAATTAATTATGTAGCATGTGAAAAATATTGCTGGATCCGCCTTAAGTGGAAGATTATTTGTACTCTCCTACCAAGTCTAAATTGTACTGAAACTAGTTTGTATCTTACATCATTAGACCGCACTAAGATTACTAAGTAGCACTGGCTTCTTAAGATAAACTGATTTGTGCTTAAAGGGACAGTCTACACCAAAATTTTTCTTATTTAAAAAGATAGATAATACCTTTATTACCCATTCCCCGTTTTTGCATAACCAACACAGTTATATTAATATACTTTTTAACTCTGTGATTACCTTGTATCTAAGCCTTTGCAGACAGCCTCCTTATCTAAATTCTTTTGACAGACATGCAGTGTAGTCAATCAGTGAAGACTCCTAAATAACTTCACGGGAGTGAGCACAATGTTATCTATATGACACATGTGAACTAGCACAGTCTAACTGTGAAAAACTTTCAAAATGCTCTGAGCTAGGAGGCGGTTTTCAACTGTTTAGAAATCAGTTTGAGCCTAGCTAGGTTTAGCTTTTCAAAAATACCACCAAGGGAACAAAGCAAATTTGATGATAAAAGTAAATTGGAAAGTTGTTTAAAATTGCATGCCCTATCTGAATCATGAAAGTTTAGTTTTGACTTTACTGTCCCTTTAAAGTAAAGGTCTATTTTGATTAATTAGTGTCCGGTTTTTAATAAACCTATTAAAAACAAGGGCACTTTAATTCATCAAAATTGACATTTCAGTGTTTTCTTCAAAAATTTACCTTTTAATCCTGGCAGCCGCTCCAGCACTTTTTCCACCCGTGGCAAGCCGTCTTTGCGGGTCCAAAATGATGAATCCGGCTTCCTCCAATCACAGCGTTGCCTCAGGCCAAGATTCCCCCGGGGGGGGGGAGAAGCTGTGATTGGAGGAAGCCGGGTTCGTCATTTCTGACATCTGAGGAGGCTTCAGACAGCTGGGGAAATCGCTGGAGCAGCATTCAGGATAAAAAGGTAAGTTTTTGAAGAAAAACATAATTTATGCTTACCTGATAAATTTATTTCTCTTGTAGTGTATTCAGTCCATGGATCATCCATTACTTATGGAATATATTCTCTTCCCAACAGGAAATTGCAAGAGGATCACCCAAGCAGAGCTGCTACATAGCTCCTCCCCTCACATGTCATATTCAGTCATTCGACCAAAACAAGACGAGAAAGGAGGAACCATAGGGTACAGTGGTGACTGAAGTATTAATTAAAATTTAGATCTGCCTTAAAAAGACAGGGCGGGCCGTGGACTGAATACACTACAAGAGAAATAAATTTATCAGGTAAGCATAAATTATGTTTTCTCTTGTTAAGTGTATTCAGTCCACGGATCATCCATTACTTATGGGATACCAATACCAAAGCTAAGTACACGGATGATGGGAGGGACAAGGCAGGAACTTAAACGGAAGGAACCACTGCCTGTAGAACCTCTCTCCCAAAAACAGCCTCCGAAGAAGAAAAAGTGTCAAATTTGTAAAATCTTGAAAAAGTGTGAAGTGAAGACCAAGTCGCAGCCTTGCAAATCTGTTCAACAGAGGCCTCATTCTTAAAGGCCCAGGTGGAAGCCACAGCTCTAGTGGAATGAGCTGTAATTCTTTCAGGGGGCTGCTGTCCAGCAGTCTCATAGGCTAAACGTATTATGCTACGAAGCCAAAAGGAGAGAGAGGTTGCCGAAGCTTTTTGACCTCTCCTCTGTCCAGAGTAAACGACAAAACAGGGAAGAAGTTTGACGAAAATCTTTAGTTGCCTGTAAATAGAATTTCAGGGCACGGACTATGTCCAGATTATGCAAAAGTTGTTCCTTCCTTGGAGGAGGATTAGGACATAATGACGGAACAACAATCTCCCGATTGATATTCCTGTTAGAGACTACTTTAGGTAAAAACCCAGGTTTAGTACGCAGAACTACCTTGTCTGAATGGAAAATCAGATAAGGAGAATCACAGTGTAAGGCAAACAATTCCGAGACTCTTCGAGCCGAGGAAATAGCCATCAAAAATAGAACTTTCCAAGATAAAAGTTTAATATCAAAGGAATGAAAGGGTTCAAACGGAACTCCTTGAAGAACTTTAAGAACCAAGTTTAAGCTCCACGGAGGAGCAACAGCTTTAAATACAGGCTTAATCCTAGCTAACGCTTGACAAAAGGCCTGGACGTCTGGAACTTCTGCCAGACGCTTGTGCAAAAGAATAGACAGAGCAGAAATCTGTCCCTTTAAAGAACTAGCTGATAAGCCTTTTTCCAAGCCCTCTTTGAGAAAAGACAATATCCTCGGAATCCTAACCTTACTCCACGAGTAACTCTTGGATTCGCACCAATACAGGTATTTACGCCATATCTTATGGTAGATTTTTCTGGTAACAGGCTTTCGTGCATGTATCAAAGTATCAATAACTGACTCGGAGAAGCCACGCTTTGATAGGATCAAGCGTTCAATCTCCACGCAGTCAGCCTCAGAGAAATTAGATTTGGATGATTGAAGGGACCTTGTATTAGAAGGTCTTTCCTCAAAGGTAGAGTCCATGGAGGACAGGACGACATGACCACTAGGTCTGCATACCAGGTCCTGCGTGGCCACGCAGGCGCTATCAGAATCACCGATGCTCTCTCCTGTTTGATCTTGGCAATCAGTCGAGGGAGCAGAGGAAACGGTGGAAAAACATAAGCCATGTTGAAAAACCAAGGAGCTGCTAGAGCATCTATCAGCTTCGCTCCCGGGTCCCTGGACCTGGAACCGTAAAGAGGAAGTTTGGCGTTCTGGCGAGACGCCATGAGATCCAGTTCTGGTTTGCCCCAACGATGGGCCAGTTGAGCAAATACCTCCGGATGGAGTTCCTACTCCCCCGGATGATAAGTCTAATGACTTAGAAAGTCCGCCTCCCAGTTCTCCACTCCTGGGATGTGGATCGCTGACAAGTGGCAAGAATGAGACTCTGCCCAGCGAATTATCTTTGAGACTTCCAACATCGCTAGGGAGCTCCTGGTTCCCCCTTGATGGTTGATATAAGCCACAGTCGTGATGTTGTCCGACTGAAATCTGATGAACCTCAGCGTTGCTAGCTGAGGCCAAGCTAGAAGAGCGTGGAATATTGCCCTTAGCTCCAGAATATTTATTGGGAGGAGTTTCTCCTCCTGAGTCCACAATCCCTGAGCCTTCAGGGAATTCCAGACTGCGCCCCAGCCTAGGAGGCTGGCATCTGTTGTTACAATCGTCCAATCTGGCCTGCAAAAGGTCATGCCCCTGGACAGATGGACCCGAGATAACCACCAGAGAAGAGAATCTCTGGTCTCTTGATCCAGATTTAGTAGTGGGGACAAATCTGAGTAATCCCCATTCCACTGACTTAGCATGCACAATTGCAGCGGTCTGAGATGCAGGCGCGCAAATTGCACTATGTCCATTGCCGCTACCATTAAGCCGATTACTTCCATGCACTGAGCCACTGACGGGCGTGGAATGGAATGAAGGACCCGGCAAGCATTTAAGAGTTTTGATAACCTGGCCTCCGTCAGGTAAATTTTCATTTCTAAGATAGCACAGGAGTTATCAGCGCTAAAAATCTAAAAAGGATACCTAAGCCACTCTCCACTATCTCCTCAAGATAGAAATGGAACAAACAATATGGCAATTGGGAGGGCGCTAAAAAGCTGGGTATACTTAACACACCTAATTATTAAGATTATATCAAAACAAAAAATAAATCAAATATAGTGAGTTTTAAAAATCTTTACTAGTGGGAATAATCCCTACTTATGCAATACATAAATTTAAAAAACGATACGTAAGAACAATTACAGGCACATAAAGTAAGTATTGGATACGATATATATAACTATTACTTGGAATACCACCCCGATAAAAATATTTATAATAAGCGCTTTTTAAAAAAATAGAATTGATCAATTACTAAGTCCTTAAAATCAAATATTTTGTTCCTGAATATAATGGACAGTCTCTATGGTCCTTATATATTTGCAGCAGATGAAATCCCTTTTTGTTTGTATGGTATATAACATACAGGACTTATCTCTGTGATTGAAATTAACGTGCTGGGTAAAAACGATAAAATGTTCCTTAATTAGGATACTTTGTATCTTTGCTGGTTATATGTAACTTTAACTCACAGAAAGTTGCAGCGACTGTGTCCAAATGTCGCTGTAATGTATCTCAGAGTCTGTGGTCTTTAGTCAAAACACGCTCCTTGCGTGTGAGCCGCTTAGTGTGCTGCAGCTTCTATTCCTTGGTACAGGATTCACCACTCCCTCCGTGGGGAGATGACCGGCAAAGGTACGTCGCTCCTTGTGTGTGAGTACCTGGCAAGCTGTTATCTTTTGCTTCCAATGTTCCCAGCTCCCTGCTTTTGACAGACAGTCTGGATCTTTGTAAATACAGTCACTGAGGTGAAAGAGGCACCCGCTCTTAGCGTTAATACGCGCGGGCAAATACTAGGTACCTAGTGGGTTTGGTTCTGGTAACAGGCAACTTCAGCTTCTACGCGTTTCACCCATGTGTGTGGGCTTTATCAAGATATCAGTTGCTGCCAGAACTTGGATTTAAAAAGCCGTTACTTCCTTCTCATTGGTTGGTGTGTTTTCAGGTAATTGTTTAAGGTGGATTTCTCAGGTGAATGATTCTTAAGGTGGAATCACATTAGTTATTATTTTGTTCCTTTGGGAATCTTAATCTCCCATGTTTTCCTGTTATGTTTCTTTGGCCATTACGAGATTATGGAATAATGTATTAACAATAATGTTCTTTCAAATTTTCATTTCTACAGAATCTATCAGAGTCCCTAAGAAGGAGACTCTTGTGAGTGGTGATAGAGAACTCTTTACCACGTTCACCTTCCACCCATGCAACCTTAGAAATGCCAGAACTATCTCTGTATGAGACTTGGCAATTTGCAAGCTTATCGCCCGTATCAGGATGTCGTCTAGATACGGAGTCACCGCTATGCCTCGCGGTCTTAGAACCGCCAGAAGAGAGCCCAGCACCTTTGTAAAGATTCTCGGGGCCGTAGCCAACCCGAAGGGAAGAGCTACAAACTGGTAATGCCTGTCTAGGAAGGCAAATCTTAGGAACCGATGATGATCTTTGTGAATCGGTATGTGAAGGTAGGCATCCTTTAAATCCACCGTGGTCATGTACTGACCCTCTTGGATCATGGGTAGGATAGTCCGAATAGTTTCCATTTTGAATGATGGAACTCTTAGGAATTTGTTTAAAATCTTTAGGTCCAAAATTGGCCTGAAGGTACCCTCTTTCTTGGGAACCACGAATAGATTTGAATAAAATCCCTGTCCTTGTTCCCTCCGCGGAACTGGGTGGATCACTCCCATTACTAGGTCTTGTACGCAAAATAGGAATGCCTCTTTATTTGGTTTTCTGATAATCTTGAAAGATGAAATCTCCCTAGAGGAGGAGAAGCCTTGAAGTCCAGAAGATATCCCTGAGATATGATCTCCAACGCACAGGGATCCTGGACATCTCTTGCCCACGCCTGGGCGAAGAGAGAAAGTCTGCCCCCCACTAGATCCGTTTCCGGATAGGGGCCATCCCTTCATGCTGTCTTAGGGGCAGTAGCAGGTTTTCTGGCCTGCTTGCCCTTGTTCCAGGACTGGTTAGTTTTCCAGGCCTGTCTGTAACGAGCAACAGTTCCTTCTTGAGTTCCTTCCTGTTTTGGGGCGGAGGAAGTTGACGTTGCTCCTGCCTTGAAGTTTCGAAAGGCACGAAAATTAGACTGTTTGGCCTTTGATTTGGCCTTGTCCTGAGGAAGGGTATGACCCTTACCTCCCGTAATGTCAGCGATAATTTCCTTCAAGCCGGGCCCGAATAATGTTTGCCCCTTGAAAGGAATATTAAGTAATTTAGATTTAGAAGTCACATCAGCTGACCAGGATTTAAGCCATAACGCTCTGCGCGCTTGAATGGCAAAACCGGAATTCTTAGCCGTTAGTTTAGTTAGATGTACAATGGCATCAGAAACAAATGCATTAGCTAGCTTAAGTGCTTTAAGCATGTCCATAATTTCATCCAATGGAGCTGAGTGAATGGCCTCTTCTAGAGACTCAAACCAAAATGCTGCAGCAGCAGTGACAGGCGCAATGCATGCAAGGGGCTGTAAGATAAAACCTTGTTGAACAAACATTTTCTTAAGGTAACCCTCCAATTTTTTATCCATTGGATCCGAAAAGGCACAACTATCTTCCACAGGGATAGTGGTACGCTTAGCTAAAGTAGAAACTGCTCCCTCCACCTTAGGGACCGTCTGCCATAAGTCCTGTGTAGTGGCGTCTATTGGAAACATTTTTCTAAATATAGGAGGTGGGGAAAAGGGCACACCAGGTCTATCCCACTCCTTGCTAATAATTTCTGTAAGCCTTTAGGTATAGGAAAAACGTTGGTACACACCGGTGCTGCATAGTATCTATCCAGCCTACATAATTTCTCTGCAATCGCAACTGTGTTAAAGTCATTCAGAGCCGCTAAAACCTCCCCTAGCAATACACGGAGGTTCTCAAGCTTAAATTTAAAATTAGAGATCTCTGAATCCGGTTTCCCTGGATCAGATCCGTCACCTACAGAATGAAGCTCTCCGTCCTCATGTTCTGCAAACTGTGACGCAGTATCGGACATGGCTCTTGTAGCACCAGCGCGCTCTATTATCCTAGAGCAATCGCGCTTGCCTCTTAATTCTGGCAATTTAGATAATACTTCTGTCAGGGTATTATTCATAATAATATTAGCCATGTCTTGTAAGGTGATTTGTATGGCCGTCCCTGATGCACTTGGCGCCACAATATCACACGCCTCCTGAGCGGGAGGCGAAGGTACTGACACGTGAGGAGAGTTAGTCGGCATAACTTCCCCCTCGTCTGGTCATAATTCCTTTATAGATAAAGACTGACCTTTATTATTTAAAGTGAAATCCACAGTGGCCTTTAAACATAGTGAACAAACAGATTCATCTGTGTCAGACATGTTTAAACAGACTAGCAATAAGACTAGCAGACTTGGAAAACACTGTAAACGCTACTGTGCCTTTAAGAAGCACAGAAAACTGTCACAGTTGAAATAACAATGAACCAAATCAGTTATAGCAAACAAATTTTCACAGTAAATGTATTAAGTTAGCAGAGCATTGCACCCACTTGCAAATGGATGATTAACCCCTTAAAACCCAAACGGTTTTTATAAGCAAAAAAACGTTTTTTAATACAGTCAAAAAACCACTGTCACAGGTTTGCTGTGACTGATTACCTCCCTCAAAATGACTTTTGAAGTCCCTTAAGCTGTCTGGAGACGACCCGGGTCAAGCAGAAGGAAGCAGGAAGACAGAGCCTGAATTTTTTACTGCGTCAAAAGAGCGCTAAAATAGGCCCCTCCTACTCAATATTACAATATTGGGAGTTTCAGTTAACTGTTTCTATGCAGAAATATTGTCAGCCATGTGGAAAAATTTTATGCCCCAACAAGTTTTATCACCAATGTACCTCACAAAAACGATTAAACATGCCAGTAAAATCGTTTTAAACATCCCTTTTTTTAATGAGCCTGTATCTCTATTGATAAGCCTGATACCAGTCTTCCTACTGCATTTAAGGCTTATAACATCACTTCAGTATTAATAGCATTTTCTCAGTCAAATTCCATTACTTAGAAAATTACTTTACTGTATATATTTAAACCAGCCTGCTAACAGTCGCTCTCACTGTATTAAAGGCTTTTACTTACATTACATCGGTATCAGCAGTATTTTCTTAGTAAATTCCATAGAAAAATAATTTACTGCACATACCTTGTTTGCAGTGTTCCCCGCACGCTATTCCCTTTCTGAAAGTTACCTCACTCCTCAGAATATGCGAGAACAGCCAGTGGATCTTAGTTACTGCCGCTAAGATCATAGAAAACGCAGGCAGATTCTTCTTCCAAATACTGCCCGAGAATAAACAACACACTCCGGTGTCATTTTAAAATAACAAACTTTTGATTGAAGAAATAAACTAAGTATAAAAACACCACAGACCTCTCACAACGTCCTATCTTTTAAGTTGCAAGAGAATGACTGAATATGACATGTGAGGGGAGGAGCTATGTAGCAGCTCTGCTTGGGTGATCCTCTTGCAATTTCCTGTTGGGAAGAGAATATATTCCATAAGTAATGGATGATCCGTGGACTGAATACACTTAAGAGAAACAGTGAAATGTCAATTTTGATGAATTAAAGTGCCCTTGTTTTTAATAGGGTTATTAAAAACCGGGCACTAATTCATCAAAATGGACCTTCACTTTAAGCATAATTTAAGTCTTAAAGGGACATTATACACTAGATTTTTTATCCATTTATACAGCCCATGTGTATAAATGTTTATTTTTAAATAACATTGTGCTGATTTTCAGACTCCTAACCAAGCCCCTAAGTTTTAGAGGCATACTGATGTATACGGACTTCAGACTGACATCCTCAAGGCAGAACATGCAGTGATCTGAGATGTCATCGCAGAAAATGCATCATATCTGCAGAAACAGGACACGCGCAGGAATGGTTACTGCTTTAACTTTGCAGCACTGCTCCATATAAGACTGTTCTCTTCAAACAGAGCTGTGCTCTGGCTACACTAAGTTTTCATTAAAACAGTGCATCCAGAGCAAAGTGCTGTTTTGAAGTGAAAAATCAAATATGCAGTAGCGCTTTGTTGACTGGCTCACATTTTTTCAAACCTGCCCCCAGCCTTTCTCAGTCTGCAAAGCTGTTTTTTCTAAATGTAAGAAGTTTTTACCTTTTTTTATTTTTTTATTTCTTATTACTACATTTCTATGTTAGGCCAAGAGAAAATGAAACAAATTTATTCGAGACATTTAAAAAAAATGTTTTTGTCTGCAGCTATTTGCAATGCAATTTTATTTAAAAATGACCAGCAGAAAAAAAAATTCACTAAAAAAAAAAATAATCTCATTGCATAAAGGGGAAAAAAAAAAAAAAAAAAAGACTGCTTCTGTTTGTATAATGGGTCTTTTCATATGCAGGGGAGGGGGGAGGTATTGCTATCAGCCCCTTTCAGTGGGTGTCCGAGTTAAATTGGGATCTTCTAAGTAAGTTTCTAAAAGTTTTTACACTGGATTTTTAGATCATTATCTGTGCATATTATTCTTTATAGTAGTGTCTATTACATGCAGTTAAATGCGAATTGGTGTATACTGCCCCTTTAAGAGCTAAATAAATGTGTGAGTGCGATTGTGACAAGGTTAACCAAATCTGCAACCGTTAGCAATTAGTGATGCAAGGGGTTAAACCAACCACAAAAGTACAAAAAGTAAATTTATCCTTATCTGATAAATTGATTTCTTCTACGATACGACAAGACCACGGATTCATCCTTACTTGTGGGATATTATCCTCCTGCTAACATGAAGTGGCAAAAAGCACCACAGCAGAGCTGTATATATATAGCTCCTCCCTTCTCTCCACCCCCAGTCATTCGACCGAAGGTAAGGAGAAGGAAAGACAAGCTAAAAGGTGCAGAGGTGACAAGTTTTGAACACAAAAATATAATCTGTCTAATATGACAGGGAGGGCCGTGGACTCGTCGTATCGTAGAAGAAATCAATCAGGTAAGCATAAATTTCCTTTTCTTCTACTAGATACGACAAGTCCACGGATTCATCCTTACTTGTGGGATACAATACCAAAGCTACAGGCCACGGATGAACGGGAGGGACAAGACAGATACCTAAACAGAAGGCACCACTGCTTGAAGAACTTTTCTCCCAAAAACAGCCTCAGAAGAAGCAAAAGTATCAAATTTGGAAAATTTGGAAAAGGTATGAAGGGAGGACCAAGTCGCAGCCTTACAAATCTGTTCAACAGAAGCATTGTTTTTAAAAGCCCATGTGGAAGCCACCGCTCTAGTAGAATGAGCTGTAATTTTTTCAGGAGGCTGCCGTCTTTTAAGCCAAAAAGAAAGAGATAGCCGTAGCTTTTTGACCCCTACACTTTCCAGAATAGACAACAAATAGAGAAGATGTTTGACGGAAATCCTTGGTCGCTTGTAAGTAAAACTTCCAAGGCACAAACCATGTCCAAGTTATGTAACAGACGCTCCTTCTTAGAAGGATTAGGACATAGAGAAGGAACAATAATTTCCCGATTAATATTCTTATTTGAAACAACCTTAGGAAGGAATCCAGGTTTAGTGCGCAAAACCACCTTATCAGAATGGAATATAAGATAAGGCGAGTCGCATTGTAATGCAGAAAGCTCAGAAACTCTTCGAGCAGAAGAGATAGCAACTAAAAACAAAACCTTCCAAGATAAAAGCTTAATATCTATGGAATGCATGGGTTCAAACGGAACCCCTTGAAGAACATTTAGACCTAAATTCAAGCTCCATGGCGGAGCAACAGGTTTAAACACAGGTTTGATTCTAACTAAAGCCTGACAAAAAGACTGAACGTCTGGGACATCCGCCAGACGCTTGTGAAGTAAAATTGACAAAGCAGAAATTTGTCCCTTTAAGGAACTAGCCGATAATCCCCTTCTCCAATCCTTCTTGGAGAAAGGACAAAATCCTAGGAATCCTAACCCTACTCCATGAGTAGCCCTTGGATTCGCACCAATAAAGATATTTACGCCATATCTTATGGTAAATTTTTCTAGTGACAGGCTTCCGAGCCTGAATCAAGGTATCAATGACCGACTCAGAGAATCCCCGCTTAGATAAAATCAAGCGTTCAATCCACAGGCAGTCAGCTGCAGAGAATTTAGATTTGGATGTTGGAACGGACCTTGAATGAGAAGGTAGTGTCTCAGTGTCGGTTTCCAAGGTGGCAGAGATGACATTTCCACTAGATCTGCATACCAAGTCCTGCGTGGCCATGCAGGCGCTATCAAGATTAACGAAGCCCTCTCCTGTTTGATTCTGACACTCAGACGAGGTAGGAGAGGAAAAGGAGTAAACACATAAGCCAGGTTGAACGACCAAGGTACTACTGCTAGAGCATCTTGATCTGGACCCATAACAAGGAAGTTTGGCAATCTGACGAGATGCCATCAGATCCAATTCCGGTGTGCCCCATTGACGAATCAATGCCGCAAACACCTCCGGATGGAGCTCCCACTCCCCCTGATGAAAAGTCTGATGACTTAGAAAATCCGCTTCCCATTTCTCTACTCCTGGGATATAGATTGCTGATAGATGGCAAGAGTGAGTCTCTGCCCATCGAATTATCTTGGAAACCTCTATCATCGCTAGAGAACTCTGTTCCCCCTTGATGATTGATATATGCTACAGTCGTGATATTGTCAGACTGGAATCTTATGAATTTGGCCAGAGCCAACTGAGGCCACGCTTGAAGCGCATTGAATATTGCTCTCAGTTCCAGAATATTGATTGGTAGTAGGGACTCCTGAGTCCAAACACCCTGAGCCTTCAGGGAATTCCAGACTGCACCCCAGCCCAAGAGGCTGGCGTCCGTCGTCACTATGACCCATGCTGGTCTGCGGAAGCACATTCCCTGGGACAGATGATCCTGTGACAACCACCAAAGAAGAGAGTCTCTGGTCTCTAGATCCAGATTTATCTGAGGAGATAAATCCGCATAATCCCCATTCCACTGTCTGAGCATGCACAACTGCAGTGGTCTGAGATGTAAGCGAGCAAACGGAACTATGTCCATTGCCGCTACCATTAATCCAATGACCTCCATACACTGCGCCACTGATGGCCGAGGAATGGACCGAAGTGTTCGGCAAGTAGTTAAGATCTTTGACTTTCTGACCGTCAGAAATATTTTCATGTCTACCGAGTCTCAGAGTTCCTAGGAATGGAAGGACTGGTAGTGTTTGTTCAGGAAGGCAAACCTGAGAAACTGGTAATGATCTCTGTGGATAGGAATGTGAAGAAACGCATTCTTTTTAGTCCACGGTGCTCATATATTGACTCTCCTGGATCATTGGTAAAATAGTTTGAATGGTCTCCATCTTGAACGATGGGACTCAGAAATTTGTTTAGGCATTTGAGATCTAAAATTGGTCTGAAGGTTCCCTCCTTTTTTGGGAACCACAAACAGATTTGAGTAAAACCCCTGCCCCTGTTCTAGTTTTAGAACTGGGCAGATTACACCCATGGTATATAGGTCTTCTACACAGTGTAAGAACGCCTCTCTTTTTGTCCGGTCTACAGACAAACATGAAACATGAAATCTCCCTCTTGGGAGAAAATCCTTGAATTCTAGTCTATACCCCACCCCTGGGTCATGATGACCTTTACCTCCAGTAATGTCGGAAATGATCTCCTTTAGTTCAGGCCCGAATTGGGTCTTACCTTTAAAAGGAATAGCTAAAAGTTTAGATTTTGATGATACATCAGCAGATCAAGACTTAAGCCAAAACGCTCTACGCGCTAAAATGGCAAAGCCTGCATTCTTTGCCGCTAATTTAGCCAATTGAAAAGCGGCATCGGTAATAAAAGAACAAGCTAGCTTGAGAGCCTTAATTCTGTCCAAAATATCATCTAATGGAGTCTCAACCTTAAGAGACTCCACTAGAGCCTCAAACCAAAATGCTGCTGCAGTAGTTACTGGAACGATGCACGCTATAGGTTGTAGAAGAAAACCCTGATGAATAAACAATTTCTTTAAAAGACCCTCTAATTTTTTATCCATAGGATCTTTGAAAGCACAACTGTCCTCAATAGGTATAGTTGTACGCTTAGCCAGGGTAGAAATAGCTCCCTCCACCTTAGGGACCGTCTGCCAGGAATCCCGAATGGTGTCGGATATGGGAAACATTTTCTTAAAAGTAGGAAGGGGAGAGAACAGAATGCCTGGTCTATCCCATTCCTTAGTAACAATGTCCGAAATCCTTCTAGGGACTGGAAAAACATTAGTGTAAGTAGGGACCTCTAGATATTTATACATTTTACACAATTTCTCTGGTGGGAATACAACAGGGTCACAATCATCCAGAGTTGCAAAAACCTCCCGGAGTAACAAGCGGAGGTGTTCAAGCTTAAACTTAAAGGCCGTCACATCTGAGTCTGTTTGAGGGAACATCTTTCCTGGGTCTGAAAGCTCTCCCTCAGACAGCAAATCCCCCACCCCCAAATCAGAACACTGAGGGTACATCGGAGATGGCCAATAAAGCATCAGAGGGCTCAGCATTTACTCTAATACCTGACCTGCTCCGCTTACCCTGTAAACCTGGCAGTTTAGTTAATACCTCTGTAAGGGTAGTAGACATAACTGCAGCCATATCTTGCAGGGTAAAAGAATTAGACGCACTAGGCGTCGCCTGAGCGGGCGTTAAAGGTTGTGACACTTGGAGAGAATTGGATGGCATAACCTGATTCTCTTCAGAATGAGAATCATCCTGAGACATACTTTTATCACCTAAAATATGTTCTTTGCAATGTAAGGCCCTTTCAGTACATGGACACATTTTAAGTGGGGGTTTCACAATGGCTTCTAAACACATAGAACATTGACTTTCCTCAATGTCAGACATGTTGAAACAGACTAGTAATAACCACACAGTCTTGAAAACACTTTTAGTGAAAAAAACAACAATCAGAAAAACCATACTGCGCCTTTGAGTAAAAAAGCATACAATTTTTCCAAAACTGCTCTAAAATGTTATAATTATCACAATTTTAGTATATATGTGTCTTATCTTGCCAGCTAAGATTGCACCACAAGTTAGAAATGCTTAACGCTTAATGAAAAAAAACGTTACTCAAAAACGTTATGAAATTAAGATAGCTACCCCCTGCACCTGTGGCGCCTACCTGCCCTCAGGGGTCTGTTAAGTCACTATCCCTTCGTTTAGGTCTAAATCTTCAGTTTAGGCCCACTGGAGCTGGAGCTTACTGCTTGCATAGGAATTTCAACTGCGCATCCGAGGCGCGAAATTAGGCCCCGCCCATCTATATAGGAGGTCTCTCTGACTAGTAAAAACCGCTGTAAAGCGGTCTAGAACCTAGCCATGTGGGTTTTTCATATACACAATCTAATATTGTAAGCCATGTGAAACCCTCCAGTGCCATCAAGTATAAAAACGTTTGCTCACAAAAACGTTATGTTGCACTCTAAGCATAAACCATTTTGTCTCAAAAACATTGTTACCAGTGTCAACCAATTTTCAGCCCATAACATACAGGTCCCAGTAATACCCCTTCTATCACATGTAGGATTACTGCTTACCCCTTCCCTTATGGGAACAATGTCAGCCAGCTCTGAAATAACACAGTCTCTCCAGAAAAAAATGACTGAATATACCTCAATGCTTGTAGCATGAAAGACATTCCCCACACTGAAGCTTCTCAAGCACTACTCGGCCATTCTGTGGGAACTTCTCTGGATCTTAGTGACAACTGCTAAAATCATCAGTCTCCAGGCAGAAATCTTCATCCATCTGCTGCCTGAGAAAAAATAGCACTCACCGGTACCATTTAAAATAAAAAAAGTCTTGCTTGAAGAAAATAAAAACTATCATAACACTCTTCCTATTACGAGGATTAGAGGAATACAGATACAGATAGAAGATATATATATATATATACATATATATATACATATATATATATATATATACACACACATACAGCTCTGCTGTGGTGCTCTTTGCCACTTCCTGTTAGCAGGAGGATAATATCCCACAAGGATGAATCCGTGGACTTGTCGTAACTAGAAGAAAGAGGTGGACACGGAGGTAAATGAATCCAAGTCTTTACTTAAAGCAGTCCCCAACACATGGGTAAAAACAGAGGAAAGACCATAACAGTCTTACACGTTTCGGCTGTATATCGCCTTACTCATAGACTGATCAAACCAACCATACAGCTTTAATTAGCCATCACTCCAGACGAGTGTGACCTAGTTCAGAGGGGGCAAAAGGTTTACATTAGTCTGTACTAGACACAGAAAAATTACCAATACTCACCCTTTTAATACCACACTCTCTGAGCTCATGCCACTTAGAATTACCATGAAAACTTCACTATTTCAGGGCATCCTGAGTTAATTTTTTCTGTGGTTCCTGTATTTCCATGTTTGCTATTTGCAACTGTCTTGTCTTATGAGTACCCCATACATAAAAAAATATAACACCTTTTGGGGTGACTGAAATTTATTACATCTGGTACAACCAGATAGAAGGTACAATTAACTCTTCTCAGCAGAAATCTTTATAAGACAAGCTGACAACAGTGACAGAAGACAGTATAATGTCTGTACACAACCTTGGGTTCAATTAAAAGTTACTTTGCATTATTTTCAAACAGATTAAAAAGGGACAGTATACACCAATGTATACACCAATTTTCATATAACTGCATGTAATAGACACTACTAGAAGAATATGCATAGATACTGAACTAGAATACAGTATAAAAAACATAATTTATGCTTACCTGATAAATTTATTTCTCTTGTAGTGTATCCAGTCCACGGATCATCCATTACTTATGGGATATTAACTCCTCCCCAACAGGAAGTGCAAGAGGATTCACCCAGCAGAGCTGCTATATAGCTCCTCCCCTAACTGCCATTACCAGTCATTCGACCGAAAACATGCAGAGAAAGGAAAACCATAGGGTACAGTGGTGACTGTAGTTTAATGGAAAAATTACCTGCCTTAAAGTGACAGGGCGGGCCGTGGACTGGATACACTACAAGAGAAATAAATTTATCAGGTAAGCATAAATTATGTTTTCTCTTGTTAAGTGTATCCAGTCCACGGATCATCCATTACTTATGGGATACCAATACCAAAGCTAAAGTACACGGATGACGGGAGGGACAGGCAGGCTCTTTATACGGAAGGAACCACTGCCTGAAGAACCTTTCTCCCAAAAACAGCCTCCGAAGAAGCAAGTGTCAAATTTGTAAAATTTGGAAAAAGTATGAAGAGAAGACCAAGTTGCAGCCTTGCAAATCTGTTCAACAGAAGCCTCATTCTTAAAGGCCCAAGTGGAAGCCACAGCTCTAGTAGAATGTGCTGTAATTCTTTCAGGAGGCTGCTGTCCAGCAGTCTCATAGGCTAACCGTATTATGCTACGAAGCCAAAAGGAGAGAGAGGTAGCCGAAGCTTTTTGACCTCTCCTCTGACCAGAATAAACGACAAACAGGGAAGACGTTTGTCGAAAATCCTTAGTTGCCTGTAGATAAAATTTCAGGGCACGGACTACATCTAGATTGTGTAGCAGACGTTCCTTTTTCAAAGAAGGATTAGGACACAAAGATGTAACCACAATCTCTTGATTGATATTCCTGTTAGTGACCACCTTAGGTAGGAACCCAGGTTTAGTACGCAGAACTACCTTGTCTGAATGAAAAATCAGATAAGGAGAATCACAATGTAAGGCAGATAACTCAGAGACTCTTCGAGCCGAGGAAATCGCCATTAAAAACAGAACTTTCCAAGATAACAACTTGATATCAATGGAATGAAGGGGTTCAAACGGAACCCCCTGTAAAACATTAAGAACTAAGTTCAAACTCCATGGTGGAGCAACAGTTTTAAACACAGGCTTGATCCTAGCTAAAGCCTGACAAAAAGCTTGAACGTCCGGAACTTCTGACAGACGTTTGTGTAAAAGAATGGACAGAGCTGAAATCTGTCCCTTTAAGGAACTAGCGGATAAACCCTTTTCTAAACCTTCTTGTAGAAAAGACAATATCCTCGGAATCCTAACCTTACTCCATGAGTAACTCTTGGATTCGCACCAATATAAGTATTTGCGCCATATCTTATGGTAAATCTTTCTGGTAACAGGCTTCCTAGCCTGTATTAAGGTATCAATAACTGACTCAGAAAAACCACGTTTTGATAAAATCAAGCGTTCAATTTCCAAGCAGTCAGCTTCAGAGAAATTAGATTTTGATGTTTGAAGGGACCCTGGATCAGAAGGTCCTGTTTCAGAGGTAGCGACCAAGGTGGACAGGATGACATGTCCACTAGATCTGCATACCAAGTCCTGCGTGGCCATGCAGGCGTTATTAGAATCACTGATGCTCTCTCCTGTTTGATTCTGGCAATCAATCGAGGAAGCATCGGGAAGGGTGGAAACACATAAGCCATCCCGAAGGTCCAAGGTGCTGTCAAAGCATCTATCAGAACCGCTCCCGGATCCCTGGATCTGGACCCGTAACGAGGAAGCTTGGCGTTCTGTCGAGACGCCCCAACGTCGAAGTATTTGGGCAAAGACCTCCGGATGAAGTTCCCACTCCCCTGGATGAAAAGTCTGACGACTTAAGAAATCCGCCTCCCAGTTCTCCACTCCCGGGATGTGGATTGCTGACAGGTGGCAAGAGTGAGACTCTGCCCAGCGAATTATCTTTGATACTTCCATCATTGCTAGGGAGCTTCTTGTCCCTCCCTGATGGTTGATGTAAGCTACAGTCGTGATGTTGTCCGACTGAAACCTGATGAACCCCCGAGTTGTTAACTGGGGCCAAGCCAGAAGGGCATTGAGAACTGCTCTCAATTCCAGAATGTTTATTGGTAGGAGACTCTCCTCCTGATTCCATTGTCCCTGAGCCTTCAGAGAATTCCAGACAGCGCCCCAACCTAGTAGGCTGGCGTCTGTTGTTACAATTGTCCAGTCCGGCCTGCTGAATGGCATCCCCCTGGACAGATGTGGCCGAGAAAGCCACCATAGAAGAGAATTTCTGGTCTCTTGATCCAGATTCAGAGTAGGGGACAAGTCTGAGTAATCCCCATTCCACTGACTTAGCATGCACAATTGCAGCGGTCTGAGATGTAGACGTGCAAAGGGTACTATGTCCATTGCTGCTACCATTAAGCCGATCACCTCCATGCATTGAGCTACTGACGGGTGTTGAATGGAATGAAGGACACGGCATGCATTTTGAAGCTTTGTTAACCTGTCTTCTGTCAGGTAAATCTTCATTTCTACAGAATCTATAAGAGTCCCCAAGAAGGGAACTCTTGTGAGTGGAAAGAGAGAACTCTTCTTTTCGTTCACCTTCCATCCATGCGACCTTAGAAATGCCAGTACTAACTCTGTATGAGACTTGGCAGTTTGAAAGCTTGAAGCTTGTATCAGAATGTCGTCTAGGTACGGAGCTACCGCAATTCCTCGCGGTCTTAGTACCGCCAGAAGAGCACCCAGAACCTTTGTGAAGATTCTCGGAGCCGTAGCCAATCCGAATGGAAGAGCTACAAACTGGTAATGCCTGTCTAGAAAGGCAAACCTTAGATACCGGTAATGATCTTTGTGAATCGGTATGTGAAGGTAAGCATCCTTTAAATCCACTGTGGTCATGTACTGACCCTTTTGGATCATGGGTAAAATTGTCCGAATAGTTTCCATTTTGAACGATGGAACTCTTAGGAATTTGTTTAGGATCTTTAAATCCAAGATTGGCCTGAAAGTTCCCTCTTTTTTGGGAACCACAAACAGATTTGAGTAAAACCCTTGTCCTTGTTCCGACCGCGGAACCGGATGGATCACTCCCATTAATAAAAGATCTTGTACGCAGCGTAGAAACGCCTCTTTCTTTATTTGGTTTTTTGACAACCTTGACAGATGAAATCTCCCTCTTGGGGGAGAGAATTTGAAGTCTAGAAGGTATCCCTGAGATATGATCTCTAACGCCCAGGGATCCTGGACATCTCTTGCCCAAGCCTGGGCGAAGAGAGAAAGTCTGCCCCCCACTAGATCCGTTCCCGGATCGGGGGCCCTCGATTCATGCTGTCTTAGGGGCAGCAGCAGGTTTCCTGGCCTGCTTGCCCTTGTTCCAGGACTGGTTAGGTCTCCAGCCTTGTCTGTAGCGAGCAACAGCTCCTTCCTGTTTTGGTGCAGAGGAAGTTGATGCTGCTCCTGCTTTGAAATTACGAAAGGAACGAAAATTAGACTGTCTAGCCTTAGGTTTGGCTCTGTCTTGAGGCAGGGCATGGCCTTTACCTCCTGTAATGTCAGCGATAATTTCTTTCAACCCGGGCCCGAATAAGGTCTGCCCTTTGAAAGGTATATTAAGCAATTTAGATTTAGAAGTAACGTCAGCTGACCAGGATTTTAGCCACAGTGCTCTGCGTGCCTGAATGGCGAATCCGGAATTCTTAGCCGTAAGTTTAGTTAAATGTACTACGGCATCTGAAATAAATGAGTTAGCTAACTTAAGGGCTTTAAGCTTGTGTGTAATCTCATCTAATGGAGCTGATTCAAGTGTCTCTTCCAGAGACTCAAACCAAAATGCTGCTGCAGCCGTGACAGGCGCAATGCATGCAAGAGGTTGCAATATAAAACCTTGTTGAACAAACATTTTCTTAAGGTAACCCTCTAACTTTTTATCCATTGGATCTGAAAAGGCACAGCTATCCTCGGGATAGTGGTACGCTTAGCTAAAGTAGAAACTGCTCCCTCCACCTTAGGGACCGTTTGCCATAAGTCCCGTGTGGTGGCGTCTATTGGAAACATCTTTCTAAATATCGGAGGGGGTGAGAACGGCACACCGGGTTTATCCCACTCCTTAGTAACAATTTCAGTAAGTCTCTTAGGTATAGGAAAAAAGTCAGTACTCGCCGGTACCGCAAAATATTTATCCAACCTACACATTTTCTCTGGTATTGCAACTGTGTTACAATCATTCAGAGCCGCTAACACCTCCCCTAGTAATACACTGAGGTTTTCCAGCTTAAATTTAAAATTTGAAATATCTGAATCCAGTTTGTTTGGATCAGAACCGTCACCCGCAGAATGAAGCTCTCCGTCCTCATGTTCTGCAAATTGTGACGCAGTGTCTGACATGGCCCTAATATTATCAGCGCACTCTGTTCTCACCCCAGAGTGATCACGCTTACCTCTTAGTTCTGGTAATTTAGCCAAAACTTCAGTCATAACAGTAGCCATATCCTGTAATGTGATTTGTAATGGCCGCCCAGATGTACTCGGCGCTACAATATCACGCACCTCCCGAGCGGGAGATGCAGGTACTGACCCGTGAGGCGAGTTAGTCGGCATAACTCTCCCCTCGTTGTTTGGTGAAATATGTTCTATTTGTACAGATTGACTTTTATTTAAAGTAGCATCAATACAGTTAGTACATAAATTTCTATTGGGCTCCACTTTGGCTTTAGCACATATAGCACAGATATCTTCCTCTGAATCAGACATGTTTAACACACTAGCAAATAAACTAGCAACTTGGAAATACTTTTCAAGTAATTTACTATAATATGAAAACGTACTGTGCCTATAAGAAGCACAGAAAAAGTTATGACAGTTGAAAATTAATAAACTGAAAAGTTATAGCATCAAATCTTTGTAAAAAACACAATTTTAGCAAAGGATTGCTCCCATTAGCAAAGGATAACTAACCCTGATAGCAGAAAAAAAAAAAAAATACAGAAATAAACGTTTTTGTTTTTTTTATCACAGTCAACTACAATCTCACAGCTCTGCTGTGAGTGATTACCTCCCTCAAAACAAGTTTTGAAGACCCCTGAGTTCTGTAGAGATGAACCGGATCATGCAGGGAAGACAATAAACTTCTGACTGAATTTTTTGATGCGTAGCAAAAGCACCAAAAAAGGTCCCTCCCCCTCACACATAACAGTGAGAGAGATCAGTAAACTGTCATAAATTAAATAAAACGACTGCCAAGTGGAAAAAAATAGTGCCCAAAACATTTTTTCACCCAGTACCTCAGAAAATTAAACGAATTTACATGCCAGCAAAAAACGTTTAACATTAATAAATTGAGTGTTATTAAAAAGCCTGTTGCTAGTCCCTGCAAATTAGGCTAAAGTTTTATGCATACAGTATAATTCCAGTGAAGTGCCATTCCCCAGAATACTGAAGTGTAAAATATACATACATGACAGCCTGATACCAGTTGCTGCTACTGCATTTAAGGCTGAGTTTACATTATATCGGTATGGCAGAATTTTCTCATCAATTCCATTGTCAGAAAATAATAAGCTGCTACATACCTCTTTGCAGATTAATCTGCCCGCTGTCCCCTGATCTGAAGTTTACCTCTCCTCAGATGGCCGAGAAACAGCAATATGATCTTAACTACTCCGGCTAAAATCATAGAAAAACTCAGGTAGATTCTTCTTCAAATTCTACCAGAGAAGGAATAACACACTCCGGTGCTATTATAAAATAACAAACTTTTGATTGAAGGTATGAAACTAAGTATAATCACCACAGTCCTCTCACACATCCTATCTATTCGTTGGGTGCAAGAGAATGACTGGTAATGGCAGTTAGGGGAGGAGCTATATAGCAGCTCTGCTGGGTGAATCCTCTTGCACTTCCTGTTGGGGAGGAGTTAATATCCCATAAGTAATGGATGATCCGTGGACTGGATACACTTAACAAGAGAAACTTCTTTATATTATCTCTGTATACAAAAGCCCAATATTGCGAGAGAACAATTGAAAATTAACATTTCATTACCCCCACTGGGAGTGTAATTTCTTCTGATGGCTATGTTTAGCATTGGCTATAGAGAAGCTGTGTAAAGTATAGAAACATTCAGTTAAGGTGGGGATACCACCAGCAAAAAGAACTATTTCAAAATGCCAAAATAAAGGTAAAGGAGCTACTTGTAAAAAATACACTCCAGCATGTAAAATGGATTATTGTGAACAAATTAAAAAGGTGAGAAAAATGTAAAAATGGTCCCTTTAACTACCAGCGACAAAGGACTTTATCTCCCCCCCCCCCAATAACTCTGTATCGTCGCTATTTCAGGAGACCTGCAGGAGGGAGCGTATATAATTATGTGGTTTTGCCGGTGGTGACGAGACCCTTGCTATTATAGGGACAGGAAAACCATTAATGGCCAGTGAAGTACAGGGTACATTGTGGTTGTTAAGGTGTTAAATACATGAAGGCAGACATGCAGACCCAGTATATTTCCCTCCTTTAACTTACCACATACTTCATGTGCGTGCCTTCAGCAGCATGGAATATTTAAATGCACAACCAACCAAAAGCTGCTATTAATGAGGTTTACTCTTTTTTATTAAAAAGCTCAGTTTTGTTGCAATGTGCCTGCTATTATCCCTTTAACCTGTCCATACTGAAGACAACAACTTGTTTGGTCAGCATATGCTATGAAATCACAGATCCTT
Source organism: Bombina bombina (assembly GCF_027579735.1). Classification (NCBI taxonomy): domain Eukaryota; kingdom Metazoa; phylum Chordata; class Amphibia; order Anura; family Bombinatoridae; genus Bombina; species Bombina bombina. The sequence continues at coordinate 173,004,731 of NC_069505.1, forward strand.
TAGCTGTATAGGAACAAGCTGCTACTATGGATGAATTAGCTATTCTTTCTAAAAACATTGTAATTTGATCCTCAGACTGGCAGCAGTGATGGGAAGTGTTGCACCTGAGCATGTGCAAGAGTGCAGTGAGTCCATGAGTGTGATTGGCTGACTACTCATGATACAGGAGGCCCGCAAAAACAATTTATGCTTACCTGATAAATTTATTTCTCTTGTGATGTATCGAGTCCACAGATTCATCCTTACTTGTGGGATATTCTCCTTCCCTACAGGAAGTGGCAGAGAGCACCCACAGCAGAGCTGTCTATATAGCTACCCCCTTAGCTCCACCCCCCAGTCATTCGACCGAAGGCTAGGAAGAAAAAGGAGAAACTATAGGGTGCAGTGGTGACTGAAAGTTTAAAAATAAAAATATATATGTCTGTCTTAATAAACAGGGCGGGCCGTGGACTCGATACATCACAAGAGAAATAAATTTATCAGGTAAGCATAAATTATGTTTTCTCTCTTGTAAGATGTATCGAGTCCACGGATTCATCCTTACTTGTGGGATACCAATACCAAAGCTTTAGGACACTGATGAAGGGAGGGACAAGACAGGAACCTTAAACGGAAGGCACCACTGCATGTAGAACCGGTCTCCCAAAAATAGCCTCTGAAGAAGCAAAAGTATCGAATTTGTAAAATTTGGAAAAAGTATGAAGCGAAGACCAAGTCGCAGCCTTACAAATCTGTTCAACAGAAGCTTAATTTTTTAAAAGCCCATGTGGAAGCCACAGCTCTAGTAGAACGAGCAGAAATTCTTTCAGGAGGCTGCTGTCCAGCAGTCTCATAGGCCAAACGGATGATGCTTTTCAGCCAAAAGGAAAGAGGTAGCCGTAGCCTTTTGGCCTCTCCGCTTACCAGAACAACAAACAATGAAGATTGTTGACGGAAATCTTTGGTTGCTTGTAAGAAGAACTTTAAAGCACGAACCACATCAAGATTGTGCAACAGACGTTCCTTCTTTGATGAAGGATTAGGACACAGAGAAGGAACAACAATCTCTTGATTGATATTCTTATTAGAAACAACCTTAGGAAGAAAACCAGGTTGGTTACGCAAAACCACCTTATCTGCATGGAAAATAAGATAAGGGGAATCACACTGTAAAGCAGATAGCTCAGAAACTCTTCGAGACGAAGAGATAGCAACTAAAAACAAAACTTTCCAAGATAGAAGCTTAATATCTATGGAATGCATAGGTTCAAACAGAACCCATTGAAGAACTCTAAGGACTAAGTTTAAGCTCCAAGGCGGAGCAACAGGCCTAAATACAGGCTTAAGTCTGACCAAAGTCTGACTAAAAAGTTTGAACGTCTGGGACATCTGCCAGACGTTTGTGTAGAATAGACAAAGCAGATATTTGCCCCTTTTAGAGAACTAGCTGATAATCCCTTCTCCAAACCTTCTTGGAGGAAAGACAATAATCTAGGAATCCTAATCTTACTCCACGAGTAACCTTTGGATTCACAACAATAAAGATATTTGCGCCAAATCTTATGATAATCTTCCTGGTGACAGGCTTTCTAGCCTGAATCAGGGTATCAATTACCGACTCAGAGAAACCACGCTTTGATAGAATCAGGCGTTCAATCTCCAAGCAGTCAGACGCAGAGAAATTAGATTTGGATGCGAGAACGGACCTTGGATTAGAAGGTCCCGCCTCATTGGCAGGGTCCACGGTGGAACCGAGGACATGCCCACTAGGTCTGCATACCAAGTCCTGCGTGGCCACGCAGGTGCTATCTGAATCACTGAAGCTCTCTCCTGCTTGATTCTGGCAACCAGACGTGGGAGGAGAGGAATCAGTGGAAATACGTAGGCCAGATTGAAGGACCAAGGCACTGCTAGAGCATCTATCAGTACCGCCTTGGGATCCCGGAACCTGGACCCCGTAACGAGGAAGTTTGGCATTCTGACGAGACGCCATCAGATCCAATTCTGGTGTGCCCCATAGCTGAATTAGCTGAGCAAATACCTCCGGATGGAGTTCCCACTCCCCCGGATGAAAAGTCTGACTTAGAAAATCCGCCTCCCAGTTCTCTACTCCTAGGATATGGATTGCTGAGAGATGGCAAGAGTGATCCTCTGCCCATCGGATTATTTTGGTTACCTCCATCATCGCTAGAGAACTCCTTGTTCCTCCCCGATGATTGATATAAGCTACAGTCGTGATGTTGTACGACTGAAACCTGATGAATTTGGCAGCAGCAAGCTGAGGCCACGCCTGAAGCGCCTTGAATATCGCTCTCAGTTCTAGAATGTTTATCGGAAGAAGCGATTCCTCCCGAGACCATAAGCCCTGTGCTTTCAGGGAGTTCCAGACTGCACCCTAGCCTAGCAGGCTGGCATCTGTTGTTACAATGAGCCATTCTGGCCTGTGGAAGTACATTCCCTGAGACAGGTGGTCCTGAGACAACCACCAGAGAAGAGAATCTCTGGTCTCCTGGTCCAGATGCAGTTGAGGAGATAAATCTGCATAATCCCCATTCCACTGTTTGAGCATGCATAGTTGCAGTGGTCTGAGGTATAGGCGGGCAAAAGGAACTATGTCCATTGCCGCTACCATGAGTCCGATTACCTCCATACACTGAGCCACTGATGGCCGAGGAATGAAATGAAGAGCTCGGCAAGTGGTTAAGAGTTTTGATTTTCTGACCTCCGTCAGAAATATTTTCATTTCTACCGAATCTACCAGAGTCCCTAGAAAGGAAACTCTTGTAAGAGGGAAGAGAGAACTCTTTTTTATGTTCACCTTCCACCCGTGAGATCTCAGAAAAGCCAACACAATGTCCGTGTGAGACTTGGCTAGTTGAAAAGTCAACGCCTGAATTAAGATGTCGTCTAGATAAGGCGCCACTGAGAACCGCCAGAAGGGACCCTAGCACCTTTGTGAAAATTCTTGGAGCCGTGGCTAACCCGAAGGGAAGAGCCACAAACTGGTAATGCCTGTCTAGAAAGGCAAATCTGAGAAATTGATGAAGATCTTCTACACAGCGTAAGAACGCTTTGTCTGGTTTACAGACAGACAATCGAGAAATATAAAATCTCCCCCTTAGAAGGCAGTCTTTGAATTCCAGAAGATATCCCTGGGACACAATTTCTAAAGCCCAGGGATCGTGAACATCTCTTGCCCAAGCCTGAGTGAAGAGAGAGTCTGCCCCCTACTAGATCCGGTCCCGGATCGGGGGCTACCCCTTCATGCTGTCTTAGAGGCAGCTGCAGGCTTCTTGGCCTATTTACCCTTGTTCCAAGCCTGGTTAGGTCTCCAGACTGACTTGGATTGGGCAAAATTCCCCTCTTGCTTTGTAGCAGAGGAAGCTGAAACGGAACCACTCTTGAAATTCCAAAAGGAAAGAAAATTATTTTGTTTGGTCTTCATCTTATTTGATCTATCCTGAGGAAGGGCATGACCTTTCCCTCTAGTGATGTCTGAAATAATCTCTTTCAGTTCAGGCCCGAATAGGGTCTTTCCTTTGAAAGGGATGTTCAAAAGTTTAGATTTAGATGACACATCAGCAGACCAGGACTTAAGCCATAACGCCCTGCGTGCTAAAATGGCAAAACCTGAATTCTTTGCCGCTAATTTAGCCAGTTGAAATGCGGCATCTGTAATAAAAGAATTAGCCAACTTAAGGGCCTTGATTCTGTCCATAATCTCCTCTAATAGAGTCTCCATCTGAAGAGCCTCTTCTAGAGGCTCAAACCAGAAAGCAGCTGCAGTAGTTACAGGAACAATGCACGCAATAGGTTGGAGAGAAAAACCCTGATGAACAAAAATTTTCTTCAGGAGACCCTCTAATTTTTTTATCCATAGGATCTTTGAAAGCACAACTGTCTTCGATAGGTATAGTTGTACGCTTAGACAGAGTAGAAATAGCTCCCTCCACCTTAGGAACTGTCTGCCACGAGTCCCGCATGGTGTCAGATATGGGAAACATTTTCTTAAAAACAGGAGGGGGAAATAATGGAATACCAGGTCTATCCCACTCCTTAGTAATAATATTCACAATCCTCTTAGGGACTGGAAAAACAGTGTAAACAGGAACCTCTAAGTATTTATTCATTTTACACAATTTCTCTGGAACCACTATAGGGTCACAATCATCTAGAGTCACTAATACCTCCCCGAGCAATAAGCGGAGGTGTTCAAGCTTAAATTTAAAGGCCGTCATATCAGAATCTGTCTGAAGAAGCGTATTTCCTGAATCAGAAATTTCTCCCTCAGATAACAAATCCCTCACCCCTACTTCAGAGCATTGTGAGGGCATATCAGATACGGCTATTAAAGCGTCAGACGGCTCAGCATTTTTCCTAAACCCAGAGCTGTCCCGCTTTCCTTGTAAACCAGGCAGTTTAGATAAAACCTCTGAGGGTTGTATTCATAACTGTGGCCATGTCTTGTAAAGTAAAAGAATTAGATATCCTTTGTTGAAGAAAGAGCAATGCACATGGGAGAGCCAATCACAGGAGGCATCTGCAGCAACCAATCACAGCAGCTACTGAGCCTATCTAGATATGCTTTTCAGCTAACAATATCAAGAGAATGAAGCAAATTAGATAATAGAAGTAAATTAGAAAGTTGTTTAAAACTGCATGCTCTTTCTAAATCATGAAAGAAAAAAAAAATTAGGTTTCATGTCCCTTTAATTCAATTAGATGTAAAATACAGAGGTAACCAAATGTTTACCTTTGATCAGTTAGATCACTGTAAGATATCTGGATTCAAAAGTTGAAACTTTGGTCTGTGTGTCTGAATTTCACAAAGGCCAATTACTTTGTGTTATAGCACATAGCAAGGGGCGGGCATTGTTGCAGATCCTACACAGGATACTTTGGGCTCGATTAATCAAGCTACAGTGGACAGACGCATGTGCCCCTGTCCGCAGCAGCTCGCCTCTGGCGGACTGAACTCCCCTGGTGGAATTTAACATTGCACACAAGAATTAGTTTGCACTCGCGTGAAATACCGCCCCCTGCCCATGCACAGCCAATCACGCGCAGGCAGGAGCTGTCCATCTCCCCAGGTTGGACGAGGCCAGGGAGATTGAAATTCTCCACCTAAGAGGTAGAGAAGTGGCTAGGATGATGACCGCTGTTTGTTAAATTGTGACTGCAGGTTCTCTTGTGAGAACCTGCAGTTTCAGAGAGGAGAAGGGAAGGAGCGGAGAAGGGCTAGAGCCCTTTGTGATTGTATAACACCCGATAGAGGAGTTACTGGTTCAGGCAATTATGCACCCAATGGAAGCGTTCTTAGTCAGGACCCTGCACAAAAACCATCACCATAAATAAAATCACTGCCTCACATTGAATAAAACTTATACAAAATAACCACCACTAAATATGGAACCTAAAACATGCAATGATCATTCATACCACTAAAAAAAAAATAAAAAAATGACTTGATGCGAATATGAGTAAATGCGTTATATATTTAGGGATGGTGTGACCAAAGTAGATCGTAACCCAGCAGCTTGATTCTAAACTAGAGTCTCTATTATCACATTAGATGGGCAGGGAACAACACTAACTGGACTTTTATGACACCAGTGGTGGGATGAACATTGTATTACATTTGTTGAAGGAGCAGCAATGCACTAATGGTTTCTAACTAACATGGTTGAGCCAATCACAATCGAGAGAGTGTATATATATATATATATATATATATATATATATATATATATATATATATATATATATATATATATATATATATATATATATATATATATATATATATATATATATATATATATATATCTCCACCAATCAACAGCTAGAACCTAGGTTCTCTTCTGCTCAGGAGCTTGCCTAGATAACACTTTCAGCAAAAGTATAACAAGACAAGGAAGCAAATTAAAATGACAGAAGTCAATTGGAAAGTTGTTTAAAATCGTATTCTCCGAGTCATGGAAGAAAAATTTTAGGTTTCATGTCCCTTTAACTCAGATAATATTTGTGTGAACAGTCCTGACTAAGAACGCCTCCACCGAGCATGTAACCACCTGAACCAGCAACACCTCCACTGGGTTACAGCCAATCACAGTATCGGTGCGACTCCAGCCAGACCTAATGGAGTTGCTGAACAATAACCCACAATATTCTAATTTTTCGAGTTTCACCTGTATCTACAAAATTGGTGCTGGCAATGGGTGATCACACAAAATATAGATTTGAGTTACATTTTTCCTATGCTCACTCACTTTGCATTTTGTTAATTGATGAAAATATACTATTAGTGTTTGAATCATGAAATACAACTTTAATATGTAAAGAACACTTAAAGAGAAAGTCAACCATTGAGTTTTTGAAACGCTAGGGCTGACTGCTGAAACAAATAAAATGGCACTTTCGATCATGTTTAAGATATAGTGCCTTAATTCGTTTCAACAGTTTGCCGTTCTTAGCTGCTACGGCAGCCCACGACAAATTTTTTTTGCTAGGAGGTAACATTTTCACCTCTTAGCCAATAGCCGTTCGGTAAATCCGGTTTGGCGCCCATGGAAGTTGGATTTACCGCACGGCTATTTGCTAAGAGGAGAAACGTCACCTCTTAGCAAAATATGCTTTTGCCGTGGGCTGCCGTAGCAGCTAAGAACGGCAAACGGTTGAAACGAATAAAGGCACTTTCTGCATGAAGTATCTTATACTTCATGAATCAAAGTGCCCTTTATTTGTTTCAACAGTCAACCCTAGCGTTTCAAAAACGCTATGGTTGACTTTCACTTTAAATTCACCTCTCTTGAAAAACAGATTTACACATCCTCAGCAACAACATTGCACTGCTGAGAGCTAGCTAGCGATTACACACATTTGGCTCTTGTAATGGCCTTGGTTCCCAGTAATGCATTGCTGCTCTAGAGCTCACACATTGTTCTGTCCAGGACCTTTTTAATGGGTGGTCCATCCAGATGATTTTACTCACCAACCGGCTGAACTTTAAGCCTATGTAAAAGCTAATAATTTTTTTTTCCAATTTCATCAAATATATTAATTTTACATTTTGCAATGAATTTGTGCATTGGATAGCAGAAAATGTAAAATTTTACCAAGTGTTAGACTGCTCTCATCTGGCTGCTTCATAATGCCAACCAACAAGCAATATTTTCAGTGCAAAACAATGCATGTGTGTGTATATATATATATATATATATATATATATATATATATATATATATATATATATATATATATATATATATATATATATATATATATATATATATATATATATATATATATATATATATATATATATATATATATATATATATATACACATACATATATACACACATATACATACATATATATACATATATATATATACACATATACATATATATATATATATATATATATATATATACACACATACACACACATACAAGCAATATTGCATTAATGAAATACACAGTATTTTCTTTTTTACACTTTGGTCCCTTAAAAAAAAAAAAAATATATATATAAAAAATAAGATGCATATGTCAAACAGTTATATGCAAGAAAAGCATTTTCTTTTTACACTTTTGACCCTTTAAGTGCAGCATTACTGAAGTTGCCATTGCAGTGTTCTCAGCAGGACCTTTTTAGCAGGTGCACCATGCGGCAGATTTTACTGACCATCCAGCTAGAATTTTAGAAAATATTTAGCTAATATTAACAATGTTTATTTTTATATTGCACAAATCATCATCATTAAATGCATTTATGTTAAATTATATAATTTTTTGCTATCCAAAGCACAAATTAATTGCATAACATAAATTACACTGCCCCCACCCCACTACTTCATAATTGCACCGGCTTCCAAAATCTTCTGTGGAGAACACTGCATTCGTTTGTAGAACCCTGAAGTGGCAGTAGGATATTACGGCTGGTAGCCAAATCTGGAAATCCCTGTAATTAAAAATCCCATGATTTTCAGTTTTTGTGAACTATTTACAACTCTTTTAAAAAGGGAAGTTAAACAAATGGTTTTTCTTTCAAGATTCAAAGAGAGCACATAATTGTAACCATTTTCTATAATGAAATTTGCTTCATTCTCTTGACATCCTTTGTTGAAGCAGTAATGCACAACTGAGAGCTAGCTGAACACCTTTGGTGAGCCAATGACAAGGAGGCATGTACAGCCCCCAATCAACTAGTTCCAAGTTGTGCATTCTTGCTCATGAGCCTACCTAGGTATCCGTTAAATACAAAGTTTCCAAGAGAATTAAAAAGGGATAAAGTCCAAATTAAACTTTCATGATTCAGATAGGGCAAGTCATTTTAAACTACTTTCTAATTTACTTTTATAAATAAATTTGCTTTGTTCTCTTGTTATTCTTAGTTGAAAGCTAAATCTAGGTAGGCTCATATGCAAATTTCTAAGCCCTTGAAGGCTGCCTCTTTTCTGTATGCATATGACAGTTTTGAACAGCTAGAAGGCTTTAGTTCATGTGTTTCATATAGATAACTTTGTGCTCACGTGAAGTTATTTAAGAGTCAGCACTAATTGCTGTAATGCAAGTCTGTCAAAAGATCTGAGATAAGGAGGCAGTATGCAGAAGCTTAGAAACAAGATAATTAGAGGTAAACAGTATATTTGTATAACCGTGTTGGTTATGCAAAACTGAAAAATGGTAAATAAAGGGATTTTTTTTTTTTTTTTTTTTTTAACAATAACATTTTTGGTGTTTACTATCCCTTTAAGCTATTTTGTTAATAGAAGTAAATAGAAACGTGTGAAAAATGCATCCCTTTTCCCAACCATAAAAGCTTAAATTTTTACCTTCATGTCCCCTTTAAGAAGCCAGAGTCACATGTCTAAAACAACAAACTATTGGGACAACTGTTTTGTTACACCTGCTACAACCAGATACAATTCAATTTTCTCACTAGAGTGATGTGTATGTGCCAAGTTGCCAACACAGTGACAGAAGACAATGTATTCCGTCAATACACACAACTGGGGTCAATTAAAAATACTTTGCATCAAATGGGACAGTAAAGTCATAATTGAAGATTCATGATTTAGACAGAGCATACAATTTTAACCCCTTAACCCCTTGATTGCTAACAACGGCTCTGAGCCATCACAGAGTTTCCCACTCTGGTGATAACGGCTCAGAGCCGTCGCTAGCACTCTCCCACACCTTGAGGGAGATCTGGGGGCTCCCACCCGATCCTACCCCGGCGATTGTGCCTGTAGAGTGACAGGCATCGCCGGGGCTTCCCGTTTTACGTGGTGACATCACACGCAATAACGTGATGACATCATCGCGCAACTTTATTTATTTTAATGTTAAGTATAGGAGCAGAGGACATGCTGCTTAGAAGCCTGTATTTCAGCAGCTACAGACCCCCAAGACCCACCATTGGAAAGGTAATCGCCTAACCTTTTTAACAGTGTAAGTCTTGGGGGTCTGAAAAAAAGTTAAAAAAAAAAAAAATTGTTTAAGAAATAAAAAAATTACAAAAAATCTTAGCACCCAGGTGGGAAAGTGCTTAGCACTTAAAGGGTTAAAGAACAGACCATTTTTCCATTTCTTACCCTTAAAGTGATGGTAAACTCTCCCCTTTTTAAAATCAGATCTGGAATGTAAGCGCTATTTTAGATGGGGTTTTATTCATCATGTGCAATGAAGATGCGCTATAACTTAGTTATTAACATAGATATGAAATTCAAATACCCCACGTTACACCACCCACTTCAAAAGTCAATTTTCCTGTCAGCTAAATGATTGAATTACTTTCCAATCAATGCTCTAGCTACAACAAAAGTGCCATATGGGGAGAGCGCTGATTGGACAACAATTCAATCTTAGATCACAGAAAAGTTTACTTTTGAAGTGGGCGGAGGAGCATGCAGCATTTGAATTTCATATCTATATTAATAACTAAGTTATACTGCATCTTCATTACAGATAATGAATTAAACTTCATCTAAAATAGCGCTTACATTCCAGATCTGATTTTATAAAGGGGAGAGTTTACCATCACTTTAAAAGGGGACACTGAACCCAAATTTTTTCTTTTGCAATTCAGATAGAGCATGCAATTTTAAGTAACTTTCTAATATACTCCCATTATCAAATTTTCTTCATTCTCTTGGTATGTTTATTTGAAAAGCAAGAATGTAAGTTTAGATGCCGGCCCATTTTTGTTGAACAAACTGGGTTGTCCTTGCTGATTGGACAGCACCAATAAACAAGTGCTGTCCATGGTTCAGAACCAAAAATTTGCTGGCTCCTTAGATTCCTTCTTTTTTAAATAAAGATAGCAAGAAGAATTGATAATAGGAGTAAATTAGAAAGTTGCTTAAAATTGCATGCTCTATCTGAATCATGAAATAAAAAATTTGGGTTCAGTGTCCCTTTAAAGACCAGGGCTATTTTTACATTTCTGCGTTTTTTGTGTTTAGCTGTAATTTTCATCTTACTCATTTACTGTACCCACACATTATATACCATTTTTCTTGCTAAGATACCATTATTTTCATCATATCTTATAATTTACTACAATTTTGTTTTTTTATAAAATATGATGAAAAGAAAACAAACATTTTTTCTAACTTTGACCCCCCAAAATCTGTTACACATCTACAACCACCAAAAAACACCCATGCTAAATAGTTTCTAAATTTTGTCCTGAGTTTAGAACCACCTAATGTTTTTATGTTTTTTGCGCAAGTTATAGGGCAATAAGTACAAGTAGCACTTTTCTATTTCCAAACCATTTTTTTTCTCCAAATAAGAGATAGTTACATTGTAACACCGATATCTATCAGGAATCCCCAACTATCCCTTCACATGTACATATTTTTTTAGTAGACAACCCAAAGTATTGATCTAGGCCCATTTTAGTATATTTCATGCCACCATTTTACCGCCAAATGCGATAAAAAAAAAAAATTGTTCACTTTATCACAAACTTGTTTTTTACTGAAATTATTTACAAACAGCTTGTGCTATTATGGCAAAACTGGATGTAAATTCTTCTCTGGGATCCCCTTTGTTCAGAAATAGCAGACATTTATGGCTTTGGCATTACTTTTTGGTAATTAGGCCACTAAATGCTGCTGTGCACCACACTTTTATTATGCCCAGCAGTGAATGGGGTTAATTAGGTATCTTGTAGGGTTAATTTTAGCTTTAGTGTAGAGATCAGCCTCCCACCTGACACATCCCACCCCCTGACCCCTCAAACATCTATCTTCCCTCCCCATCAATTGTCACCGCCATCTTAAGTACTGGCAGAAAGTCTGCCAGTATAAAAATAAAGGTTTTTTTTTTTAAACATATTTTTTATGAAGTGTAGGGTCCCCCATTAACCTCCAAAATCCCTAATCCCCCCACAAATAAGCTCTCTAAGCATCCCCCCCCCCCTGCCTATTGGCCGCCATCTTCGGTACTGGCAGCTGCCTGCCAGTACCCAGTTTGCTTACAAATTTGCCCTTTTTTGTAAAAAATAATATAATACCTTATTTTCTGTAGTGTAGCTTCCCACCCCCTCAATAACCTACCCTCTCCTGGATCTCTTTCCAAAAATGTTTTCCCCTCCCTCTCCCCTTTCCATCCTTCGGCTGCAGTATTAATTTGATTACTGTGCGCGCACGCTCCCGAGCCCGCCTCGGTGCTCGCTCACGGACATGATCCGGGAACACGCACCGGTGATGGACCGCCCACCCGCCTCCCTGGTATTGCTTCCACCCACCAACGATCGTACCACTGCTGTCCGATGCAGAGAGGGCCACGAGTGGGGCACTGCAGAAATAGCGCAATCTTGCATTTTGAGTGAGATTGCAGCAGAGAGAAGCCCATACAGGGTACAACGCTGGTCGTTAAGGGGGTTAAGCAACTTTCCAATTTACTTTATTTATTTTGCTTCCTTCTCTGGTTATACTTTGATGAAATGTTTTCTAGGTAAGCTCAGGAGCAGGAATGAACCTAGGTTCTAACCGTTGATTGGTGGCTGCACACATTATCGGTTTTGGTTTTCGGCCAAGTGCATCCTGGATTTTCGGGTTTGGTGCAGAATTTCCATTTCTGTGCATCACTCAGTAATGCATACTTTAATTGTATATGTCATAATACATTTTTATACCTTTTGACTATTTTTGAGACACTATCCTCGACGATCTTGTTACACTCAGATAAAAGGGATGGGCAACATCGCTTTCTCAGCCACCCCCTGACCAATCCCATTCACGCAATTAGAATGTATGTGTCCCTACATTCCTTCTAGATAAGAAGAAAAGTGTTCACATATGAACACAGACTTGCACTTTTATGCAGAGCAAGCCTGTGTTCACACATGCCGCGGCCCATGTGCAATGCGAAGAAAGCGTAACTTCGAACTGGCCGCACGGCCATAAAACGGAGGCGGCAAATTTTATGAAAAAAGTAAAATGGAAAAATTGTGTAAAATTGAATGACCTATCTGAATCATTAAAGTTTAATTTAGACTAGATCGTCCCTTTAAACCTGCCCCAAGCCCATGGATAGTGTTGCTACATTATAGGTTAAAGGAACATTCCAGTCAAAATTTAAATGCACATAGATTTTACATCTTTGGCTAGAAATATTTGCAATACTGTATATTTGTATTGGCAAAAATGCTTCTAGTAAAAGTTGTCCCTGTTTTAGTGTTAACATTTTTCCCTGCACGTGCATCATATATATTATTAGTGCACCCAGTTTAAATAATGTAGCTGCTCAAATCATCAGTGGGGCTTGATTCATGTCAGCAATTAACAAATTGAGTTATTACTAGATGGCACAAGCACCTTAGGCTCTCTGAGCAAGTTTTTTGTTGTAAATGCTAGTGCACAGTGCATACTTCAATGCACTTTTGAAACAGCTATAGCTTTATTAGAAGCATTTTTGCTAATGCATGTATATTACATTTCTTCTGTTCAATACCGAAATGCACCCATGTTGTTTCCAATTTTGTCTGGAATATCCCTTTAAGGCCAGGACAAGTTTGTTCAATATCCAGTAGCCCCTGTGTGTAAATGATTTATGGATCAGTTAATGGGTATGAGCAATAAATAAATGTGTGTCCCTATGGCTGAACCCGGTAGTGCGATGTTACTACCATGTTCTATCACTGGGCAGATATTTTGAAACGACTACACTGCGGCAACATTTATAATTAACTTCGCATTAACACTTTACAAAAATACACGTTTATTAAACTGAGCAACAATCTGCAGTGCTTCTGCACATTTCTTACAAATCTGCAAGTCACGATTAGCTAAATACTAAAATAAAATCAAGCTAAAAAAAAGGAGCTTCAGTAAAATACGTTTTATTTCCAAATACAAGTCAAGGGCAACGGTCTACAAACAAAACATTTTAACACCACGTATGCTAAACCATTAGATACACAAACACTACAGATATAACATCTCACAATACAACACATGTATCAGCGATATACAGTGCCCTTCCCGCTGGGCCCCGCGCATACACAGGGATACCAACCATGGCTTCCCGGCTACTCACTTGCTCAGAAGGAACCTCCCCACTCTGCATCATGTCTCCTGCACCGCTGTGTATTGGTACCGGGCTCCCCGTGTTGTAATCCTCCTGCAAACTCCGCACAAAATATAACCACGGGCGCACACAGCTTCTGCAGTATCAGGGAGCACGGCAAAATGGCGTAAAAAATTGTAACTGGGGACTACTCGATGCTCTGGTTAGTGATAAATGAAGTGAAATTCTACAGCGCCGCGGTGTGGCTGGAAGATGAGAAGACAGCAAAAACTGAGCTATGGAAGTGAAGAAAATTAGTGAGGGAGAGCGCCACCATAAAAAAGCTGGAGACTTGCAGAACTGCAGTCTATGTAATACGTGCCATAGCAGCCATGTAGCACCCAACATTTCTAAATTCCAGGACACCCTTTGTATGATAGATAGATAGATAGATAGATAGATAGATAGATAGATAGATAGATAGATAGATAGATAGATAGATAGATAGATAGATAGATAGATGATAGATAGATAGATGATAGATAGATGATAGATAGATAGATGATAGATTGATAGATAGATAGATAGATAGATAGATAGATAGATAGATGATAGATAGATAGATAGATAGATGATAGATGATAGATAGATAGATAGATAGATAGATAGATAGATAGATAGATAGATGATAGATAGATAGATGATAGATAGATTGATTGATAGATAGATAGATAGATAGATAGATGATATATAGATATAGATAGATAGATAGATAGATAGATAGATAGATAGATAGATGATAGATAGATGATAGATAGATAGATAGATAGATAGATAGATAGATTGATAGATAGATAGACAGATAGATAGATAGATAGATAGATGATAGATAGATAGATAGATGATAGATAGATAGATTGATAGATAGATAGATAGATAGATAGATAGATATATAGATATAGATAGATAGATAGATAGATAGATAGATAGATAGATAGATGATAGATAGATGATAGATAGATAGATAGATAGATAGATTGATAGATATAGATAGATAGATGATAGATAGATAGATATATAGATATAGATAGATAGATAGATGATAGATAGATAGATAGATAGATATAGATATAGATAGATAGATAGATAGATAGATGATTGATAGATAGATAGATAGATGATAGATAGATAGATATAGATAGATAGATAGATAGATATAAGCTAGATAGATTATATATACAGACATCCCAACCTGCAAAAACTCATTTCAGGGAGGTGGCTTCAACCGCTACTGCACCGACAACCCCCCCCCCCCCCCCACCACCTCCCAGTTATATATTGGACACCTTGAAACCCTAAATAAAATAGAGACTTTTCATTAAAGTAGCTTCCCACTAAAGTCACATTTAAAAAGTGGCTTTATTGCACAACCACAGGGCCGCCATCAGGGGGTGACAGGGGTGACTCCTGTCAGGGGCCCAATGGGCCAGGGGGCCCCATGAAGCAAGAACAACTATTATTTAAAATATATATATATATACAGGGAGTGCAGAATTATTAGGCAAGTTGTATTTTTTTTTTTAAATCATTTTTTATTGAGGTTATAAAACATATATAACAGGCAATGTTATATCACATAGTTCCAAACGTATAAAGTAACAAAAAAAAAAAAAAAAATACTGACATAAACGTGGAACCTAGATAATATGTCAAATCAGTAGTACAAATGATGCCTAGGAAAACAAGTAAAAAGAAGAAAAAAGTGAACCTCATATTTTCTATTAAGGCGTTTCCCCTTATAATGTAGTGTGACATTAGATGGAATAATATCCCCCTAAAATATATAGAGGCCTCTCTTAGACCTCCTGGAGTAAGTTTATGACATACTAGGGGACTTTGGGGGAAGAAATAAAGTAACAAACTGGGCCACTTTTGGACCCAAAATATAGTGAACAATGCTATCATACTAAAATGTTAGATATACCATACAGTTAGATAGCGACACACCTCAGTTTTTCTGTTATGTGAGAGTAAGTATCCCCTAAAACATTTTTAAGAGGGGCTTATATGTCCATCGGTTAATGCTGTATGAGGTTATATAGCTGGTATTAAGCAATATTTGGGCTAAAATTAATCCCCTGTTACCCTCAACATATAATGGGCAATAGTATGGCAGATAGAAGTAAATACACATATACAATCTCTGGCAAGTTGTATTTTTGAGGATTAATTTTATTATTGAACAACAACCATGTTCTCAATGAACCCAAAAAACTCATTAATATCAAAGCTGAATAGTTTTGGAAGTAGTTTTTAGTTTGTTTTTAGTTATAGCTATTTTAGGGGGATATCTGTGTGTGCAGGTGACTATTACTGTGCATAATTATTAGGCAACTTAACAAAAAACAAATATATACCCATTTCAATTATTTATTTTTACCAGTGAAACCAATATAACATCTCAACATTCACAAATATACATTTCTGACATTCAAAAACAAAACAAAAACAAATCAGTGACCAATATAGCCACCTTTCTTTGCAAGGACACTCAAAAGCCTGCCATCCATGGATTCTGTCAGTGTTTTGATCTGTTCACCATCAACATTGCGTGCAGCAGCAACCACAGCCTCCCAGACACTGTTCAGAGAGGTGTACTGTTTTCCCTCCTTGTAAATCTCACATTTGATGATGGACCACAGGTTCTCAATGGGGTTCAGATCAGGTGAACAAGGAGGCCATGTCATTAGATTTTCTTCTTTTATACCCTTTCTTGCCAGTAACGCTGTGGAGTACTTGGACGCGTGTGATGGAGCATTGTCCTGCATGAAAATCATGTTTTTCTTGAAGGATGCAGACTTCTTCCTGTACCACTGCTTGAAGAAGGTGTCTTCCAGAAACTGGCAGTAGGACTGGGAGTTGAGCTTGACTCCATCCTCAACCCGAAAAGGCCCCACAAGCTCATCTTTGATGATACCAGCCCAAACCAGTACTCCACCTCCACCTTGCTGGCGTCTGAGTCGGACTGGAGCTCTCTGCCCTTTACCAATCCAGCCACGGGCCCATCCATCTGGCCCATCAAGACTCACTCTCATTTCATCAGTCCATAAAACCTTAGAAAAATCAGTCTTGAGATATTTCTTGGCCCAGTCTTGACGTTTCAGCTTGTGTGTCTTGTTCAGTGGTGGTCGTCTTTCAGCCTTTCTTACCTTGGCCATGTCTCTGAGTATTGCACACCTTGTGCTTTTGGGCACTCCAGTGATGTTGCAGCTCTGAAATATGGCCAAACTGGTGGCAAGTGGCATCTTGGCAGCTGCACGCTTGACTTTTCTCAGTTCATGGGCAGTTATTTTGCGCCTTGGTTTTTCCACACGCTTCTTGCGACCCTGTTGACTATTTTGAATGAAACGCTTGATTGTTCGATGATCACGCTTCAGAAGCTTTGCAATTTTAAGAGTGCTGCATCCCTCTGCAAGATATCTCACTATTTTTGACTTTTCTGAGCCTGTCAAGTCCTTCTTTTGACCCATTTTGCCAAAGGAAAGGAAGTTCCCTAATAATTATGCACACCTGATATAGGGTGTTGATGTCATTAGACCACACCCCTTCTCATTACAGAGATGCACATCACCTAATATGCTTATTTGGTAGTAGGCTTTCGAGCCTATACAGCTTGGAGTAAGACAACATGCATAAAGAGGATGATGTGGTCAAAATACTCATTTGCCTAATAATTCTGCACTCCCTGTATATATTTTTTACATTTTGGCAGCCACCAGAGGGTACTACAGCAGAGTGCTATTGAGTGTGGGAAATGTTATTACAAGGAGTATAGTATTAGCATTTGAGAGGATTTCTGAATGTGCACTAAACCACTATGCACAGTGTGAGACAGACTTGGCACTTTGTTTGTTTGTACAGTGTGTGCCTGAGTCACACGGCAGAGTACTTTCATTTGAAGAGGAGGTAGGACTTACTTAGTAAATGTTTTTTATTTCTTTGTGCAATTTTGGATTCTAACTTCAGTGTGGTAGTAGTTGTATGGTGGGGCCAGGGGTCCATAAAAACACATTTTTTTAGCAATATTCAGCAGTGTATTTATGATTATTTGGCAATGCTGTAGAAATTCTATATTTAAAGCCATGCAGAAATGTTTCCTCCTCAATACAAAAATGGTAGGTGTCCTTTTGGCAGAAATGAGTTTTTTTAATTAATATCTATATATATATATATATATATATATATATATATATATATATATATATTTATTACATTTCAGTTTACTGCCCCAATATGCAAGGACTTTCATGATGCAAGGAGGCATTTTATTCAAGATGTTTACATCTGCATAAAATGTTATGCTCTCAGGCTAAGATTGCTCAGTGTTTGAAATGAGACAGGTTCACAGCTGACTTAATTTTGAAATACATACAAACAAGTCTAAATCCTGCATTTAACCAGATCTAATGGTATAAGACTGAATACCACAGCTTATGGTTCCACCAAGACCATAGAGAGTACAGCATTTTCAAAATTCATAAGTACAGCTGACAGATGGGAACATTTGTACACCATATTTGAAGTGGTGCTCTTAGTTGGGGAAATGGGGGGGGGAAAAAACATATGTCAACCCTTTAAAAGTACTTTTCTTCATCTAGCCATCTACCCAGATCATTAATGTACAATTTTGAATTCACAGAATTATTTTTGTTTGCACATTTACAAATATGATTCTTTAAAAAGTGATGCAATATGCAGAAATGTTACCTCCTGTGAGTGTTTCTGTAGGTGCATGTGTTTATAACTTTGTGCTTTTGTTTGTGTCTCTATGAGTGTGTATTTTTTTCTGTGGGTCTCTCTGTGAGGGGGGGGGGGTATGTATGTCTTTGTGCATTTTCTGTGGATGTCTGTGAGGGTGTGTGCGTATGTCTTTGTGCTTTTTCTATGGGTGTCTCTGTGAGGGTGTGTGTATGTATGTCTTTGTGTATTTTCTCTGGATGCCTCTGTGAGGGTGGGTGTGTATGTCTTTGTGTTTTTTCTGTGGGTGTCTCTGTGAGGGTGTGTGCATGTCTGTGCATTTTCTGTAGGTGTCACTATGAGAGTGTGTGTATGTCTGTGTGTTTTCTTTGGATGTCTCAGTGAGGGTGTGTGTGTATGTATGTCTTTGTGTGTTTTATGTGGTTGTCTCTCTGTGTGTGTATGTCTTTGTGTGTTGTCTGTGGTTGTCTCTATGTGTGTGTTTTCTGAGGCTGTCTCTGTCGCTGTTTCCTTGGGTGTATGTGCAAGTTTGTGTGTGTCCATTGTCTGTTCCTTTTTAGGACATTTTGACCTTACTACTGATTATTCACATCTTTCTACAGTCTTTGAGACTAATGAGACCTTTCTGGAAGTCACCAATACACCATTTAACCTTTAAATTATTGTTTAGGTAGTTCAGGGCCCTTCCTTTCAGCCACTGCATGCTGTTGTCATCATTTAGTTGGCATCTTCCTTGACAAAAAGATAATCAGAATTCCATATTTTGTTTTGTAAATCTCCTTTTTTGAAAAAACTGTCTACCTCATTACTTGTCATGTCAATGTAAACAAGTGCCGAGTGTCTGTTTGGGTGTCTGTGTCTGAGTGTGTTTGTGTGTTTCTTTGCGTGTCTGCTAGAGTGTCTATATGGGAATCCTTATGTGTGTGTGTGTGTGTGTTTCAATGTATGAGTGTGTCCGTGTGTTTCTGTGTTTGTGTGTTACTACCTTTACAACATTTCCAAGTTTGACGCAATTTTTGACCAAGTGACTAAAACGTATATGCACTTTATTCTTGTCACTTGGTCAAAAATTGCACATGTCAAAGGGGGGGCCCTGATCAATGGTTAAGTCAGGGGCCCCAAAATTTCTAATGGCGGCCCTGCACAACCACATACAACAAACCTATTTGCCAGTGATGCTTGTTGAATGCTTAAATATTTTAGAATACAAAGTTTAATTAAGTGCAGTAAATAAGGTTGTAATTGTGTTTTATTTTATTAATATCAATGGGGGCTTTTTGGTTACTGATGCATGCATGTCTCAGCAACTAAAGGCATTCCTTTAAGAAATACTTTTCCAGATTTGGGCCACATTGGATCATGGTACTTGGAGTTTCAGGGAGATTGCATTCCATTTGCTGGCATCAGGGAGCCACTATTACACTCAGGGAGACTCCCTGAACTTCAGGGAGAGTTGGGATGTCTGTATATATATATATTTAAATAAAAAAATACATCCTATTAATGATAGCACTGTATTCATATTAATAATGGTTGAACAATTTGATTTAACACATTTTGATTCATTTCTAATATCCAAATTTATGGTTGCATTATTTACCTAATTTCCACTCCTGCTCTGCCATCCCTCTATATGCCAGGCACTGTGAAAAAGTATTTTCTGCCTCTTGTTCTAATTATTTAATAGTTAAGTATGCAGTCACATTCAGACCTTTTACATGTGCCTTTACTGAGATGAGACACTGCCAGACCCTCTTACATATATACGTAAATATATATACACACACACACTTAAGGTACACATTATGCTGTTATTCAAATGCACATACAACTACTCACATTTACGTATAATGTAAAATAAAAATAAACAAATGCACACTCAGACACAGAAAGTCACATATTATGTATATATATATATATATATATATATATATATATATATATATATATATATATATATATACACACAGACCCACATACATCACTAATGGTTTTATACCGCTCAGCAGAAGGTGTGGGAAGAAATCCGGGAGCCGGCTGGGCAGCCCAGCAGCTGTATGTGGTTTATTAGGTGTTTATTGATGGTAACCATTTATCAGTCCTTAAAGGGACATAATACTCATATGCTAAATCACTTGAAACTGATGCAGTATAACTGTAAAAAGCTGATAGGAAAATATCACCTGAGCATCTCTATGTAAAAAGCGAAGATATTTTACATCACAACAGCCTCAGCTTAGCAGAGTAAGTTCTGTGTAAAAAGTTATACTCGCTCAGCTGCAGCCCTGCTGAAGAAATGAACAACAGCCAATCAGCATCAGCAGTGCTGAGGTCATTAAAGGGCCACTGTAAGTAAATATTTTCTATGCCTGTTACTAACTAACTACCCCAAATACGCTTTTTATCAATAGCATTTCATTAACATATCTCTACCGTATATCAGAAATCTTGTCTGCAAATTTAATTGTTTTCCAAACCCACTCCGTGGGTATCCTTTGCTCTGTACCAATCCGTTTACAATACCTAGGTTTCAAAATGGCGCTTTAAACACAAAGTTATTGGTTTAAGTATTTTGAACATGCAGTGCTGAAAATAGTGGGCAGGATAACGTGACATCATCGGCAAATAAAAGATATAACTTTTAGAACGTTATGAAACTTTGTTTTGGAGAAAATATAGGTCAGTAGGTTTTAATTAATGTTTATTAACTTTAATATGTTAGTTGTTTAGCTTAAAAATTATAACAGAAAGTAATCCTTTAACTCTTTTACTGTGATTTCATGAGATTTGACTTAACTCTCATGAGATTTCATTGTAAACTTCCTTACACTGAATAGGGAAATAACATGAGAGTGCACAAGGCTCAACCCTTCGGCTGTCCTGGGACAGACATATTGATATGCTGCTTAGAAGTCCTTTGCAATGGGATGTGGCTACTGAGAAACTTTTGAGGTAAAATAGCTTTCTTTTTTACATAGAGATGTCCAGGTGATAT
The DNA here is from genome assembly GCF_027579735.1 of Bombina bombina. Taxonomy (NCBI): domain Eukaryota; kingdom Metazoa; phylum Chordata; class Amphibia; order Anura; family Bombinatoridae; genus Bombina; species Bombina bombina. Next base: position 173,025,989 of record NC_069505.1, read on the forward strand.
TTTCTAGTCATCTCTTTACAGCTATACTGCATCACTTTCAAGTGTTTAAATATTTGGGTATTATGGCCCTTTAATCTCCTAACTACCTCCCATACCTGTATGGGGTTGATTAGGTGATTAGGTTAGTGCATCTTAGGGGTTAATAGTGCATTTTTTTACAATTTTAAAATATTATGCATTCATATGTCATGCATATTCTTTTAAACTATTGTATGTAAATTAATATGTATTTACTAAATTAAAATGTATACTCATGTTACAAAAGTCATTAGTGTTACAATTGTTTTATTGCATAACAGACATGCAGTTATGTGATACTATAATTATAATGCAACTGTCTTTTATAACATAAATATCTATTTTAAAAATACATTTTTATTTATAATAATAAATGCATCAAGCAATAATATCTACATTGTAATTTGTATATCCAATACTAATATTAATTATGCATGACCATGTATTTTATTTAAAAGATTTTAGATATAATGTAGTCAGGCCTTGCATTGCTATTCAATATTTAAACAGTTATGCATGTATATTGCATACTGGTAAAGTATTACATATAAATTAAAAAAGTGTTTCTGTAAGCTTGTTGTGTTTATTAGTGATAGCATAGATATATATGTTAATATATATTTATGTTATAATAGTCAGTATCATTAAATTATATATTTACATAACAGGCATGCAGTTATGTAGATCTATAATGTTAATTATACTGTCTTTAATTAGAAATAATAATTCACAACAAGCAACATTAATTAGATTTTTATTTATATGCCAATATCTTACCAATAGGCATTCTACATAACAATGCATCATTTAAATATTGAATATTTATGGTTTTGGCCTTAGCTTCTACAGTTAGTTTTAGTTTATGGCAGATTAGGGGTCAATGTTTAAATAATATGCATAGTCAAGTACAATGCATATTGTTTAAATAATTGTAGATATCTTTTAACTGATTTAATGTTTAATTAATATTATTTTAAACATACACGTATATTTTCAAAAATATATTTATGTTTGAAATAATAGTAAGCAACCATTAAATTTCTTTTTAAGCTATCTCCAATAATTTAAATAATCTACATTGTATATGACAATGCATATTTTGTCATGGAGATGACGTTAATGCCGGAGGACCGGCAAAACCTCTCTGGCCTATCCAGGCTCCTGGAACTCAGTGACGGACCGGAATTGAGCCCCAGTTTGCCACTACTGAAAAGGGGCGTCGTTCGAGAAGGGTGCAAGGGATCAAGTCGGTCTTTTAGTATGTTATGAAAAAATAGTAAGCACAAAACAAGGTGAATGTGTGATTCAAAAAGAAAATAAGATTCAAAATAGAAAGTGAATAAACAGACACCTTTTTACTTCAAAATACTTATATAAAACAGAGGGGGCAATCTCCCACACAGCAACACTGAGAATCAGAAGCAGGAAAGTTCGAATGCAGTCCTCAAAAGATCTTTTCCTAAAAGAAAAATAATATATTTCATAGTGCAATACTGTATGATTTATAAAATGTCTTTGACAATAACTTTGTGGTACTCACACACTCCATAGCTTAAATCCAGCTCTGAGATATTATAGCATTGTTAATAACCCAAAGGCAATGCAGAACCAGTTTCTTTGATAATTTATTATAAAAGTATATACTGATACACTATATTTAGAACAAAGTACCAAGGCTATTCAGTCACTCAGGCTACTAACACAGGTACATAGAATTGAAGGAACAAAATACAGACCAGTGGTCCGGGACCACCAGTGTCCTTTGCACTAACAGAAGGTGGAACTGTACATGCAAAGAACACTGGTGGTCCGTATTTTGTTCCATCAATTCTATGTTCCTGTGTGACTGAAAAGCCTTGATGAGGCACCTAGGGATACCACTTGTTTGGGGGAACTACCTTCTGGGAGGAATGGTGTACCGGATTTGAAGTGTCCCCAATTCCTCCCAGAAGGTAGCACCCCCAAACAAGTGGTATCCATAGGTGCCTCATCAAATTGCCTACAACATACTAAAAGACGGACTTGATCCCTTGCATCCTACTCATTCAACACCCCTTTTCAGTAGCGGCGGACCGTGGCTCAATTACAGTCCGGTACTGTGTTCCAGGAGCCTGGATAAACCAATGAGGTTTTTCCGGTCCTCCGGTATTCCGGACCAGGGCTCAATTCTGGTCTGACACTGAGTTCCAGGAGCCCGTATAGGCTGATGAGATTTTGCCGGTCCTCTGGCGGTGGGCTGCCGAAGTTTTAGCGCATCTCTGTGACACATTATTTAAATATTGATGATCACTTTAGCGACATAGTTTCATAGTTATAATAAGGAGGTTTATTACTTATAGTATAGTTTATTATAGTTAGTTATATATTGACAGTAGGCAGTTAGATGGTCATTACAGGGGAGTGTAGGTTAAACATAACGTAAGTGTAGGTGATATTAGGGACTTAGTTGGGAATTCCGGGGGAGTGGGGGTGTACGTAGGTGTAGGCGGTCAGGGGGAGTTAGCTGGGTGGTACAGGGAGAGTGTAGGTTAGCTGTGACGTAGGTGTAGGTTGTCGGTGGGAGGTAGCGAGGTGGAGCAGGGGGATTTTAGCTTAGGTGTGACGTAGATATAGACGTTCAGGGGGAGTTAGCGAGGCATGCTTGTGTGAGTAACCTGAACTTTGCTTTGAGCACATCGACACAAGATATATTTTAAAAGCAGTGAAGTGCAGGTTGCGAGGAGGGTAGCGGACATGTTTGTCTCACCAGATATCAGCTGCCGAGACAACATCTCCTGAGTTAGTTAGTGTAGGTGTAATTAAACTTATGTCCCCACTGCAATATTTGAAGTGTGCCTACACTGAAACTAATTTTAGTTTCAGTAAGCGCACTGTCTGCGCTGTGTAAGCACACTTCGAATAGGGCCCCCCACAGTAAAATGCCAATGATCGGCAATGTCAGCGGTGACATCACGCTCCCATTGACTTTTATGGGAAAGACATCACTGTTCACCAGCATCGCTTGGACACGCCCCTTTTCTTAGAATATTCCGATGGATCGTCGGGCTGCGATGCCGACGAGGCAATCAAAGCATTTTCCCAATGGTCTATCAATGTTTTGAATATCGGGGCCTTACTCAGATTACAATGGGTGTACTCAGTATTATAAACCATATTATTTACTAGCAAAGGATGTCTACTCTCTCTACAATCTCAGCACATTTCATTGGGCTGTGGTTTAAAATGAACAAAAACAGTAATTTCATATACAAAAATAAACCTTAATACTGTATAATTTTCCATACATTTTTAATTTATAAATAGATAGATAGATAGATAGATAAAAAGAGTTCTGCTTTGGGAGATGTGATCACAGCACCAAGGTAATATGCACATACTTCTAAAAATGCCCTCTTTAGTGCACCTGACAGCTGTGCCTGTGAAAAATCTTCTGGCTCCATACTGAATATGTAGTTAAATGAGTTAAACAAATAGGTGAAGTCCCGCTCAGGAGTTGCAAGCATTGTAGTTCACAAGCCAAACAAGGTAAGATAGCTAATGAGGAGCAGCAGTCACATGAACCACCAATCACTTTTGACCTCTCAGATAGATTACGAGTTTTGCGTTATGAGTCAAATAGCATCGGTATGGCACATAACACTGCTTTTTCCCTAACGCTGCTATTACAAGTCTTGTAGGTATAGGTGTACCGCACACCTTTTAGCTAGTCACGCAACGTCAGTACCGCACTTTTAAAAAAGTCCTTTTTCAATGGGACTCCCATAGCGCCGGTATTACGAGTTTGCCTGGGAGGTCAAAAAGTGAGCGGTACACTCTATAACCACAAGATCCGTACCGCCATCTAAAGTCAGCAGTTATGAGTTTTACACTACAAAGCTGTAACATAAAACTCATAACTAAAAAGTACACTAAACACCCATAAACTACCTATTAACCCCTAAACCGAGGCCCTCCCGCATCGCAAACACTATAATAAAGTTATTAACTCCTAATCTGCCGTCTGCCCACACTGCCGCTATAATAAACCTATTAGCCCCTAAACCCCAAACCCCCCCAACAAAATATACTTAAATAAATTATTAACCCCTAAACCTAACGACCCCCTAACTTTATATTAAAATTACAATTTATCTATCTTAAATTAAATTAAAACTTATCTGTCAAATTAAATCAATTAATTTTAAACTAACAATTAAACTAAGATAATTATTAAACTACAATTAAATTAACTACCAATTAAATTCACCTAAACTACACATTAAAAAAATCCTAACACTACTCTAAGGGGCCCATTTATCAAAGGGCTTGCGGACCTGATCAGAAACTGCGGATCAGGTCCGCAAGACCTCTCTAAATGCGGAGAGCAATACGCTCTCCGCATTTAACATTGCACCAGCAGCTCACAAGGGCTGCTGGTGCAACGCCGCCCCCTGCTGATTAGCGGCCATTCGGCCGCCAGCAGGGAGGTGTCAATCAACCTGATCGTATTCGATCGGGTTGATTTCCGGCGATTCCTGTCCGCCTGCTCAGAGCAGGCGGACAGGGTTATGAAGCAGCGGTCTTTAGACCGCTGCTTCATAACTTGTGTTTCTGGCGAGTCTGAAGACTCGCCAGAAACACGGCCCTTCAAGCTCCGTACGGAGCTTGATAAATGGGCCTGAAAAAAATTAAAAAGTATCTAATTACAAAAAATTAAATTAACTAAATTACAAAAAACAAAACTAAATTACGAAAAATAAGAAACAAATGATCAAAAATAAAAAAGAATTATACCTAATCTAATAGCCCCCCAAAATAAAAAAAACCCAAGCCTACAATAAACTACCAATGGCCCTTAAAAGGGCCTTTTGTGGGGCATTGCCCCAAAGAATTCAGCTCTTTTAACCTGTAAAAAAAATACAAACACCCCCCCAACAGTAAAACCCACCACCCCCACAACCAACCCCCCCAAATAAAATAACTATCTAAAAAAACCTAAGCTCCCCATTGCCCTGAAAAGGGCATTTGTATGGGCATTGCCCTTAAAAGGGCATTTAGCTCTTTTACATGCCCAGACCTTAATCTAAAAATAAAACCTACCCAAAAAACCCTCAATCAGCCAATAGGATTGAGCTCGCATTAGCCAATAGGATTTTTCCTACCTTAATTCCGATTGGCTGATAGAATTCTATCAGCCAATCAGAATTGAAGGGACGCCATCTTGGATGACGTCACTTAAAGGAACCGTCATTGTTGAAGAAGACTCCGGATGAAGAGGATGCTCTGCGTCGGGTGTCTTGAAGATGGACCCGCTTCACGCCGGATGGATGAAGATAGATGATGCCGTCTGGATGAAGACTTCTGCCCGTCTGGAGGACCACTTCTGCCCGTCTGGAGGACCACTTCTGCCTGTCTGGAGTACCACTTCTGCCGGCTTCGTTGAAGACTTTGGCCCGTTTGGGTGAAGACTTCTCAAGGTAGGGTGATCTTCAAGGGGTTAATGTTAGTTTTTTTTAAGGGGGGATTGGGTGGGTTTTAGAATAGGGTTGGTTGTGTGGGTGGTGGGTTTTAATGTTGGGGGGGGTTGTCATTTTTTTTTACAGGTAAAAGAGCTGATTACTTTGGGGCAATGCCCCGCAAAAGGCCCTTTTAAGGGCTATTTGTAATTTAGTGTAGGGTATGGCTTTTTTGTTTTTTTGGGGGGGGCTTTTTTATTTTGTTAGGGGGATTAGATTAGGTGTAATTAGTTTAAAAATCTTGTAATTTGTTTATTATTTTCTGTAATTTAGTGTTTGTTTTTGTACTTTAGATAATTTTATTTAATTGTATTTAATTGTATTTAGTTTAGGGAATTTATTTAAATATAGTGTAGTGTTAGATGTAATTGTAACTTAGGTTAGGTTTTATTTTACAGGTATATTTGTGTTTATTTTAACTAGCAAGTTATTAAATAGTTAATAACTATTTAATAACTATTCTACCTAGTTAAAATAAATACAAACTTGCTTGTAAAATAAAAATAAAACCTAAGATAGATACAATGTAACTATTAGTTATATTGCAGCTATCTTAGGGTTTATTTTACAGGTAAGTATTTAGTTTTAAATAGGAATAATTTATTTAATGATAGTAATATTTATTTAGATTTATTTAAATTATATTTAAGTTAGGGGTTGTTAGGGATAGACTTAGGTTTAGGGGTAATAAATTTAATATAGTGGCGGCGAAGTTGTGGGCTGCAGATTAGCGGATAATAAATGTAGGTAGGTGGCGGCGGTGTGGGGGGGGGCAGATTAGGGGTTAATAAATATAATGTAGGTGGCGGCGGTGTAGGGGGAGCAGATTAGGGGTTAATAAATATAATATAGGTTGCGCAGTGTAGGGGGGGCAGATTAAGGGTTAATAAATATAATGTAGGTGGCAACGGTGTAGGGGGAAGCAGATTAGGGGTTAATAAATATAATGTAGGTGGCGGCAGTGTAGGGGGGGCAGATTAGGGGTTAATAAATATAATGTAGGTGGCGGCGGTGTTGGGGGCTGAAGATTTGGGGTTAATAAATATAATGTAGGTGGCGGCGGGGTCCGTGAGCGGCGGTTTAGGGGTTAAACACTTTATTTAGTTGCAGCGGGGTCCGTGAGCGACGGTTTAGGGGTTAATACATTTATTAGAGTTGCAGCGGGGTCCGGGAGCGGCGGTATAGGGGGTAAACAGTTTAGTATAGTGTGGGTGTTTAGTGACAGGGTACCAAGAAAGCTGTAAAAAAGCCGAAGAGCAGTGAGATCGATGACTGTTAGTTAACAACAGTCCGCTGCTCATCGCACCGTACTTGGTGTGCGGCTTTTTGACAGCTTTTTTGATAATTTTGGAGAGCGTCCGCGGCAGCGATGTTAGGCAATCTTAGGCGAGCGTATTGGTGCTGTTGAATGCAAGTAAGTTGATGGCTTGATAAATAGATGCCACAGTGTCAACTGATAGTGATGTATCTGTGGCTGCTAGCCCCCTGCCAGAAGGAGACATGTTGCTCCAGCTGGCTTTGCTGCTGAGGACTGGGTAGTGCCTCATCACCAGAGGCCAGAATTCCCACCCTTCACCGCAAATCCTAACATCAATGTGGATGTTGCAGGATTTAGCCCCCAACAGTTTATGGAGGTGTTTCTGGGCAATTATGTATTGGGGAACATTGTCGCCCAAACTAATTTATATGCCCATCAGCCCCGTGCTGCAAAGCCTGACTGTTATTTGGCAAAGCAGCAATGGGCCCCCATCTGCTCTACCCGCATTTACCCTCAGTGTATGTCGAGGAAGAGGTATGAAATGGTTCTATATTTCATGCACTTCAGCTACAAAAGCCTGTGACCTCCTAGGGAGCATCCCCAGTCTGACAGGCTGTATAAAATTTGCCCCCTGATTACCCACTTTGCTGCCAGGTTTGCAGAGGCTTATACACCTGGAAGGAATATATGCGTGGATAAATCCCTGATGAAGTATAAGGGAAGGCTGGGATTCAAGCGGTATATTCCTTCCAAGTGCTCCAGGTATGGTGTAAAGGTGTATAAGCTCTGTGAGAGCAAAACTGGGTATACTCAGGCCTTCCAGGTGTACAAGGTAAAGGATATCCACCTTGACCCTCTAGGTTGCCCAGAACATATGGGAACCAGTGTCAAGATTGTCTGGGACCTGATATTACCCCTGATGAACAAAGGGTACCACTTGTATCTAGACAATTTTTATACAAGTGTCCCTTTGTTCAAGCTACTGTATTGTTTTGATACAGTAGCTTGAGGTACAATCAGAAAGAACCGCACAGGTTTCCCAAGACAACTTGCACGTACCCGGCTATGATCAGCTGCTGCAGCCCTACCTAATTATGTGGAAGATCAAGGGCCTGGTACAAAAAGGTTGCAATTTACTTAATGCAGGTTGCAACCCACAACACTTTTCTGTTGTTCAAAAAAGCAAACCCTGGAATGAAACTTACCTTTTTACAGTTTCAGCTCCCGATCATTTTGGGGATTTTGTACCAACCTGCTCCCCGGGCGGTGATGGGAGAGAGCAGAGTTGGGGCTACCCACTTTATTTTTAAAATCCCCCTACTGCAGCAAAGCAGAATCCTCAAAAAAGATGCAGAGTCTGTTCCAAGAGGGGCAGAGAAAGGACACCACCTTTTACAGTCCTGATTGCCTGGACATCCTGGACTCTGCATTGGAGACTGTTTCAAGAGGTATCACACACAGGTCCATTTTAAAATTTTTTTACATTTGCTGTTCAGTTTTTCTTTTTTTTCTTTGCTTACGTTTACTGTTACTGAGTTTGTTTTTGTTTTTTACTTTTACTGTGCCAGACTTTTACATTTCACTGCTCATTTTTTTCTAAGTTCTAAAATTGGTGCTGTATTTTACCAAAACCCCTGTCAAACCTATGCATGGGGGGCATAGGTGTACTCAGGAGGTCTTGCAGAAAACAACCTGGAGTGTTTTCTTGCAATAACTTACAATAGGCTCTCCCAAATCATAGTCAAAAAGCAATGTGTGTGTAAAAATTTAAATAGAAAAATTACCACCATACACTTTCTCCATTTTTTTTTGGCTAAAACGGTTGCATCAAAGGCATCAAAGCACTCCATATACAATACCTTGGGGTGTCAACTTTTCAAATATATACACTTTCCACATACCCCCCAACTGTCCCAATTTTCGCAGGACAGTTCTCCCGGGGAGAGAGCTGTCTGTCCCGCATTGCCCTGCCCCCAGGTTCGCTCAGCAGCAATGTTGATTTTGAAAAATAAAAAAAGTTGTATTCCTATTGGGTCCAACCTTACCACATGTTGTACCCACTGTATGTCATGATAGATTGGGATTTTATTGGAGGGGAGGGGCGAGTACAGACCATGCTGGGTAACTGAAGGAGGGAGGCTGCCGGTGCTCTGGTTGGCGACTCTCCACTGACACTCCTGAGTCCTGTGCTCCCTCACTGTGCCACTGCTCAACTGCTTAGTGCACAGATCGGATCTGGCTGCTGCAGGCAGTCACTAAGTACATACACAGTAAGTACTAGTTGAACTGGGAAGAAGTGTTCTTACATAATGATTTCACTCACCGGCCACCGGAGTCCTCCTTGATTGAGAGACTGAGGCCGCTGCGCAGTGAGTAGGTTTCCCCCTTTGGCTTTGCAATAGTTTACACGCTGTGCCTGTGTAAAGTGTTACTGAGGCTTAGCTGTGGAAATTAGCACAACTGTCAAGGCAGTGTCGACTTTTCCGGACTGAGTACCGTGTACTGTTAGTATCACTAAGTTTTCCTCTGGCCAGGTGTGGGACATTCTCTGTGCTCATGTTTATATGGTGTGTGTTTGTAAAGTCTGCATGTATGTGGTGTGTGTATGTTGTGTAAGTATGTTGTGTGTGTATGTGATGTGTGTATGTTGTTGTATGTATGTTGTGTGTGTATGTGGTGTGTGTCTGCATGTGTGTATGTTGTGTAAGTATGTTGTGTGTGTATGTGTGTATGTTGTGTAAGTATGTTGTGTGTGTATGTTGTGTGTCTGCATGTGTGTATGTTGTGTTTCTGTGTGTATGTTGTGTAAGTATGTGGTGTGTGTCTGCATGTGTGTAGGTTGTTGTGTGTCTGCATGTGTGTGTATGTACAGTCTGCATGTATGTGGTGTGTGTATGTTGTGTAAGTATGTTGTTGTGTGTATGTGGTTGTGTGTCTGCATGTGTGTCTTTTGTTGTGTGTATGTGGTTGTGTGTCTGCATGTGTGTGTATGTGGTTGTTGTGTGTCTTTATGTGGTGGGTTGTGACTCATGATAGTTTTTGTTAAGCAATTTCCCATCCCTGCTCCTGCCCATTACATCAGACTTTTGGATCAGCCAATAGGATTTTTCCTACCTTAATTCCGATTGGCTGATAGAATCCTATCAGCCAATCGGAATTCAAGGGACGCCATCTTGGATGACGTAATTTAAAGGAACCTTCATTCTTCGCTTGGACTTCATTTGAAGAGGATGCTCCGCGTCGGCTGGATTGAAGATGGACCCGCTCTGCTCCGGATGGATGAAGATAGAAGATGCCGCCTGGATGAAGCCTTCTGTCCGTCTGGAGGTCCTCTTCTGCCCGGATCGGATGAAGACTTCTGCCCCTCTGGAGGTCCACTTGTGCCCGGCTGGGTGAAGACGTCTCAAGGTAGGGTGATCTTCAAGGGGGTAGTGTTAGGTTTTATTAAGGGGGGATTGGGTGGGTTTTAGAGTAGGGTTGGGTGTGTGGGTGGTGGGTTTTAATGTTGGGGGGGTATTGTATTTTTTTTTTACAGGTAAAAGAGCTGATTACTTTGGGGCAATGCCCCGCAAAAGGCCCTTTTAAGGGCTATTTGTAATTTAGTATAGGGTAGGGATTTTTATTATTTTGGGGGGCTTTTTTATTTTATTAGGAGGATTAGAGTAGGTGTAATTAGTTTAAAAAAATTGTAATTATTTTTTTATTTTCTGTAATTTAGTGTTTGTTGTTTTTCATGTTTTAAATAGGAATAATTTATTTAATTGTAGTCATTTTATTTAGATTTGTTTAAATTATATTTAAATTAGGGGGGTGTTAGGGTTAGGGTTAGACTTAGGTTTAGGGATTAATAACTTTATTATAGTGGCGGCGATGTTGGCGGCGGCAGATTAGGGGTTAATACATTTAATATAGTTGCGGCGACGTTGGGAGGCAGATTAGGAGTTAATAAATATAATGTAGGTGGCGGCGGTGTCCGGAGCGTCAGAGTAGGGGTTAGTAATCATAATGTAGGTGGCGACGATGTCGGGGACGGCAGATTAGGGGTTAATAAGTGTAAGATTAGGGGTGTTTAGACTCGGGGTTCATGTTAGGGTGTTAGGTGTAGACATAAGATTCCTTTCCCATAGGAATCAATGGGGCTGCGTTAGGAGCTGAACGCTGCTTTTTAGCAGGTGTTAGACTTTTTTTCAGCCAGCTCAGCCCCATTGTTTCCTATGGGGAAATCGTGCACAAGCACGTTTAGCCAGTTCACCGCTACCGTAAGCAGCGCTGGTATTACAGTGAGATGTGGAGCTAAATTTTGCTCTCCGCTCACTTTTTTGAGGCTAACGCCGGGTTTAAAAAAAAACTGTAATACCAGCGTTGTCTTAAGGGAGCGTTGAAAAAAAAATGCTCATTAGCAACGCACCCCTGTTACCGCAAAACTCGTAATCTCGGTGTAATTTTGTAAAAGATGCAGAACCAAAATCTTTTATAACTCCAATAAGGTTAAGAAAAACGGTGTAAGCACCCTTTTCCACAAACATATCCACATCCACCTGCACAACAAAGTGACAGACAATGAAGGCAGAAAACTGATTCTAATGAGGCTTTTGTTCCATAGATAAGTGACTCTAGTTAATGTATATGCTCCTAGCAGCAATAGGCGGAAATTCTTCCAAAGTTTACAAAAGTTAATACTGGAGAACAAGATAGGTACACTTATTGTGGGGGGAGATCTGAATGTCCCTTTAGATCCGATTTTGGATGCTTCCTCAGGTATCATGACATCAAAAACCAGGCCACCCAACATTGTGCTCAAGTGCCTAGAACATTTGGGTCTGATACACACTTGGAGGATTCGGCACCCGACACAGCTTAACTACACTTTCTTTTCCCACCCTTGGTCAGTATATACCTGAATCGACTACGTTTTAATTGACAGAAATCATCTTTCTATACTCAAAGATGCAGAGATACAACCAACTCCTTGGTCTGACCATTCCATGACAAACGTCCAAATACAATGGCCAAACCATCCAATTGCCCCATTTATATGGAGTATGGATGATTCTCTACTACACCATCCACCCACATCGGAGGCAATTGCTAAATCATTATCAGAATACTTTCACACTAACGATACACCTGACATCCTCCCAGGCATGGTCTGGGAGGCTAATAAGGCGGTCATCAAAGGAGAGTGTATTAAACACGTAGCCCACAGGAAAAAATCATATAACCAAGCCATAGACACGCTGACTGCACAATTAAGCAACTTAGAATTGTGACACAAGAACTCTCCAACCGACATCACGCTGCTTAAACAAATAACGGATATAAGACAAGAACTTAACAAGATCTTGACGAAAGAGGCACAAAGACGAGCACTGTGTATAAAAAAAACTATTTCTACAAGGGTAACAGAGCAGGGCCACTGTTGGTTAGAGCAATAAAAGCTCAAACACTAAAATCACAAATACACAAACTGACAACCACAGACAACCGTGACATTCTTGACAGTGAAGGGATTGCGAACCACTTCAGAGAATATTATGCCACACTTTATAACTTAGGCTCAAACTAATCCCCTGAACATTTGACACAAATGTGAGAATATATTGAAAAAGCGACCTTACTGAAATTGCAACCTCTACAGAGAGCTGCAATGAAGAGCCCAATAACTTTGCTAGAGATAACCTCAGCAATTTGAGATTTACCGACTGGCAAAAGCCCAGGCCTTGACGGCTTCTCAAATGCCTATTACAAGTCCTTCAAAAACATTTTAGCACCACACCTGCTCAAACTTTTCCACACAATAGATGACAAATACACATTACCTTGGGATATGTTAACAGCACATATTTCAGTTATCCCCAAACCGAATAAACCGCCCACAGATCCCAGCAGTTACCGACTCATATCCCTTTTTAATACAGACATTAAGATCCTTGGCAAGGGGGGCGTGTCTGAGCTATGGCCCAAGATGGCTGCTAAATTGGGAGCTCCAACAAAATCTTATACTTTATATCACAGAGGACATTTAGCTGAATGGCAATATATAAAAATATTTCTGCTTGCGACAACAGGGCTTCCCAAACTGGACTGCTGAGTGTCTCTGGCGGCCTCCAAGGAGAGAGTTCTCGGCTCCCCCCCCCCCCCCCGGGAAACCGGGTAAGCAGAGAATACTGATATCCTTTGCCAAAGGTTCTTAATAACCCCTATATAATGGAGGAGCTACTTGTTATGATCCAGGTACTACTGGAGGACTGTGGAAGGAGGATATGTGAGAGGATTGATCACATTATAACCCCACCTACTTCGCAAATGAGAGACACAGGGCAAAATGGAGACCAAGCACTACCGCTAAGGTGCTCAGATGTGGAAAACGCTTTAGGGAAACGCTTTGAGGCCTCTGTGGCTGGACGTCCGACTTCTGTTTGTTCCGCTGAGCTTACCCGGCTGGAGGGCAGTGTGATGCAGAAGGAGCGAGATCTCACTTTACTGCCATCGGGGAGAGACGCTGGCTATTCTAAGAGTGACATAGGATCTGGGGGAGCTGGACAGAAAGATCCCGATGCGACAGATACACACACCCCGGAAGGCTGCCACACGGTTTATAGAGCATCTACTTACTCTTTTGACCCTTGGTGCCCGGATTTGTATGGGGTGCTTTGATCCTGCTGTGTGTCAAGGCCGGCCATGCACAATGGTTCTTCCAGGGCCCTGAGGCCCTCTATGCTTTGAAGGTGGTGAGAGCTGGGGTTGGGTAAACGGCAAATAACATGACCAGAGCAAGACAGTATCCCTGGACTATCAGACTATGCGAACTGTACTGCATTGAACCCTGCAGGGATTGAGTTGCCTCCGTTATAAAGCCTAGTGGTATTTTTATGTCTGAGACGTGGGACTTATGTGACTTTCTTTTAGTTATTAATGTGATAGCCATGATTAGATATTAATGCTTAATATGTTTTCTAGATATTGCCAGCAGCTTTATGGGATGTGTTCCAAGCCCAGTGCACATAATATACTCTACCAGTGTTAGATGTTGATTGTAGATTACCATGCTGCTCTATATGTACATCACATTATTTAAGATGTTTACCCATGTTGAACCATACTGCAGTTTCATGAGTGTACTCTCTTGGACGCAATAGTATCTTGTCCTCAAACTAACCCTTTTTTAAGTATGTTGTCTGGAAGAGGGGACTTTTGGGGGAGTAGCCTGCTTTGGCGTGATTTGCTGTATTTGTGACCCCATTGGTAGGGGTTAGATATAGGCCATTATGGGGCTTACACCTTACTGCAGCTATTTTACCATAAAAGTTACTTGAAAGGTCTAGATGGGTTTCTTTCCCACATAGATTACTCTAGCTTTATAGTAGCCCCAGCGTACTGTCTGCGGCCGAGACAGTATGTATGGCTCCTAATTCTTCTTAAAGCCCTGGTAATACATAGAGATCCCAAGTTGATTTAGCTGGAGCATGTGGTCTTGGCATACCCCAGGCTCATTAACTAGTTCAAGTACATGTAGCACTTGCTTATAGCGGTAGGACTCAGCCCCTTTTTTACCCCCTGAGGGGGCTTAAATTCTTTACCCTAACCTTCATGGTATTTCCTATGAGGTTTGTCTTTGAATCCAGGGGAAGTTTACTCTGTCTTGTGATGGCTTATAACTGTTTACTAACTGTGTGGTCGAGTTTTGAGCATAAGTAGTCTCCTTCACTTAATAGTAATCTTAATTCTTTGGGGACTAATTGTATAATTATATATCTGTAAAGTTCATTAGTAAATTAATTGTTCCAGGTGGGATATTCATTAATATGAGTTATATATATGAAGGTTTTATCGTTACTGAAATGTTTGGTTTTAAATGGGTGACCCTAATCCTGAGGGATATTTGGTTAATGAATGTTTATTTTGACACATATAAAACTACTAAACGCTTCCCTAGGAACAGGGCCGTCTTTAATATTGACTGGACCCTGGGCAAAAATTTTCTTGGGCCCCCCCATGCAATTTCGCTCTCCACCCCAACATCCCAAAAAACAACTAAATCATTTATTTTTTTTAATTATTAGCCCAGCAGTGGATTATCCACTGCTGAGCTAATCATTTAAAAAAATGAAATAAATTGCAATATGTGAAACTGGACCTAAGCAGTACTAATAAGTAATAAATATATAAATTCCTCCACTGTGGATTCATTTAATATTCTTTTGAATGTGATTCTGGTGTGAGGTTAGCTGGTTAAAGAAAATTTAGGGCAGCCAACAGGAGCAAAGCAAGGTAAAGACTGAGGAGGAAGCATGTAGGTGCAGTATAAGTTTACTGACTGGAACAGCAGAACTACTATGGGAAGCTGTAAAATCTGAGACAGAGAGAAAACAAAAACTATAAAAATAAACCTTACATTAATGTGTGAAGTATCAGCATGACACTATACATCAGCCACAGCAGCACATGTCACTTCTTTGCTAGGAACAAGTTCCCTCTCACCTTGCACTAGACAATGCTGCATGGGGAGGGGTGTGTGTGCACTTATTCTTCCCACTGACACCTTTCTACAAAACACTGTTCCCCTAAGAAACTTCAGTTAGTTGATCTTAGGGCCACAGCAGAAAGAGCAGGGCTAAGGGGACCAGCAGACTGGTGCTGTCTGTCCAAGGCTGCATGGATACAATGTGAGATGAGTCACACCGCCTCAAGACTGAAGAGAGCAGTGTATACAGCTGCACAGATGCTCAAATCTTCGTGTGCTTGCCGCTCCAGCTTTCTGCTGCATGCGCCTACAGTCAGCCCTACCCAGAAACAATCCCTACCACCAGAGCAGTTACCTGGTAACAGTGGTAACCCCAGTAGGACCTTTTCTGATGCAGTGGGAATGGCTGGATGCCTAGTTAGGGCTTTGCATTCAGTGCTGCACATTGCACATCTAAAACAGCACATGGCAATAGCTTGGCATGTCACATGACACCGGCACGGTCTGGCACAGTTTTAAAAAAAAATATATAAGCAGAGTACTTTTGACTGTGACAGTATTAGGACTGAATGTGTGTGTTCCCCATGTCACATCAGCAGTCTGGTATGAACCATAAAAAAAAAAAAAAAAAATTGCTTTTTTTTTAGGACTCTTGGGTCCCTCAACAGAAACTGGGCCCTGGGCAGCTGCCCCTTTTGCCCTGTGTTAAAGACGGTCCTGCCTAGGAATTTAGCAGAGGCTAGTGTTTAGATTGGCTTCCTAGTTGGGCATTATAAGCGGCTAACCCAGCAATAGATATATGTAGAATGCCCAGAGTCCAAGATTGGCCCTACTCCCCATGATAATAGGTTCACCTAACATTATAATATAACCTTAGTCTTATTATTTGATTATGTGCTGCGTTAAGCAGCTCTAGAGTGCTATTTATGCTGTGGACACAAGAAGACCTATTTCTTTCCTCTTCAAGATTTTTTATGAAAAATTAGGTCTTATGACTACCATTTGTTATGTTATGTTATGTCCATGTTAAAAAATGTATATATAAAATTTCAAGTGTCATGTTATTTAGTTATAAGTTTTGTTGAATATATCAAGGACAAGTACAAGCCTGCATATGTTACGAATTGGTAATTGAAATTAGGCTTATACTAAGCTGGTTGTTTTAATTTGTGTTATTTGTCCTTTTGAAAATGCACGTATGTAAAATGAGGTAATATCCATGGCTAGAAAATGTACCTTTGGGTTAGGATATGCTTAGATTCTACAGATGTGAAGACATGCTTGTTTAATTCACCATGTAAATCCTGATGTATGTCAAATGGGCATGTTGCCATGATGTTTCTTTTTGAAACTGTATTTTTGTTTGCCATATTACCTCAATAAAAAAATTATTTAAAAAAAAAAAAAAAAAAAAAAGATCCTTGGCAAGATCTTAGCTAAAAGAATCAATACTGTTTTGCAGTCTCTGATGCACACTGATCAGGTTGGCTTTGTCCCAGGTATGAAGGCGAGGGATAACACCATCAGAGCGCTGACACTTACCGCATACGCTAAACACAATAAAATATCAACAGCCCCTCTTGCAACTGACGCGGAGAAGGCATTTGATCGTATAAACTGGAAATTTCTGCAAGAAACTCTAATAGCCTTCGGATTTGGCCCGAACATGATCACACATATTTTTAATTTATATACACAACCCACAGCCAAAGTTAAGGCGAATGGAATGCTATCCAATTCCTTCAACATACAGAATGGCACACGCCAGGGATGCCCTTTGTCCCCTATACTCTTTATTCTTTCGATGGAGCTCTTTGCGGCACATATTAGACAGAATCAGGATATAAAGGGCATTAAAATTGGCCCGCACCGCTTTAAAATCGTGTTGTACGCTGATGATGTTTTATTCACAGTCACTGAGCCACTCCACACCATCCCAATAGTTTTCAGAGAAATTGACACTTAACTAATTTTCAGTTAACACACACAAATCAGAAATTCTTAACATCTCCATCTCGCAAATCGACTTTCGCAATCTCAATTTCTTGCCCACTTAACCTCCAAAATAAATCACTTAAATACTTAGGTGTACACCATTCAGCGACCCAGTCACAACTCTTTGATGACAATTACCTCAAATTGCTATGAGTGACCCAACAAGATCTACGCTCCTGGGCAGCAAAGCCCATATCTTGGTGGGGATGAACACAATGCGTAAAAATGACCACCTTGCCCTGGATCTTATACTTGTTCCAGACACTCCCCATACCCCTTCCTAAATGGTATATCACACAATTGCAAAAACGTATTAATTCTTTCATATGGGGGAAAAGTAAACCCAGAATAAGCAGGGATAGCAACAACAAATGGTGGTTAAGGTCTGCCTTGTATAGCGGATTACCACAATGCATTGACACTACAAAGAATTTTAGACTGGCATAGGGCAGGAGACACTAAGGCCTGGGTGTCTTTAGATTCACATATACTCAAGGTCCCAGCAGTGGGTGCACAGTGTTGGGTGGCGAAAAATCTCAGATCTCCTCAATGTACAGTGCTAGAGATACACAAACATGTCTTCGACTCCTGGGACAATATTAAGCTTCAACAGAACCACTCCTCGGGCATCCGGTCTCCTCTCTTCCTGGTCCCTATGAATGCGGAATTGATAGGGGGACTGGACAAGGGTCAGCAGCGTATAACTGAGTGGGGATACTCCACACCATTGAGGGAATTTATCCAGAATGGTAAATTAAAAGACAGAGGGAACCTCTCAGAGGTAGCAGGGGGTAGATACTCTAGCTGGCTAAAGCACTCACAGTTGTCACACTTTATACACACATCCCCATACAAAGCTGACTTCCTAAGAGACCTGACTCCCTTCGAAAAACTATGCTACAATAGTGAGACTTAAAGACACTCCTTATCATTATCTAGGAAGCATCTACAATCCGATCATTCTTTAACTCTTCCCACATTTACATCCAAATGGCATGAGGAACTAGGAACAATGATAAGTGTGGAGGAATGGGAGATGATCTTCCGTAACACTAGGAAGTCTTCGACATCCCCACTTAGCCTGTTGAAACCATGCTGTGACATGGAGAAACGTGTTTCTGATGTTGTTTTTATTTTTTAATAAACTTATAAGATTTGCTTTACCGCTACTGCACTTTATCTTTTTGGATTTATAATTATTTTGCCTTCCCTGTGGCTTCTATACATCCACTACTGTGCCTAGGAGAGCATTAGCAATTCTCCCTGTCTGAGGTTTGAGACACCCTGTGGGAACTACGCTGCATCTCTGGACTCCCTTTGGTGGGACGAGGATCTTATCAGTTCCAGTTACCAAGGAGTCTGCCGGGCGACTCATTGGTTCCAGTCTGCCTGTACTGCACATTGGTGCATTCCATCACGTGAGTAGGTGTTTTGCTTACCACCATATCCTATTCCTTGCTAGTATGATCTGCACCATGTGGCGCTCTCTATCTTTTGTATTCTAGATGTATCAATCTTGTGTCATGGTGTGACACACCAGAGGAGCTGCCTGAGGATTGTTCTTGGACTTTGTCTTCCTTTAATCTCTTGTTTTTGGTTAAGTTCTTTATTAGGACTCCCATCTGTTATCATCACATTTGCTCTGATGATTTTATAGTATTCCATCTGTCATTTGATCATTGTGTAATATATGTGTTTATATTTTAATTTTTACATATTCATATCAGATCCATTAGACGGGTTACATAACCGTCAACGATATATTATTTTATTTTATTTATTTTTTACATCTGTTGAAGGTACATCATTTTATTTATTACTGTATATCTGATAAGGATATTCTATTGTATTTATTACTCATCTTTTAATTCATTCACTGTTTTATTTTTGGCGCCTCTTATAGATACCGGTCTGGCAATCTGTTGTTGCCGGTTGTGTATCTGTTTATCCCCACAATCACGTGAATTAAACTTTAAAGTCTTGATGCATTGGTATCTGACCCCATCCGGATTGCACTCAATCTATCCTGAGGCCAGTGGTAAATGTTGGAGAGGTTGCGATGGGTGGGGAAGCTATTGGCATGCGATAGAAACTTATTTTAAATATATGCTAATGAGTGAATTTACCATTTACCCTGATACCTAGAATTACACTAGTTAATGACCTTCCAAAGCTTCCATGCCAGCTGCACCTTAAATTGCTACAATTGGGACTGACAGGGGCCAAATCATTAATTGCGCTTCATTGGAAGACACAACATACACCGACTTTAAAAAAATTGGGTAGACAAAGTGTCAGATTTACTGAGTCTTGAAGAGTATGGATACCTTAAGAGGAAGAAACTAAATTTTCACACAGATGTTAAATTTATTTGGGAAGACTTGATTGCACACAACAAACCATAATAGAGAAGGCAGTCCTGCTGCACGTACTTAATTGCTTACCGTGACCTCCCCCTGCTTGACCAGCATTGAGATGTCCACCCCCTATTTCCTCCTCCTTTCTTGCCCCCCTCCTCTCTTTTGCGCCTCTCTGATTTCTTCTCCTTCACAGGAATGTTAATGAGGTAGGTAGTACACACATATATATATCCCAGTATTGTAAAGACATATGTTGGTTTTTGGTTTTCCTCTGTGGGTAATCCCCTTATACTTATATAAATACAGATGACTCCACAACTAGACTTATACTTGCTTTCTGTTACTTTCTGTATGCATCTGTTTTGTGAACTTTTCTACTTGCTTATGATGATGGTCATTTTCAATCTGTACTTAAAGGGACACTGAACCCAGATTTTTTCTTTCGTGATTCAGATAGAGCATGCAATTTTAAGCAACTTGCTAATTTACTCCTATTATCAAATTTTCTTCATTCATTCTCTTGGTATCTTTATTTAAAAAGCAAGAATGTAAGTTTAGATGCCGGCCCATTTTTGGTGAACAACCTGGGTTGTTCTTGCTGATTGGTGGATTAATTTAACCGACCAATAAACAAGTGCTGTCCAGAGGTCTGAACCAAAAATAGCATGCTCTACCTGAATCACGAAAAAAAAACCCATTGGGTTCAGTGTCCCTTTAACCCATTAATGACTGAGGACGTACGCCATACGTCCTCAGAAAAAATACAGTTAACGCCTGAGGACGTATGGCGTACGTCCTCGGTTTGGAAAGCAGCTGGAAGCGATCCTGATCGATTCCAGCTGCTTTCCGGTTATTGCAGGATGCCTCGATATCGAGGCATCCTGCAATAACAATTTTTACCCCTCCGGTGCAGAGAGAGCCACTCTGTGGCCCTCTCTACACCGGACATCGATGGCCGCATTCGTTGGTGGGTGGGAGCTGCAGTGGGAGGCGGGTAAAAAAAAATTGTGAAAAAGTGAACAATTTTTTTTATTTGATTGCATTTGGCTGTGAAATGGTGGCATGAAATATACCAACATTGGCCTAGATCATTACTTTGGGATGTCTTAAAAAAAAATATATATACATGTCATGGGATATTCAGGGATTCCTGAAAGATATCAGTGTTCCAATGTAACTAGTGCTAATTTAAAAAAAAAAAGTGGTTTGGAAATAGCAAAGTGCTACTTGTATTTATGGCCCTATAACTTGCAAAAAAAAGCAAAGAACATGTAAACATTGGGTATTTCTAAACTCTGGACAAAATTTAGAAACTATATAGCATGGGTGTTTTTTGGTGGTTGTAGATGTGTAACAGATTTTGGGGGTCAAAGTTAGAAAAAGTGTTTTGTTTTTTTTCATTTTTTCATCATATTTTATAATTTTTTAAAGTAAATTATAAGATATGATAAAAATAATGTTATCTTTAGAAATTCCATTTAATGGCGAGAAAAATGGTATATAATATGTGTGGGTACAGTAAATGAGTAAGAGGAAAATTACAGCTAAACACAAAAATGTAAAAATAACCTTGGTCCCAAACGGACAGAAAATGGAAAAGTGCTGTGGTCATTAAGGGGTTAAGGACTATGTAACAGCAAGGAAGCAGGAAGTGGAGGAGAGACCCCCCCCATTGAGGGGATACCCAATAGCCAGATCAAGAACATGGAGGCTACATTGAGATTCTAAGAAAAGACAGAGCATCAATATTTCTAGCCCCTTTTAGCCCCCAGAGAACCCAACACACCTATTAATGGGTGGTATCACTGTACTCAGGAGATGTTGTTGAACACAGATTGATGTGTTTTTGGTCAGTAACACATAACAGGAACTGAGAATCCATGCCTAAAAATGACTACCCAAAAGTCTGACAAAGACTGGAAGTTGAATTAGTGCATGGAAAGTATTAAAATACCAGCATTTCAAATACCCTAGGGTGTCTACTTTTCAAAAATATATGATTTGATGGGGTAAATTACATTGGATGGCTTAAAAAAATGTCCAAAATAGGACATGGATGCATGATGACCAGATGTGAAAATTCCAAGTTGGAAAACTGGAATGCGCCCCCTGAAAATAAGGCCTTTTAACCCCCAGAGAACCCAACACACCTATGCATGGGTTGTATCATTGTACTCAGAAGATGTTGTTGGACACACACTGATGTGTTATTTGGCAGTAACACATAACAGGAATTGAGAATCCATGCCTAAAGTACAATGTGTTTGGAAAATAACACAGAAAATGACTACACAAAAGTTTGACAAAGACTGGTGGTTGAATTAGTGCATGAAAAGTATTAAAATATCAGCATTTCAAATACCCTTTTCAAAAATATATAGTTTGATGGGGGTAAATTATATTGGCCGGCTTCAAAAATATCCCAAATAGCACATGGGGGCATGATGACAGATGTGAAAATTTGGAAAACTATAATGCACCCCCTAAAAATAAGGCCTTTTAGCTGCCAGAGAACCCCACCCTCCCTATACATGGGTGGTATCACTGTACTCAGGAGATGTTGCTGAACACATATTGGGGTGTTCTTTGGAAGTAACCCTTAAAGTTCTCAGTACATGTATTCTTAAATTGCTATGTGTGTCAAAAAATCACCACATTTTTTTTCTTCAAACTTTGGCATAGATTGGTGGTAAAATGGTTGCATGAAAATAGTCAAAATACCCCAAGTTTAATACCTTAGGTTGTCGTCTTTTAAAAAATATATACATGTGAAGGGTTATTGAAAAAAATAGTGCAACTTGTACTTAATGCCCTATAACTCTGTGGCCCTCTCTACACCGGACATCGATGTCCGCATTCGTTGGTGGGTGGGAGCTGCAGTGGGAGGCGGGTGGGCGGCCATCAATGGTTTCTGAGCCTGAGAGGGGGGCGGGATCAGGGGCGGGATAGTCGGGGGAGCGCACGGATTCGCGTGCGTGCACGGGGTGCGGCGGACGGGCGCGTGCACGGGGAGGGAGCGGGTGTGAACCACTACATTACAGAAAACATAAAGTATAAGTGGGAGAAAGGGGGGGAGGGAATGCCCCAAAAAGTAATCTAAGGGATCTGGGAGGGGGTGGGGGTTGGTCTCGGGGGGGGGGGGGGGGAAAGCTACACTACAGAAAAAAAATTTAAAAAATAAAAAAGAGACACATTATATTGTAAACCGGGTACTTACCCAAGATGGCTGCTAAGAAGGTAGAGGGGGAGGTTATAGAGCTGTTTGGGGGGGGGGGGGGGGGGGGGGCAGGGAGGTTGAGGGCTAAGGAGGGATCCTACACAGCAACACATGTAAATATGCAAAGGAAAAAAAAGAAAGAAAAAAAAGGATGCCTTTTATTTTAGTACTGGCAGACTTTCTGCCAGTACTTAAGATGGCAGGGACAATTGTGGGGTGGGGGAGGTAAGAGAGCTGTTTGGGAGGGATCGGGGGGGTGATGTGTCAGGTGGGAGGCTGATCTCTACACTAAAGCTAAAATTAACCCTACAAGCTACCTAATTAACCCCTTCACTGCTAGCCATAATACACGTGTGATGCGCAGCGGCATTTAGCGGCCTTCTAAATACCAAAAAGCAACGCCAAAGCCATATATGTCTGCTATTTCTGAACAAAGGGGATCCCAAAGAAGCATCTACAACCATTTGTGCCATAATTACACAAGCTGTTTGTAAATAATTTCAGTGAGAAACCTAAAGTTTGTAAAAAAAAATTGTGAAAAAGTGAACAATTTTTTTTATTTGATTGCATTTGGCGGTTAAATGGTGGCATGAAATATACCAAAATTGGCCTAGATCATTACTTTGGGATGTCTTCTAAAATAAAATATATACATGTCATGGGATATTCAGGGATTCCTGAAAGATATCAGTGTTCCAATGTAACTAGTGCTAATTTAAAAAAAAAAAGTGGTTTGGAAATAGCAAAGTGCTACTTGTATTTATGGCCCTATAACTTGGAAAAAAAAGCAAAGAACATGTAAACATTGGGTATTTCTAAACTCTGGACAAAATTTAGAAACTATATAGAATGGGTGTTTTTTGGTGGTTGTAGATGTGTAACAGATTTTGGGGGTCAAAGTTAGAAAAAGTGTTTTTTTTTTCATTTTTTCATCATATTTTATAATTTTTTAAAGTAAATTATAAGATATGATAAAAATAATGTTATCTTTAGAAAGTCCATTTAATGGCGAGAAAAACGGTATATAATATGTGTGGGTACAGTAAATGAGTAAGAGGAAAATTACAGCTAAACACAAACACTGCAAAAATGTAAAAATAGCCTTGGTCCCAAACGGACAGAAAATGGAAAAGTGCTGTGGTCATTAAGGGGTTAAGGACTATGTAACAGCAAGGAAGCAGGAAGTGGAGGAGAGACCCCCCCCCATTGAGGGGATACCCAATAGCCAGATCAAGAACATGGAGGCTACATTGAGATTCTAAGAAAAGACAGAGCATCAATATTTCTAGGTTTAATTTGTCTTGTCTTACACCTCATGGGCTTATACACATAAGTAGCGAGCAAGCAACACCCTATTTGAGGGTGGTTACTGTTGTTGTTATTGTTGTTATTTTTGTATTATTGTATCTGTTATTATTCTCATGTTTTAGTTGTGAATCATTTTATTTTCAACGCAGGTATGGTTACCACCATTTGGTACACACAAAACTGTAATACTGTATCTTGTATATGCAATGTAACCGCAACAAACTGTTGAAAATAAAGCATTTGAAACTTTAAAAAAAAATAAAAAAATACCAGCATTATAAATACCCTAGGGTGTCCCAAATAGGACATGGGTGCATGATGACCAGATGTGAAAATCCCAAGTTGGAAAACTTGAATGCGCCCCCTAAAAATAAGACCTTTTAGCCCCCAGAGAACCCAACACACCTATTCATGGGTGGTATCACTGTACTCAGCAGATGTTGTTGAACACAGATTGATGTGTTTTTGGTCAGTAACACATAACAGGAACTGATAATCCATGCCTAAAGTACAATGT
Source organism: Bombina bombina (assembly GCF_027579735.1). NCBI lineage: Eukaryota > Metazoa > Chordata > Amphibia > Anura > Bombinatoridae > Bombina > Bombina bombina. The sequence goes on from NC_069505.1 coordinate 173,050,621, forward strand.
GTGTGAAAAATAACACAAAAAAATGACTACCCAAAAGTCTGACAAAGACTGGAAGTTGAATTAGTGCATGGAAAGTATTAAAATACCAGCATTTCAAATACCCTAGGGTGTCTACTTTTCAAAAATATATGATTTGATGGGGTAAATTACATTGGATGGCTTAAAAAATGTCCAAAATAGGACATGGATGCATGATGACCAAATGTGAAAATTCCAAGTTGGAAAACTGGAATGCGCCCCCTGAAAATATGGCCTTTTAACCCCCAGAGAACCCAACACACCTATACATGGGTGGTATCACTGTACTCAGAAGATGTTGTTGGACACACACTGATGTGTTATTTGGCAGTAACACATAACAGGAATTGAGAATATATGCCTAAAGTACAATGTGTGTGGAAAATAACACAGAAAAATGACTACACAAAAGTTTGACAAAGACTGGTGGTTGAATTAGTGCATGAACAGTGTTAAAATATCAGCATTTCAAATACCCTAGGGTGTCTACTTTTCAAAAATATATAGTTTGATGGGTTTAAATTATATTGGCCGGCTTCAAAAATATCCCAAATAGCACATGTGCATGATGACCAGATGTGAAAATTTGGAAAACTATAATGCGCCCCCTAAAAATAAGGCCTTTTAGCCGCCAGAGAACCCCACCATCCCTATACATGGGTGGTATCACTGTACTCAGGAGATGTTGCTGAACACATATTGGGGTGTTCTTTGGCAGTAACCCTTAAAGTTCTCAGTACATGTATTCTTAAATTGCTATGTGTGTCAAAAAATCACCACATTTTTTTTCTTCAAACTTTGGCATAGATTGGTGGTAAAATGGTTGCATGAAAATAGTCTAAATACCCCAAGTTTAATACCTTTGGTTGTCGTCTTTTAAAAAATATATACATGTGAAGGGTTATTAAAAAAAATGGTTTAGAAATAGTGCTACTTGTACTTAATGCCCTATAACTTGCAAAAAAAGCAAAGAAGATGTAGACATTGGGTATTTCTAAACTCAGGACAAAATTTAGAAACTATTTAGCATGGGAGTTTTTTGGTGGTTGTAGATGTGTAACAGATTTTGGGGGTGAAAGTTAGAAAAAGTGTGATTTTTTTCATCATATTTTATAATTGTTTTTATAGTAAATTATAAGATATGATAAAATAATGGTATATTTAGAAAGTCTATTTAATGGCGAGAAAAACGGTATTTAATATGTGTGGGTACAGTAAATGAGTAAGAGGAAAATTACAGCTAAACACAAACACCGCAGAAATGTAAAAATATCCCTGGTCTTTAAATGGTAAGAAAATTGAAAAGCAGTCTGGTCAATAAGGGCTATTGGTTGTTTATTTTTAGAATAGTTTTCCTTAAATTCACTTTCCAATTTACTTCCATTATCAAATTTTGCACAGTCTTTTTATATTCACACTTTCTGGGGAACAAAATCCTACTGAGCATCTGCACAAGCTCACAGGTTATACGTATACTAGTCTGTGATTGGCTGATGTCTGCCACATGATACAGGGGGCCGGAAAATGGGAGAAAAAATAAATTTGTCAGAAAAAAAATCTACTGCTTATTTGAAATATAGAGTTTGTGCTATTGCCTTGTCTTTTTATTATGCACTTGTTAATTTTGTAATTCTACTGCATTGAGTGGTCCTTTAAGTTAGGGGGTGTTAGGTTAGTGGGTTTGGCTCTTAGTTTATAACTTTGTGTTGGAAGGGAAGGCAGTTTAGGGGTTAATAGTTTATTCAGATACTTTGCAATGTGGGGGGGGATTAGGGGTTATTAGGCTAGGGGCTTATGGTAGGGTGTTAGTTTTTTCTCTGCATTGATTTCTATGAGGGAACACATGCACGCGCACGCGAAAACTCCTCTTAGGATTTTTGTGTTTTTCGGGTTACTGCTAGCACAAAATAACGTTTATTGACTTATTATACCAACGGAACGTGAGAGGCGCAAAAACCCTAACACTAGCGATAAAAAAAATAATTCTACGGCACTTGTAATCTAGCCCATAGTTTGCCTGTGCCTGCAGCTTGCATTTTCTATGGTCACCTCAAGGTGGTGCACTTTTTATACGTTACAGCTTATTGACCTTTCTGAGACAAGCACTGGTACACGTGTATCCCTGTATGTTTGGAAATGAAGAGAAAAAAAAGACATGTATCTTAAGAGAGATTTGATGTCCAACTGCAATCTTATGCTGATTGCTGTTTAAACTATCGTAAAAAAAATAAAAAGTAAAAAAATAAATAAATAAAGAACTGCAAGCTCTGCTTTGAACAAAAAAGTGATGCACAGTTAAAGTGCACATCGCTTTAGCACACTAAGGAAAACGTGTTTGCAATAATATTTGTATAAATGTTATACATAGTTGCAAACTCTGCTGCCATAAAAAGTTACATGCATGCTCTTAATGTCCTATGAGCCCACCTAGGTTTACTCTTCAAACCTAGTGAAATGCTTGTGCAATGCAGCCCCCTGCTCATTCTAGGCCAATCGGCCGCTAGCAGGGGGCGTCAATCATCCAGATCGGATTAGATCGGGATGATTTCAGTCTTGCGACCGCTGCTTCTTAACCTCCGTTTCAGGCAAGCCTGAAACGATAGGCGTAGAATGCAGCATCTGCTGCTTAATAAATCTACTCCTTCATCTCAATGATGAATGTTTAACTTAACTCTACCGTGCCATAGCATTAGCACTGTTTAAATGCCATTCTGTCAAAACTACAAAAACGCAGCTTTTGGAGTGGGCATCTGAGTGACAATTGGGCTTACACTGGTAAGTATGGTGTAAGGGTACTGTGACATAACTCCATCTGAAGGAGAGTATTCCCAGGTTCAAGAAGATAAATACAAGTAAAGGCTTGAATGTAGGTGGAGATGTTTGCAGCTGTCTTCCAGAACCAGGAGGACATAAAGAAAACAAATGGAAAAATATTAGGCACATAGAATTCGAATGAACTCTAAAAGTAAAATTAAACTTTTATGATTCAGATAGGGGATGCAATTTTATACAACTTTCCAATTCACTTCCATTATCAAAATGTGAACTATCTTTTTATGCACACACTTTCTGAGGCACCTCCTACTGAGCATGCGCTAGAATTCACAGAATATATACTTATATGCATTTTGGCAACGGCAAGATCCCTAGTGACATTTTCAAAATGCAGATTTTGCTTTATTTTTCGAGGGAGCGTTCCCTGCATTTCTGTATGTGAAGGAGAGACAAGCCCAGATCAATATAGCACTGCATGATACTGTTAGAATCCTTTCAGATATTTTGCTATCAAACAAATCCTGGCCGGTAGTCTTGTTATCCCACTGTCAAGTGGAGTGATAACGAAAAATCTATTAGGATAGTAGCGATAGGACCAATATATATAGTATAGTATATACTATATATATAGTATATACTATATATATTAGTATAGTATAGTATAGTATAGTATAGGAGAATAATAAGGAGCCGAATACCATGAAGAGAGCGGGAAGGTCAAAGCGGAGTCGACAAGCCAGGGGTCAAACCAAACTGTCACAGGAAGCAGAATCCAGAAGAATAGTCAGGGAAATCCAAGGTCGGGCAACAAACAAATCCTTAAAGGAACCATCATTCTTCAGTTGGACGTCGCCGGATGAAGATGGGTCCTCGGTGGAGGTCTTCAGGATGGAGCCGGTCCTCATCGAATGAAGATAGAAGATGCCGCTTGGAAGATGATGGTTGCCGGTCCGGATCTACTCTTCTTCCCGGATAGGATGAAGACTTTGGAGCCTCTTCTGGACCTCTTCAGCCACCGGATGATGGATCGCCAGCCCCCGCTTGGTTTGGATGAAGATTTTGGAGCCAGGACGGATCGGTGATACCTGGTGAGGTGAAGACAAGGTAGGATGATCTTCAGGGGCTTAGTGTTAGGTTTATTTAAGGGGGGGTTGGGTTAGATTAGGGGTATGTGGGTGGTGGGTTGTAATGTTGGGGGGGTATTGTATGTTTTTTTTTATTTTACAGGTAAGTATTTAGCTTTAAATAGGAATAATTTATTTAATAAGAGTTAATTAATTTCGTTAGATTAAAATTATATTTAATTTAGGGGGGTGTTAGTGTTAGGGTTAGACTTAGCTTTAGGGGTTAATACATTTATTAGAATAGCGGTGAGCTCCGGTCGGCAGATTAGGGGTTAATAATTGAGTTAGATTAAAATTATATTTAATTTAGGGGGGTGTTAGGGTTAGACTTAGCTTTAGGGGTTAATACATTTATTAGAATAGCGGTGAGCTCCGGTCGGCAGATTAGGGGTTAATAATTGAAGTTAGGTGTTGGCGATGTTAGGGAGGGCAGATTAGGGGTTAATACTATTTATTATAGGGTTAGTGAGGCGGATTAGGGGTTAATAACTTTATTATAGTAGCGGTGCGGTCCGCTCGGCAGATTAGGGGTTAATAAGTGTAGGCAGGTGGAGGCGACATTGTGGGGGGCAGATTAGGGGTTAATAAATATAATATAGGGGTCGGCGGTGTTAGGGGCAGCAGATTAGGGGTACATAAGGATAATGTAAGTAGCGGCGGTTTACGGAGCGGCAGATTAGGGGTTAAAAATAATATGCAGGGGTCAGCGATAGCGGGGGCGGCAGAATAGGGGTTAATAAGTGTAAGGTTAGGGGTGTTTAGACTCGGGGTACATGTTAGGGTGTTAGGTGCAGACGTAGGAAGTGTTTCCCCATAGCAAACAATGGGGCTGCGTTAGGAGCTGAACGCGGCTTTTTTGCAGGTGTTAGGTTTTTTTTCAGCTCAAACAGCCCCATTGTTTTCTATGGGGGAATCGTGCACGAGCACGTTTTTGAGGCTGGCCGCGTCCGTAAGCAACTCTGGTATCGAGAGTTGCAGTGGCGTTAAAAATGCTCTACGCTCCTTTTTTGGAGCCTAACGCAGCCATTCTGTGGACTCTCAATACCAGAGTTATTTTAAAGGTGCGGCCAGAAAAAAGCCAGCGTTAGCTTTTCGGGTCGTTACCAACAAAACTCCAAATCTAGCCGTTAGAAAAGGGGAGGAACATGGAAATCCCAGAGATATGAGAGATGCCTTCCATATAAAGCTCTCTGGGATACAACATTTCACATGGGAGAGAGAAGATATCTGGAAAACCCCTGGGGCTGATATAAAGGCTCAGTTTGCATCAATTCCAAATTAAACTTAAAGGGACAGTATACTATAAAATTGTTTTTCCCTTAATGTGTTTCCAATTACTTTTTTACCAGCTGCAGAGTATAAAATGTATGACATTTGCTTTTTTTAAGGCTTATTTGTGTATATAAATTAGCTGATTTTGTGTTTTGAAGCCACAACCTAATAAAATGGGTTGAGCTTGTAGGCATAATCAGATCTCATTACTTTATCACATTGTGTAAATATACCTGCTTCTTTATCTTATATCTGTCCAATCACCAATCACCAATACTTGTAGAGAACTATATAAAATTAACATTTTATTACCTTATCTCTTTTATAACCCACTGGGAGTGTAATGTCTTCTACTGTCTGTATTAACACAGCTTGGCCTCGTGGCCAAAAACTTTCAGGATGGGTGGGGATACCACAGACTAAATAAACTAATTTAAATGCCAATATAAGGTTAATGGAAATACTTGTAAACAATTTAATACACTCCAGCAGGTAAAGTGGATCATTGGGAATAAATTAAAGGGGAGAACATTTTTGAGTAAACTGTCCCTTTAAATGTTATCTCTACAATGTTACTTGCTTTTGTCTATATTTTAGTATATATTACTTTTCTGTTAGTTAAAATACGTGTATTGTGAATTTTGAGCAAATTTCGCCTGCATACAGCTGGAGAGACAAATCAGTGAGACCAGCTTGTTTAAAATGCTTAGAAAATTTCACAAGTCTCGTGAGAGAACTTCAGACATACCCTGGGTCCAGGGAACTGATTAAAACTGATTAAATTTTAATCTGAAGTGTAAAGTGATATAAAATAGAAAGCACAAAGTGTAAATGCAGCAGAACTCTCATATCATGCATTGCTATATTCCTCTGGGCTTTTCTCGCCTTCACTTACAGAAATGCATGGAACGCCCCTTGGAGAAGTAAAGCAAAATCTGCCTTTTGAATATTTCACTAGGGATCTCGCAGTTCTGGAGGGTCATTTAAGAATATCTCACCTGAGCGGAGAGGTTTTGAATATCGGGGCCTTGGAGAGAACTGTTAGGCTCAGATGTATCTGAGGAAATGTGTGATTTATACTTATGCAATATATTCAATTCTTTATTGTGGCAGCAGTTCCACTTTTGTATGTTTGATATACAATACAGGGCATTTATGACTTACTTCCTGGCTTCTTTTGTGAGGTGTCAAGCAGACAGCCAAACATGATCTTTAATACTGAAATCAGGAGCAAACACAGCACAGATCAGTAGCAGGTTACTGACATCAGGACTTCCAACTGGCAGTCAGAATGTGACCCGCAACCCTCCAGGTAGTGTTATCTAGGCAGGAATACTGGAAAAGTTAGAAATACATTAATGAAGCTCCTTTGACTCATATCTTCAGGGAAAAAGAAAACAACAAATGAGTCAATTTCGCTTGAGCACAATCGACTTTAACGTGTCGGGTTTGCGTGACTTCAGAGCTCTGGTTAACTGGTAAGCGAGACAACAAAGTTACACAAAAAAAAATCAAAAATACTTTTAAAAGTACAGTTACATTCTTAATAACACTCTCTGATAAAAATTATTGTAAAAAAAATTGCATTAAAAAGTTTTTTGGGCTCAAAGCTATGAGGTCTAAGGTGTTAGAAAAAATAGGCATGCAACGGGCTTTAACATAGAGATACATACATATACATGTCTATGGGGCCAAATTATTAAGCACTGTATGGTGCCTAATACATCTTTTTCCGCTCGAGCCTTCAGGCTCGCCGGAAACAGCAGTTAAGAAACAGCGGTCTTAAGCCTCTGAGCGGCGGACAGCAATACATCCGATCAGATACGATCGGGTTGATTGACACCACCTGGTAGTGGCCAATTGGACACAAATCTGCAGGGGGTGGCATTGCACCAGCAGTTCATCAGAACTGCTTGTCCAATGTTAAATGCCGACAGTGTATTGTCGGCATTCAGCGATGTCTGTCTGACATGATCCGCTGAGTGGATAATGTCGGACAGACATATGATAAATCGGCCCCTATATGTGTATATGTATGTACATATGTATTTAAGTATGTATGTGTTTCACTGTATATTTCAAATTCCAATCGGCTAGATTTAGAGTTTGGCGTTAGCCGTCAAAAGCAGCGTTAAGGGGTCCTAACGCTGCTTTTGGCTGCCCGCTGGTATTTAGAGTCAGGCAGGAAAGGGTCTACCGCTCACTTTCTTTCTGCGACTCCAGGCTACCGCAGATCCCCTTACGTCAATTGCGTATCCTATCTTTTCAATGGGATTTGCCTAACGCTGGTATTTGGAGTCTTGGAACAAGTGAGCGGTAGAGCCTCTACCGACAAGACTGCAGCCGCAAAAAAAAGTCAGTAGTTAAAAGCTTAACTGGCTAATGCCGGAATATAAAGCACCTAACTACTGGGCTATAAAGTACACTAACACCCATAAACTACCTATGTACCCCTAAACTGAGCCCCCCACATCGCCAACCCTCTAATACATTTTTTTAACCCCTTATCTGCCGCTCCGGACACCACCGCAACCTACATTATCCCCATGAACCCCTAATCTGCTGCCCCTAACATCGCCGACACCTATATTATATTTATTACCCCCTAATCTGCCCCCCCAACGTCGCCGCTACCTACCTACACTTATTAACCCCTAATCTGCCGACCGGACCTCGCCGCCACTATAATAAATGTATTAACCCCTAAACCGCCGCACTCCTGCCTCGCAAACACTATACTAAATTTTATTAACCCCTAATCTGCCCTCCCTAACATCGCCGCCACCTACCTACAATTATTAACCCCTGATCTCCCGCCCTCAACGTCGCTGCTACAATAATAAAGTTATTAACCCCTAAACCTAACTCTAACCCTAACCCTAACACCCCCCTAAGTTAAATATAATTTTAATTAAACAAAATAATATTCCTATAATTAAATAAATTATTCCTATTTAAAAATAAATACTTACCTATAAAATAAACCCTAATATAGCTACAATATAACTAATAATTACATTGTAGCTATTTTAGGATTTATATTTATTTTACAGGCAACTTTGTATTTGTTTTAACTAGGTACAATAGCTATTAAATAGTTATTAACTATTTAATAGCTACCTAGTTAAAATAATTACAAAATTACCTGTAAAATAAATCCTAACCTAAGTTACAATTAAACCTAACACTACACTATCATTAAATTAATTAAATAAATTACCTACAATTAGCTAAACTAAAATACAATTAAATAAACTAATCTATAATACAAAAAAAACAAACACTAAATTACAAAAAATAAAAAAATATTACAAGAATTTTAATCTAATTACACCTAATCTAAGCCCCCTAATAAAATAAAAAGACCCCCAAAATAATAAAATTCCCTACCCTATTCTAAATTACCAAGTAACCAGCTCTTTTACCAGCCCTTAAAAGGGCTTTTTGCAGGGCATTGCCCCAAAGTAATCAGCTCTTTTACCTGTAAAAGAAAATACAATACCCCCCCAACATTACAACCCACCACCAACATACCCCTATTCTAACCCACCCAAAACTAAAATTCCCTACCCTATTCTAAATTACAAAAGTAATCAGCTCTTTTACCAGCCCTTAAAATGTTTTTTTTTGCGGGGCATTGCCCCAAAGTAATCAGCTCTTTTACCTGTAAAAGAAAATACAATACCCCCCAACATTACAACCCACCACCCACATACCCCTATTCTAACCCACCCAAACCCCCCTTAAAAAAACCTATCACTAACCCCCTGAAGATCTCCCTACCTTGAGTCATCTTCACTCAGCCGAGCCGAAGTCTTCATCCAATCCGGGCGATGTGGTCCTCCATCCGGGCGAAGTCATGATCCAAGCGGCAAAAAAGAGGTCCTCCATCCGGGCGATGTCTTCTTCCAAGCGGCATCTTCTATCTTCTGTCTTCCGGATCCATCTTCATCCCGCCGACGCGGAACATCCTCCTTCCCGACGGACTAGCGACGAATGAAGGTTCCTTTAAATTCCAATTGGCTGATAGGATTCTATCAGCCAATCGGAATTAAGGTAGGAATAATCTGATTGGCTGATTCAATCAGCCAATCAGATTGAGCTCGCATTATACTGGCTGATCGGAACAGCCAAAAGAATGGGAGCTCAATCTGATTGGCTGATTGGATCAGCCAATCAGATTGAACTTCAATCGGATTGGCTGATTGAATCAGCCAATCAGATTTTTCCTACCTTAATTCCGATCGGAATTCGAAAGACGCCATCTTGGATGACGTCCCTTAAAGGAACCTTCATTCGTCGTTAGTCCGTCGGGGAAGGAGGATGTTCCGCGTCAGCGGGATGAAGATGGATCCGGAAGACAGAAGATAGAAGATGCCGCTTGGAAGAAGACATCACCCGGATGGAGGACCTCTTCTTTGCCGCTTGGATCAAGACTTCGCCCGGATGGAGGACCACATCTGCCGGATTGGATGAAGACTTCGGCTCGGCTGAGTGAAGACGACTCAAGGTAGGGAGATCTTCAGGGGGTTAGTGATAGGTTTTTTTAAGGGGGGTTTGGGTGGGTTAGAATAGGGGTATGTGGGTGGTGGGTTGTAATGTTGGGGGGTATTGTATTTTCTTTTACAGGTAAAAGAGCTGATTACTTTGGGGCAATGCCCCGCAAAAAAACATTTTAAGGGCTGGTAAAAGAGCTGATTACTTTTGTAATTTAGAATAGGGTAGGGAATTTTATTATTTTGGGGGGCTTTTTTATTTTATTAGGGGGCCTAGATTAGGTGCAATTAGATTAAAATTCTTGTAATTTTTTTTTATTTTTTGTAATTTAGTGTTTGTTTTTTGTATTATAGATTAGTTTATTTAATTGTATTATAGTTTAGCTAATTGTAGGTAATTTATTTAATTAATTTAATGATAGTGTAGTGTTAGGTTTAATTGTAACTTAGGATAGTTAATAACTATTTAATAGCTATTGTAACTAGTTAAAATAAATACAAAGTTGCCTGTAAAATAAATATAAATCCTAAAATAGCTACAATGTAATTATTATTTATATTGTAGCTATATTAGGGTTTATTTTCTAGGTATTTAGTTTTAAATAGGATTAATTTATTTAATTATAGGAATATTATTTTGTTTTATTTAAATTATATTTATGTTAGGGGGGTGTTAGGGTTAGACTTAGGTTTAGGGGTTAATACATTTATTATAGTAGCGGCGACGTTGCAAGCGGGAGATTAGGGGTTAATAATTGTAGGTAGGTGGTAGCGATGTTAGGGAGGGCAGATTAGGGGTTAATAAATATAATGTAGGTGTCAGCGATAGAGGGGCCGGCAGATTAGGGGTTAATAAGTGTAAAATTAGGGGTGTTTAGACTAGGGGTTCATGTTAGGGTGTTAGGTGTAGATTTCGAGAGTGTTTCCCCATAGGAAACAATGGGGCTGCGTTAGGAGCTGAACGCTACTTTTTTGCAGGTGTTAGGTTTTTTTTTCAGCCAGCTCAGCCCCATTGTTTCCTATGGGCATATCGGGCATGAGCACGTTTTGCCAGCTTACTGCTACCGTAAGCAACGCTGGTATTGAGGGTTGAAGTGGAGCTAAATTATGCTCAACGCTCCCTTTTCTGAGCCTAACGCAGCCACTCAGACAACTCTAAATACCAGCGTTGTCTTAAGGGTGCGCTGGGAAAAAAAGCAGCGTTAGCTACGCGGGTCTTTACCGACAAAACTCTAAATCTAGGCGAATGTTTTTCACTTACAGGATAATGTACTATTTATTGTATATATATATATATATGTGTATTTTACATTAACAATGTCAGATATATATAGAAATGTATATTTAATAATAAAAAGTATATTTTTTTTCTGTGAAGAACATAGGAATGTAAAATATGCATTTTGCGCATCAGAGTTTGCTTTCGTGTGGTTGAGTTATCACATATGAAAACGTAGGAAGTTGAAATATTACATATAAAATATTTTAAAAATAATTAAACTGTAAAATATATAGATATATTATATGGGTTATATAGAATATTTTACAGTATGTTTAATCTTTTTTAAAAAAAAAATGATATGTAATATTTCAATAACGCATTAAGATTACTAAATTTTCATGTGTGCTAACCCGACCCCATTAAACTCTAAATTACGAAAGATCATGCACAAAATGCATATACTGTATACATTATATATATATAAATTTATTTAAGAATAAATAGAACATATTTTGCTATGTGAAGAACATTGGAATGGGAAATATTCATATTTCATGTTGTGCTTTAACGCTTTTGAATATACAAGGTTAGGTAAGTGTGTGAGTAGTTTTTTTTCACTTTCAGCTTTTAATGTGAGTGCAACCTCATGCTCACAAAAAGCCTCCGTCTAGCGTAGTTTACGTTTGAGCAGCAGCACTAAATTATGCTCCACTCGTAATCTAGCCCTAAGTTGGAGGGCAACGTGAATGTGTATATATGAGGCCTATTTATCAAGCCGTCAACCGCGAATACGCTGGAATTCCGCAGCATAATTGTGGCAAACCTGATTTGCCCTATTTATCAAAGCCTACAGACCGGCAAAAGTTGAAATCTGTGACGTAACATACAATCCGCTGGTCTCAGTCCGACACAGATTGATGCTTACGTCATTACAGATGTTCCGAAAACAAATTCGACACTATCTGACAACTTTTGCACGTTATCAAACTTCTAACAGGTACGCTCGCCACTATTCCAGCCCAGCATACCTGGTTTTCAATCTGCCACCCTGGAGGCCGCGGATGCTATAGGAATCAATGGGAGTCTGAAAGCAGCGAAAGCTTATGTTCGATGCTGCCAGATATCCCATTGATTTCTATGGTAGAAAACAAATTACGTTTACACTGTCAGTATATTTATGAAAATCTTAGCAGTGCTATCCAAATAATATATATACGTTTATGGCAGGGTTATAAACACAATACAAAGAAATAGAAACCCTTATCAACCATGCACCTACTAGACCATACAATTAATATAAATATCTGAATTCTTTTATTTAGTTAATATCCATAAACATATTGAAGTATATTTGCAATAAAAGGAAATGAAACAAAATTTATATGCGTTAAAACCAACTCTTAAGATATGCTATCCTTCTTACAAAACCCAGAAAAATATACCTTCACAATTCAGCCTTTTATTTATTTAACACAATGGGACTAAAAACCTTTAACATCCAAGCAATACAATTCTAAACAGTGTTTATAAAACAATAGGATAATATATATATTCTGCTATTTAACTGCAATTTATCCTAATACAAAATTAACTGACAATATCAGAACTTGCATAGATGAGTTACTTGGTCAATCAGACGCAGATTTAAACAATATATATATAGGCTGTGAAATGCTAACTAAAACACACTGTTTCTTTAAATCTATTAAATACAAATTGACTATGCATATAACTTATCTTATAATAAAACTTTTATATACATCACCCAAATAAACAGCAATCCGGTTCCCAATGTTTTGCAACAGATCCAATTCACCTCAGAAATTCAAAATTGGGGTAAAGCATATGGAGTCCATATGGTAGGTGTGTGCTTTTGATTAATAACTGCCGCAGTTACTCCTTTCTGGATCAAAATAACACAACTTCTTCTTAGTCTCTATGCTGGGGTTAAATCATCTGATCTCACCCCTCCCCTTTTTGATTATTTATCAGTCATTGGTGAATATTGGAAACGCCCACGGCCTTGTCTTGGATTAGTTCTTTGCAACTGAACATGGATTGGTTTATTTGGTAAATGTGTTGTCAAGGAAATGCATTCTTTGCAACAACCAATCATCTCATGGTTGCAATTCCGCATCATAACACTAGGTGGCAGCATACAGTACAACATAGCAATACAATACAGCATTTCTGACATTTTTAAGCAAGTTAATTTTTTTTTTTTATAAAATGGTTATTTAATCAGATCACACTCTCTGCATTAATCATATATAACCCCAATTACAGATGGTTAATATTAGGTTATTTTTTCTGATTATTCTGATACCAAATATGTTATATTATTAACATTTTATTATATTAAGGTAATTTAACACTGCTAATTATTAGCTTAAAATGCATTATAATTTTATCAGTATTCTGGCATTTCTTTGCAAATAACAGCTTATTTTTATATCTCCAGATTGGTAGTATTTAAAACTCCTGATATTTGCATCCACCCAGATATAGTATGTGACATTTCTGTGTATTTCTTCCTGAATACATAAATCCTGTTTATGTCGATCTGAAATAAAAATAAATGTTAATAATCACTTCTCTTCAGGTCCATAAACATCTATTCATGTTCTTAAACACACAGAGGCTAAGATATTCATGCTTTCAAAACATACACATATATATATATCATATATATATATATATATATATATATATATATATATATATATATACACATACACACACACATCTCATGTCCATTAAAACATATACTGTTGCTTTGAAATCATAATGTAAGTCATTTGTCTTCACTGTGTTATTCTAACCCCCGACACAACGTCTGTGTTACGTGTATTCTGATGTTATCATCCAAACAGCCTGAGTCACTCAACAAGTCTGTGCCAATTATCAGTTCCTTTGAAGAATGTTTGTATCTCTCACATTTCTTCAGACGGATCGGCATTTCTCTTGGAGGAAATCCATATATTTGCTGTATCCTGAAACTGTGTTAGTTTCCATTTCCTTTCAAAATTACTTCCCCCAACATTCCTCTAAGTGACTGTTCTGAAATTTGGCAGGCCAAATGTTCCATTGTCTCCCCCTGTGTGTTCAGCATCATTTTACATAATGAATGTGGGAGATCTCTTAGGAACAAACCTTTGTCTACAGACCATGTTCATATCCACAGATCTATTAAATAAAGACAAATATACCTCTATATATTATTTAATAACATTTCAAATACCTTGACATAAATCCCCCTTTCCAATTCAAAAATATGTAGGACACATGTATTTGAATTGGATCAAAGTTAGTGGTATTTGGTGAGGATGTTGACCGTACACATCATGGACAGTCTTCTATGTAGATAGTCTGTCAATTTTGAACCTTCATGTTTATCAGTTAGGCATCTTTAAACTATAGTATGTCTTTAGTTCATTTGGGGATGTGACACTTCATTCTCCCTCTATGACTTGTAGTTGGGATCTGGGATGACACGCTCGCAATTGATTGATATGGACCCATTTATCTATGAAACTTTCATTTTTTGGGATCCGTATTTTATAGGCCACTGGAGATATTTTGTCAGTAATGACAAAAGGACCTTTCCATGAGGGAAGAAATTTCTTCTCCCTAACCTGACCTCTTCCAAAGTTATAAAGATAAACTTTATCATTTATTTCATATTCCTTTTTGGATGTTTTGAGATCATAATAGGTTTTAGTGGCAGTTGCGGCTCTTTCTAAATTCCTTTGAGCAAATGCAAAGGCATATTGCAGGTGCTTTCTTAAGTTTTCCACATATTGATGTGTATTGGCAGCGTTTATCAAATTTTGGTCTGATGTACGGTACAGCAGATGCTGAGGTAGAACCATTCTTCTACCAGTCATCAGCTCAAAAGGTGACATCTTGGTAGCACTACTTGGAGTTGCTCTTAATGCCATTAAGACTAGAGGTAGTTTTATATCCCAGTCTTTACCTGTTTCACTCACAAACTTTTTGAGGATTTTAACAATGGATTGGTTGTAACGCTCTACACCACCACTTGAAGCAGCTCTATAAGCAATATGGAGCTTTCTTTTAACCCCTAGTATTTTCCACATTTTTGTCATCACTTCGCTAGTGAAGTGGGTCCCCCGATCTGATTCGATTCTTTGGGGCAAACCAAATCTGGAAAATACATGGTTGATGAGCAATGCTGCACATGTTTCAGCACTATTGTTAGGTGCACTAATGCACTCTACCCATTTAGTGAACAGGCATGTTACGGTTAACATGTATTTGTTACCTCTTGATGATCTTGTTACCGGGCCAATAAAATCAATTTGTATATCTGACCATGGCATTACCATCCCCCTTTTCTGCAATGGCGCTCTATGCGTTGGTGCAGTGGGTTGGAACTGTGGACAGATTAAACACCCTTGACAGTAGGTTTGAACATCTTTCAACATGTGTGGCCAAAAAGCATAATCACGCAATATTTCATACGTGAGTTTGGCACCCCGATGACCAGATGTGGGAGCATCATGGGCATGTTGAAGCATTAGACCTCTGAACTTGGTGGGTACTACCCACTGCTGGATGCCAGTTTTGGAGGTTCTAATTA
The DNA here is from genome assembly GCF_027579735.1 of Bombina bombina. NCBI lineage: Eukaryota > Metazoa > Chordata > Amphibia > Anura > Bombinatoridae > Bombina > Bombina bombina. The sequence goes on from NC_069505.1 coordinate 173,066,131, forward strand.
ACAAACCATCCTGTAACTTGAATTGTGATTTAGATTGTATTAAGATTCTCAGATCTTCTTTGCCAATACAATCATCTTTTGAGATGGGGTTGCTTTCAGGATCTTCTATGTGTTTATAGAAGATGCCTACAATGGGGTCTTCTTTTTGACTAGTGATCAGGTCCTCACTAGGAGAATCCTGACTCCATTGTACCAAGTTAGGCTCACTCTGTTGTTTTGCCTGGTTTCTGGTAATGGCTTCTACCTGAATTGCACCCATTAAGTGGTCAATATTAAGGAGTTCTCCAGTTATGGCTCCTTGTTTGGCTAATGAATCCGCAAGGTCATTGCCTTCCTTATCAGGACCTAGAACTCTGGAATGACCCTTGGTCTTTTTCCAGTGTATGGTTAAATCATTGGATACTACCAGATTATCAATCTTGCAGAACAACTTGCCATGCTTGACTGGTTTGTTATTGCTTTTCTGCATGCCATTTCTTTTCCAAGTTGGCAGGTATTCAACAAAACTGTCACGCACATAATTTGAGTCAGTTATGATCACAAATTCATGAATATCATGTTCAATAGCCATTTCAATGGTTTTGAAAACAGCAGTTAGTTCTGCAACTTGACTGGATCTTGGTCCAATGTTGAAACCTATAGATATATTTGGGAATCCATTTGCCCCAGTTATACCAATGCCAGCGACTAATCTGCGCTCATTATCAATAGTGGCATGGTAAGAACAACCATCAACATATACCCAAGGTAATGTTTGACAATGGTCCTCATTGTACATTTTATATGGGGAAAGCAATTGTTCCTCCAGAAAATCATCTTCTGATAATTCTTTCCCAGGATCTCTATCAGTACAGTCGTGGAGCTCAGCAAGTCCTTGTGCGACTGGATTCTTTTTATTCTGCTTGTAGCGAATTTCTAATGGCCAGCCTTGCAAGGAAAGAGTCCACGCTGTTATGCGGCTATTAGACAAATTCCCATCTCTTATTCTCTCACTTTGCAAATATAGCAAAGGCTGGTGGGCCGTTTCTACAATAATTTTCTCGCCCTGTATATAGCTGCGGAAATTTTGTAGAGCCCATACAGTAGATAAGAGGGCTTTTTCGCAATCGTTAAACTTTATTTCTACTGGGGATAGATTTTTGCTCGCATAAGCAATGGCTTTGTTCAAATTATCATGCTTTTGGTATAACACAGCACTCATGCTTATACAACACCTAACACCCTAACATAAGCCCCGAGTCTAAACACCCCTAATCTGACGCCCTAACATTGCCGCCACCTACATAATGTTATTAACCCCTATCCCACCGCTCCCTGACACCGCCGCAACTAAATAAATGTATTAACCACTATCCCGCCGCTCCCGGACCCCGCTGCCACCTAAATAATGTATTAACCCCTATCGTGCCACTCCCAGAGCCCACCGCAACTAAATAAATATATTAACCCCTATCCCGCTGCTCCCGGACCCCGCTGCAACTAAATAAATGTATTAACCCCTAAACCCCTGGCCTCCCACATCACTACCACTTACTAAACCTATTAACCCCTAAACCGCCAGTCCCCCACATCGCCATAAACTAAATTAAGCTATTAACCCCTAAACCTAACAACCCGCTAACTTTACATTAAATATTAACTCATCCCTATCTTATAATAAATTTAAAGTTACCTTTAGAATTAAAATAAACTATATTAAACTACTAATTAACCTACCCTAACTATTATCCTACAATTACATTAAACTATATTAAACTATTCATTAACCTACCCTATTATACTAAAATTAAATTAAACTAACAATTACATTAACTATATTACATATTTAAAAACCTAACCCTATACTAAAATTACATTAAACTATATTAAACTATTCATTAACCTACACTAACTATTATACTAAAATTACATTAAACTACAAATTAAATTAACTATATTACATATTTAAAAACCTAACCCTACTCAAGTTATTTAAATCTACTATAAAGAATTACTAAGTTAAAAAAAATAACAACTAAGTTGCAAAAAATAACGAACACTAAGTTACACAAAATAAAAAACACTAAGTTACAAAAAAAATAAACACTAAATTACACAAAATAAAAAATAAATGATCAAATATTTAAACTAATTACACCTAATCTAAGAGCCCTATGAAAATAAAAAAGCCCCCCCCCAAATAAAAAACCCTAGCCTACAATAAACTACAAATGGCCCTTAAAAGGACTTTTTGCGGGCATTGCCCCAAATAAATCAGCTCTTTTACCTGTAAATAAAAATACAAATACCCCCCCAACAGTAAAACCCACCACCCACACAACCAACCCCCCAAATAAAAACCTATCTAAAAAACCTAAGCTCCCCATTGCCCTGAAAAGGGCATTTGGATGGGCATTGCCCTTAAAAGGGCATTTAGCTCTTTTTCCACCCAAAGTCCCTAACCTAAAAATAAAACCAACCCAATAAACCCTTAAAAAAACCTAACACTAACCCCGAAGATCCACTTACAGTTTTTGAAGACCCAACATCCATCCTCAACGAAGTGGCAGAAGTCCTCAGCGAAGCCGGCAGAAGTCTTGATCCAAGCAGGCCCAAGTCTTCATCCAACCGGGCAGAAGTCTTCATCCAGACGGCATCTTCTATCTTCATCTATCCGGCGTGGAGCATCCTCTTCTGACGACATCTTCTGAACAATGAAATTTCCCTTAAAATTATGTCATCCAAGATGGCGTCCCTTACATTCTGATTGGCTGATAGAATTCTATCAGCCAATCGGAATTAAGGTGGAATAAATCAATAGGATTGAGCTTGCATTCTATTGGCTGATTGGAATAGCCAATAGAATGTGAGCTCAATCCTATTGGCTGATTGGATCAGCCAATAGGATGAAAGCTCAATCCTATTGGCTGAATGCAACAGCCAATAGGATTTTTTCCACCTTAAAGGGATAGGAAAGTCAAAATTAAACTTGCATGGTTCAGATAGAGCATGTAATTTTAAGACACTTTTAAATTCACTTCTATTTTCAAATGTGCTTCGTTCTCTTAGTATCCCTTGTTAAAAAATGAATACGCACATATCCTACACTAGTGGGAGCTGCTGCTAATTGGTGCCTGCACACATTTGTCTCTTGTGATTGGCTAAATAGATAGATCTTGGATGACGTCATTTCCAGGGAAACTTCATTGTTCAGAAGACGTCGTCAGAAGAGGATGCTCCATGCCGGATGTCTTGAAGATGGAGCCGATCCGCGCCGGATGGATGAAGATAGAAGATGCCGTCTGGATGAAGATTTCTGCCGGATTGGATGAAGACTTCGGCCCGCTTGGATGAAGACTTCTGCCGGCTTCGCTGAGGACTTCTGCCGCTTCGTTGAGGATGGATGTTGGGTCTTTAAAAACTGTAAGTGGATCTTCGGGGTTAGTGTTGGTTGGTTGTGTGGGTGGTGGGTTTTACTGTTGGGGGGGTGTTTGTTTGTTTTTTTACAGGTAAAAGAGCTGATTTCTTTGGGGCCCTTTTAAGGGCTATTGGTAGTTTATTGTAGGCTAGGGGATTTTTTATTTTGGGGGGATTTTTTATTTTGATTGGGCTATTAGATTAGGTGTAATTAGTTTAAATATTTGATCATTTATTTTGTGTAACTTAGTGTCTTTTATTTTGTGTAACTTAGTGTTTGTTATTTTGTGTAACTTAGTGTTTGTTATTTTGTGTAACTTAGTTGTTATTTTTTTGTAACTTAGTAATTATTTATAGTAGATTTAAATAACTTGAGTAGGGGTAGGTTTTTAAATATGTAATATAGTTAATTTAATTTGTAGTTTAATGTAATTTTAGTATAATAGATAGTGTAGGTTAATGAATAGTTTAATATAGTTTAATGTAATTTTAGTATAATAGTTAGCATAGGTTAATGAATAGTTTAATATAGTTTAATGTAATTTTAGTATAATAGATAGGGTAGGTAATTAGTAGTTTAATATAGTTTATTTTAATTCTAAAGGTAAGTTTAAATTTATTATAAGATAGGGATGAGTTAATATTTAATGTAAGGTTAGCGGGTTGTAAGGTTTAGTGGTTAATAGCTTAATTTAGTTTATGACGATGGTGGGGGGCTGGCGGTTTAGAGGTTAATAGGTTTAGTAAGTGGTAGTGATGTGGTAGGCCAGGGGTTAATAGTTTTATTTAGTTGCGGTGGGTTCCGGGAGCGGCGGGATAGGGGTTAATAACTTTATTTAGTTGCGGTGGGCTCCGGGAGCGGCGGGATAGGAGTTAATAACTTTATTTAGTTGCGGTGGGCTCCGGGAGCGGCGGGATATGGGTTAATACATTTATTAGATTTGCGGTGGACTCCGGGAGCAACGGGATAGGGGTTAATACATTTATTAGAGTTGTGGTGGGCTCCGGGAGCAGCGGCATAGGGGTTAATACATTTATTAGAGTTGCGGCGGGGTCCGGGAGCAGCGGGATAGGGGTAAAACATTTTAGTATAGTGGCAGTGTTTAGTGATAGGGTATAAATAAAGTTGGGAAAAGCCGAATAGCAGTGAGATCGATGACTATTAGCTAACAACAGTCCCCTGCTCATCACCCCGTACTTGGAGCGCGACTTTTTGACAGCTTTTTTGATAAATAAGGAGAGCGTATTCAGGTCCACGGCTGCAATGTTAGGCGATGTTAGGCGAGTGTATTGGTGGCGGCGAGGATCTCATATTTTAAAAAAATGATTAAACAACTTTTTTATAATGGATTGTATATTAAACATGGGCACTTGTGTCATTTATTATGAAACAAATGCAGAAAATGGCCACAGCCATCTATGTTAATCCAAATTTTAGGGTTTTGCATTTTCACAAGAAGAAATTTGGCTCCAAAAATAGCTGAATGCCTCTGGCGCAGGACATTTTTAGCATTTGTTTCATAACAAATTCACTTTGCAAACTATTTTGGAGCTATAGTATCCTTGAATAGATTGCACTATACATTCCCTTTAACTAAACTCTTTCTTTTTTTTAATAAAAGTCACATGTTGTGGTGAAACGTACGTCAGGAGGAATAAGCACAACCTCACCAGGATGGGCGGAGAGTTGGTAAAAGATGCAGCATGGTTTTTGGAGCAGGTCCAAAATTGAAGGAGTGAAAACAGACTAAGTAACACTGTAGTGCTTATAAATTCCTTTAATCACATATTATTGCTGTTAAATTTAATAAATGCCTTTTGCAGAGTTCCTATTTGTGCCAGAGAATGTAGCTCCACATTTGTGAATACCATTTACCAACATTTTGGAATAAAAGTTGTGTCTTAACAATATTACACGATTCTCTTCTTTGGTTTCCTTTTTGCTTTTGAGGAATTCAACTTCAAGTTAGTTTCAAAGGACTATTTGAACCTAGGTTAAAACATAGGGGCCGAATAATCAAGCTCCAAACGGAGCGTGATGCCCCTGTTTCCACGCGAGCCTTAAGGCTCACCGGAAACAGCAGTTATGTAGCAGCGGTCTAAAGACCGCTGCTCCATACCTGGTCCGCCTGCTCTGAGACTGTGGACATCAATCCGCCCGATCCTATACGATTGGGCTGATTGACACCCCTTGCTAGCGGCTGATTGGCCGCAAATCTGCAGGGGGCGGCATTGAACAAGCAGTTCTGGTAAACTGCTTGTGCAATGCATTTGTCTGTCAGACATGATCCGCTGAGCGGATCATGTAGGACAGACCGATGATAAATCGGCCCCTAAGTATCCATATTTGAATGTTCATTTTTCTGCACTTTTGATATTTTATATATCACTATTTTGACCCATTTATTTATTTAAAGGGATACTAAACCCAAATTTTTTTCTTTTATGATTTAGATAGAGCATGCAATTCTAAGCAATTTCTAATGTACTCCTATTATTACATTTTCTTTGTTCTCTTGCAATCTTTATTTGAAAAGCATGAATGTAAAGATTAGGAGCCGGCCCATTTTTGGTTCAGAACCTGGGTACCACTTGCTGATTGGTGGCTAAAGGTAGCCACCAATAAGCAAGCAATATATTCAGCTATTAGGAAATTTGGATTTAGTTTCCCTTTAAAAACAAAATGCCAGCAACTGTATAAAGGAATCAGATAAATGTCCAGGTCTAGTCATTTCTCCAGTGTATGCCCTTGACCTTGAGATACATTTTGGCTTTAGGTGTGTATGCAAGAGCGGTTTATTTTTAAACTTCATGAGGTATGAGAATATGACCGGAAGGAATGTGCACAGTGATCCTGGCCCTTCTCTGGCCAGAAAAGAAAAGCAAAACTGCTCAGTGCTTTTGCTGGAAGATCAGGCCGTCTTTGCAAAATTAAACGATAACTAAACTATTATCTCTTGCTAGTTTCATTAACAAAACACATGTACATGATATGGAAATAAGGGATTTGAGTTATATTTAGACAATGGGGCCTATCTATCAAGCTCCGAACGGAGCTTGACGGCCCGTGTTTCTGGCGAGTCTTCAGACTCGCCAGAAACACAAGTTATGGAGCAGCGGTCACAAATCGCAGGAATTCAATCCGACCGAGTACAATCAGGTTGATTGACACCCCCTACTGGAGGCCCATTGGCCGCGAGTCTGCAGGGGGCGGCTTTCCACCAGCAGCTCTTGTTAGCTGCTGGTGCAATGCTGAATACGGAGAGCGTATTGCTCTCCGCATTCAGCGATGTCTTGCGGACCTGATCCGCACTGTCAGATCAGGTCCACAAGACATTTGTTAAATTGACCTCAATGTATCGGAACAAAGGGTTAATCATGAAAAAATATGTAGCGGAAGTAAAGGGATAAGGTAAATGACAAGAGGTGGGATTGAAAAGGGTCAAAGGTGAATGTGTATTTTTGTATATGTATATATGGGGTCAATATATCAAAGTGTCAACTGATAATACGCTTGAATTCCGCGTCGTATTTGTTGCGAGATTGGTCCGCCATAGTTATCAAAGTGTCAAGAACGGCAAATGTTGAAATTTGTGACGTAAAATATGATTCTGCGATCTCAATCCGACGCAGATCGATGCTTTCGTCATTACGATTCACTTTCGACTCTATTTGACACTTTTCCCAATTTATCAAACATTTAACAGGTACGCTTGTGTCTATTCCGACGCAGCGTACCTAGTTTTCAATCTGCCACCCTTGAGGGACGTCAGCCAGCCAGGTAATACACAGGAGCTCTCACAAACAGGTCTGAGACAACGCAAGGGCAAAGCATACTGCACAGAGGCCCTTTAAATAATAAGTGATGACATCACAATTCTAAAACTGCATCCTGTCTCACATGGATGATGTACACCAGTCTGGCCATAAAAGGAAGAGCAGGAAATGAGCAGCAGAGCAGCATCACACAGTATGCACCAGAGTCAGCAAGAGAGGTGAGTAAAATGGCTGCCAGCAGCACATGGCAAACAAAACAGGGAAAAAACCCTGACAGTACCCTCCCCTCAACTACCCCTCCCCGCGGGAGGACAAAAGGCTTATTGGGGAAGCGGGCAGGGAAGGCACGGAGGAGGGCGGGAGCATGAACATCAGAGGAGGGAACCCATGAACGCTCCTCCGGACCGTAGCCCCTCCAGTGAACCAAACACTGTACGCGGCCCCTGGACATACGAGAGTCAATAATGCTGCTGACCTCATACTCCTCATGGTTGATGGTTGTCAACAAAGATAGGACGGGGACACAGTGGTAAACCGATTATAAACCAATGGTTTCAAGAGGGAAACATGAAAAACATTGGAGATGCGCATTGCAGGAGGAAGGTCAAGAGCGTAGGCCACAGGATTGACCCGTCGGAGTATTTGAAAAGGACCAACATAACGGGGAGCCAGTCTATTGGAAGGCACACAAAGATTCAAGTTGCGGGAGGACAGCCAAACTCTCTCACCAACCTGGTAGGAAGGTGATTGCAGACGTCTATGATCAGCCTGGAACTTTTGGCGCTGCATAGAACGATGAAGGCAATCCTGAATCTGCACCCACGTGGAACGGAGTTGCCGGAGATGCTCCTCCAAAGCCGGCATACCCTGAGACATGAATGAATCGGCAACAAGGATGGTTGAAACCCATAATTCGCCATGAACGGGGATAACTTGGAGGAAGCATTAATAGCACTATTATGAGCAAACTCTGCCCAAGGTAACAGTTCAGACCAATTATTGTGGTGATCTGAGACATAGAACGGAGTCACTGTTCCAGAGCTTGATTAGACCGTTCCGCAGCCCCATTGGATTGAGGGTGATATGCCGAGGAGAAGGAAAGCTGGATCCCTATTTGAGCACAAAAGGAACGCCAAAATCTGGAGACAAACTGGCTACCCCGGTCCGACACTATCTCCTTGGGTAACCCATGTAAACGGAAGACCTCCCGGGCAAAAAATTAAGCAAGCTTCTGAGCCGTAGGCAACTTCTTCAAGGGAATGCAATGTGACATTTTAGAAAAACTGTCAACCACCATAAGGATAACAGTATTGCCATTGGAAACAGGGAGCTCGACAATTAAGTCCATGGAAAGATGTGTCCAAGGATGCTCACCATTAGCAATAGGTTGAAGAAGACCCACAGGAATACGTCGAGGAGTCTTATTCTGTGCACAAACTGAGCAGGAGGCAACATACGCAGAAACATCAGAACGAAGACCTGGCCACCAGAATTGTCGAGTGGCAGACCAAATCATTTGATTCTTGCCTGGGTGACCTGCGGTTTTAGGATAGTGTTAAGTGTGCAAAAGTTTAGTTTGAAGATTCTCAGGAACAAAATACTTACCACTAGGTTTCTCAGGAGGTGCATTGGTTTGTGCAGCCAGGATCTCCTCCCCCAAGGGAGAAGTCAAATTAGTACGTATGGACTCACTTGGCGCCTGTTTCATCGGCTTGGTGTAGCTGGGAGATAAGGGAACTGAGCTGGTGGCGGCGGGAAGCCATTGAATAAGTGGCCCATCATATAATATTTATAGCCCGCCTTATATACCCTAACACAGCCCGCCATCACAAACATGTTCGAGGCACGCTTAGTACAAGGCTCCATCCTCAAAAAGGTATTGGAGGCCTTGAAAGACTTAATCGATGAAGCCTGTTGGGACATCACGTCTAGTGGCATCAGCCTGCAGAGCATGGATTCTTCCCACGTCTCACTGGTCCAGCTGACCCTCCGTTCGGATGGGTTTGACACTTACCGCTGTGATCGCAACCAGTCAATTGGCGTCAAGATGAGCAGCATGTCAAAAATCTTGAAGTGTGCGGGCAGTGAGGACATAATTACTCTAAGGGCAGAAGATGATGCTGATACAGTAACAATGGTGTTTGAATCTTCAAATCAAGAGAAGGTTTCAGACTACGAGATGAAGTTGATGGATCTTGATGTAGAACAGTTGGGCATTCCAGAGCAGGAATATAGCTGTGTTATAAAGATGCCTTCTGGTGAGTTTGCACGTATCTGCCGGGACCTCAGTCAGATTGGAGATGCTGTTGTAATATCCTGTGCAAAAGATGGAGTCAAGTTTTCTGCAAGTGGCGAACTGGGGACTGGAAATGTGAAGTTGTCACAGACCTCAAATGTTGATAAGGAGGAGGAAGCTGTGACCATAGAAATGAATGAACCAGTCCAGCTTACGTTTGCACTTAGATATTTGAATTTCTTCACAAAAGCTACACCGTTGTCCCCAACAGTAACTCCCAGCATGTCTGCAGATATACCACTTGTTGTGGAATACAAAATTGCAGATATGGGACATATCAAATATTATTTGGCTCCAAAGATAGAAGATGAAGAAGCCGCATAACTCTAGTTTAGTCTATTTTTATATAAATATTATCCAAACAGCCCTTTATGACTGATACTTGGTAACTGCTTTTGCCTTGGTACAGTTTATTGTAAGTGCAGAGGTCTACACCATAATGTACCTATTCAACTTTTGTAAAACCTTTGCCCTAGGAAGTCAATAAATCCTTGTAATAAGTTTGATTTTGGTTGTAATGGGAAAAGTGGAAAAAAATGGATGTGTGCTATGTTAAATCTAGATATATACACATAAATGTAGTTAACTAGGCTATACATTTTTGTAGTACTAAAGCAACTTTAAAAAAAAGCAGAACATTTGCTATGGGGGAATCTATATTATGAAATTAATTTACAGGACCATTAAATATTGTAGAATTTCATAATTCACAAATGCATAATAAAAAATCTAATGCAAAAAAAAATAAAAAATTAGTACGTATGGTAGCCAAAATATGGTCAGGAGGTATAACTGGAGTAGGTACAGACTCCTCCTTGGACAGAGGGGAAAATTGACGAGAGAGGGCATCAGCCCTAACATTCTTACTACCAGGCAGGTAGGAGACCACATAATTAAACCGAGACAAAAATAGCGCCCATCTGGTTTTGCTTCAGATAGATAAGTTAAATTCTTTTGGTCAGTAAGAATGAGCACTGGCACGCTAGTACCCTCGAGAAAATGCCTCCATTCCTTGAGTGCCAAAATTATGGCCAGTAATTCCCTGTCACCAATTTCATAATTGCACTCCGCTGGAGACAATTTCTTAGAGAAGAAACCACACGGATGCAAGGAACCATCAAGCGTAGGACGTTGAGACAAGAGGGCACCTACTCCAGTCTCAGACGAATCGGCCTCAAAAACGAAAGGCAGGACAGGGTAAGGATGAGCCAGAACTGGAGCGGCAGCAAAGGCAGTCTTAAGACTATCAAAGGCCTTAATTGCAGTAGGTGACCAATGGAGTGGATCATTCTCTTTACGGGTCATGTCTGTGATCACTGCAGAACTGCAGATAACTTGTTAGGATCCATGGAGAACCCTGCAACGGAGATAACATAACCTAGGAAGGTTACTTTAGTCTGATGGAACTCACATTTCTCGAGTTTACAAAACAGGCCGTTCTCATGTAGTCTCTGAAGAACCTGTTTAACATCAGAACGATGAGCCTCAAGTGTGGGTGAGTGTATGAGGATGTAGTCCAAGTATACCACAACACACTGTTGCAACATATCTCGTAGGACATCATTAATAAATTCCTGGAAAACAGCAGGAGCATTACATAGGCCAAAGGGCATTACAAGATACTCATAATGCCCGCTCCTGGTGTTAAATGCTGTTTTCCATTCGTGGCCCTCCTTGATCCTAACGAGATTGTACGCTCCTCTCAAATCAAGTTTAGTAAAGGCCTAGCACCCTTGAGGCGGTCAAAGAGTTCCGTAATGTGCGGAATAGGCTAAGCATTCTTAATGGTAAGATAATTAAGACCCCTATAATCGATGCATGGTCTTAACTCGCCACCCTTTTTCTTCACAAAGAAGAAGCCAGCCTCTGCAGGAGAGCAGGATTTGCGGATGATCCCCCACGACAGAGCATCGGCAACATACTCCTCCATAGCACAATTCTCCACAGCAGACAGAGGGTAAACCTGGCCCGAGGAGGAATGGCTCCGGGTTGCAGGTCTATGGCACAATCGTAAGACCAGTGAGGAGGCAACGTACCGGCACGCACCTTGTCAAAAACGTCTAGGAACTCTCGGTACTCCTCTGGCAATTGAGATACCGAAGAAGTGCACAAGACTTTAACTGGTTTCTGAAGACAAGTGGAAATACATTGCGGAGACCACGACAAAATTTCGGACCTGCGCCAGTCAAGATTGGGATTGTGGTTTTGGAGCCAGGGATAATCCAGAACAACCAAAAAATGTGGAGAGTTTATCACCTGGAACTGGAGGGTTTCAAAATGGAGAGCCCCAACAGCAATGGATAACAGAGCAGTTTCGTGAGTAACGAGTGTGGGCTGAAGGGGCCTGCCATCAATGGCCTCAATAGCAAACGGAACGGACCGAGGCAAAACAGGAATGAGTGCTTTGATACAAAAGCACTGTCAATGAAATAGCCCGCAGCACCGGAGTCAACAAGAGCCTGGGTGACTATGGAGGAGTCCACCCAGGAAAGGACAACCGTGACCAAAGGTTTCTCCTTTAGCGGTTCCGGGGACAAGGATAAACCACCCAAGGTCTGCCTCCGACAGGACCTTAGGTGTGAGCGTTTCCCAGCCGTGTAGGACAAGACTTCAAAAGGTGACCCTGTAACCCACAATAGAGGCAGAGCCCCTCCCTCCTCCTAAAGGCCCTCTCCACCGCAGAGAGACGCGTGAATCCCAACTGCATCGGCTCAGCAGTACCTGGTGACTCGGGACCAGGGGGCATGGGAGGAGAGGGAGGCATGGGTGGGAACGAACACGTAGGAGACAACGGAACAGGAGGCTTCCGCAAGCGCTCCTTGAAAGAGGGCCTCTTTCTGAGTCTTATGTCAATTAGGATAAAAAAAGACACCAATGCCTCGAGATCTTCTGGTAAATCTCTGGCAGCAACTTCGTCTTTAATCGCATCAGAGAGCCCATGAAAGAAGGCGACAACAAGGGCTTCATTGTTCCAACCTACCTCTGCGACAAGCATACAGAACTCAATGGCATACTGAGCAACAGATCTTGTACCTTGCTGAATGGACATGAGTCGTTTAGCAGCAGAGGAGGAGCGAGCCGGAACATTAAATACCCTTCGAAAGGAGGCCACAAATTCAGGGTAATTTGAAATCACTGGTTTATTAGTCTCCAACAAAGGAATAGCCCAGGCAAGAGCTGTGTCAGAGAGTAACGAGATGAGAAATCCCACCTTAGCTTGATCCAAGCGGTGATCCTGTTCATCCATCCTGGAAATTATGGCAGGTAAAGGTGGATTATTAGCACCATCAGGATTCATGTCCCTTGCATAATGTCAGGTGCCAGGAATCAGACTGAGATGAGAAGTGCAAAAATAGTGCCTTTATCAATAGCAAAAAATAATAGCCTGAGCGCCTCAACTAGAAGTGGGCTAGAATGTGAATAGGTAGTACACATGTATTTATTAATGACAATAAATGTTGACAGTTAAAACAATTAAAACAATAATTTAAACAAAAATTTAAAACAATAAATAATATGCAAAGGTACCTATGTGGAATATTCAAATAGTACATTAACATGGATCCATGTTTATCGACATACAAAAAGACTGGTAAGATGTGACAGTAGACAATCTTGATAATAATATGCGAGTAAAAGCTATATATACACTATATATATATATATATATATATATATATATATATATATATATATATATATATATGGAAAAAGTACCACTAAAGAAAGTAACACTAAAGCAGTACTACACCACCTTGGTACACAAATGGGGCACTAAGCGCCCAGCGGGGTCTTGGTCGTGGTGTAGTGAGATGTCTAATATAGTTATGTTATAGATGATCCCTCATTAGTGATGGTGTAGGAGAAAGAAGGAGATGTGACTGAAAGCTTAAACAATAGTGCAAAATAGTTAAAAAAAAAGAAAAGAAAAAAAAGGATAATCCTTCAACAAAGGATAAAAATACAAAAATGTAAAAATGAGAAAAAAAATTGATTTTTTTTAGCAGAAATTGCCAAAAGATGCATTGATGAAAAAAGATGAAAAAAATGTGTTGAAGTTAGGATAAATACATTCGTAGGTGCAATATAAGTCTAAGTGATGAAAGTTAGTGAATGAAAAATTATTCTCAAGGTTCAGTTGGGTGTTGCGAGATTAGTGCAGCTGGGTGCTGCAGGGTTAGTGCTGCGACCACAGGTGGAAATCCAGAGATTTTAGTGGATGTCCTGCTCCTAGCTGGATTTATCTGTGAAAGATAATCAATATAGTGTAGTATGCTCAAAGTAGATATAGATGTAGAAATAATGCTTACCAGATGCTTGGTCAACGCGTTTTGGCCTCTCACAGGCCTTTTTCATTTAAGACCCAGGGTATAAGGGTGTCCAACCAGTGTATCCATTTGGATACCTTAATTAATAGCTCTTTAGTTCTGTCACTGCCCCGTTTCATTGGCACCCTATCAATTAGCATTGTTCTCAACATTCCTAAGGTATGATTATGCTCCAGGTTCCTGTAGGTTTGCTCTGAGAGCACTCTTGTGGTTGGCAAGTCGTTCCCTGAACTATGTACTCGCTTTCACAACGTAGTACAGACCACATGGGCAAATGATGACATACACCACATAATCAGAAGTACAGGTAAGTCTGTGCTGAATGTGTTAATCTAGCAGTGGGAGGGTGATGAAAAGTAGCTCCTGTGATGATAGTGTTGCATGTGATGCAATTACCACACTGATAACAACCTTTTTTAGATTTGGGTACCCAATTATGAGCATCATTGGAGACATTATTTAATACCAGAAAATTGCGTAAACTTCGCCCCTTCTATACACTATTTTGGGTGGTGGTTTTTGAAAAAATTGTAGAAATGGATCTTTCTAACAGCTAGATTATGAGTTTTGAGCGCTATAGGGAAATTAACGACCACCACAAAAGCGGCGGTATTTTACCTCCCTATAGCGCTGCTATTACATGTTTTGTAAAACCCAGCTTGGACGGGCGATATGGTTGCATTGAGCTCCATACCTCACCCAAATACAAGCAGTGTTTTGACGTGCTTGTGCACGATTTCCCCATAGACATCAATGGGGAGAGCCGGCTGAAAAAAAGTCTAACACCTGCCAAAAAGCAGCGTAAAGCTCCGTAACGCAGCCCCATTAATTCCTATGGGGAAACACATTTTATGTTTACACCTAACACCCTAACATGAACCCCGAGTCTAAACACCCCTAATCTTACACTTATTAACCCCTAATCTGCCGCCCCCGACATCGCCGACACCTACATTATACTTATGAACCCCTAATCTGCTGCCCCCAACATCACCGACATCTACATTATATTTATTAACCCCTAATCTCCCGCCCCCAATGTCGCCACAACCTACCTACACTTATTAACCCCTAATCAGCCACCCCCAACGTGGCCGCCACTATAATAAACATATTAACCCCTAATCTGCCGTCCCTAACATCGCTGCCACCTACCTACATTTAATAACCCCTAATCTGCCGCCCCCAACGTCGCCGCCACTATACTAAATTTATTAACCCCTAAACCTAAGTCTAACCCTAACCCTAACACACCCTAACTTAAATATAATTCAGATAAATCTAAATAAAAATTACTATCATTAACTAAATAATTCTTATTTAAAACTAAATACTTACCTGTAAAATAAACCCTAAGCTAGCTACAATACAACTAATAGTTACATTGTATCTAGCTTAGGGTTTATTTTTATTTTACAGGCAAGTTTGTATTGGAACAGCCAATAGAATGCAAGCTGAATCCTATTGGCTGATTGGATCAGCCAATATGATTGAAGTTCAATCCTATTGGCTGATTGAAGTGATAGTAAATCCTAGCATTTGTGAAATGCTAGGATTTACCAGTGGAACAAATAAAGGGGGCTTTCAGTAATGAAATATAAAATAATTAATGCTGAAAGTTCCTTTATTTGTCTGAAGCGTTTGCCAAGCTGAGCTCCTCAATCAGCCCACAACTGAACTCTATTTTTCAGTGAGGTGACGTTTCCACCTCTTAGCCAATAGCCGTGCAGGCCAGCTGGCATTATGACGGATAGCTAGCATGCTATTGGCTAAAATGACCTCAGTGATAAAATAGCGTTCTGCCATGGGCTGCCTGCGGTGCTCAGCGCTGCGAACGCTGCAGACAAATAAAGGAACTTTCAGCATGAAGTATTTTATACTTCCTGACTGAAAGTTCCCTTTATTTGCTGTACAGGTAACTCCTAGTGTTTCACAAACTTTAAGTAACTGTTATATGAAAAACCGTAGAGTGAACAAATTCCAGGGTTACAGAGATACCAAATTCTAAAGCAATTTTAAAAATTGTATGATGTTACATTAAAAAAGTTACAAACAATACAATGTATTATGTTTCTATGTCTATATTTTATTTTTCCTTTTTATTTTGCACTGATATATTTAATAAAGAATAAAATATTGATAAAGATAATTTATGGCTGAATGATTTGGTTTTCTAAGCAAACTGTAGGCTAACATGGATCATAACTCATATGAGCTCTGTCTGCAACAAGGAAGCGCTAGTAACCTGCACCTGTTTGGCTATAAGCTGAATTCAAGCCTTGTTTAAACTGTTCCAGCTGAGACTGGCAGTTGCTGTGAGGATTACTTTAATTCTTCAGATGGTCGTCCCAGTCAGGCTGTGTCTTATGAAACACTTAATCTATTTTTCCTCTAATCTCTTCCTATGTTTGTTAAATGCCTGTAATTCATATTTATATCCCAGAAAATGTGTACATCACACCATATTTAACATGCTTAGTGCTTTACACGTTCATACTTTTTAACATGTGGCTGTAGATTAAATCTTTACATCAATGTGCAATACATATATCGGAAGAAAAAGAATAAAACATAAATTTAAGGTACATTAAACTCCTATACTTTTTTTTAACCACACAGTTAAAGGTAGAAGCTGAAAAGCTAATTCTATAACCTAGGATTCCTTAAAAATGCTGCAAATATTCAAAAGCAGCTAAGTGATTGCTTAGAGCAGGGGACACACTCATTTATAGCTACACACTCATTTATAGCTACACACTCATTTATAGCTAGCCAAATATATGAACACAATTAAGGGAGGTAAAACATGGTTTAAAATTAGTTTTGTGAAATATTAATAAAGTGATGGTTTTAAATGCCTTTAAAATATTTAGTTTAAATATAGTCATTTTGAAATGCAATATACAAAGTGACTTTGCAGCAGTCCCTTTAAATACCATGTTTTAAACATTACATACATATAAATACTATGTTCATTGACATGTTGATATTTTGTATTCATTTTGGAGATTAGGCAACCAATTACTTCACCCCTCTTTAATTGCATTATGTTATTAGGTCATCTGGCCAATCAGGAAGCAGGAAAGCTGCACATTCTGCCGCCATGTCATTAGGGTTGCCATCTCAGCAATACTGACTGTGGGGGCAGGAGTGGGAATGCAGGGGGCAGGACATACAGAAAGTAGGGAATAAGGGCATTGGGCTTAGGCGCCCCACAAATTTATCTTGCCTAGGATCCTGCACATGCTAAGAAGACCCTGTGTGGAAGTGTGTTCCAAGTAGGGTTGCCACCTCAGCCATGTTTTCCTGAACACTTATGAGTAACAAATCCTGCAGGTTGTTCAGGGAGGAACATGAATAGTGCTGTCCATGATAACTATTTGTGTGCTGTCCAGGGGTGCAATTCATGTTCCCCTCTGCACACCCTGCAGCATAAGTGCCCAGGAAAACATAGCCCAGGTGGCAACCCTACATGTCATGGGAGATAAGCAAATCAATGCTTGCAGGAATTAGTTTATGTTGCAACATTTCTGGGACAGAATGCCTCATTAAAGGGACATAGTACTCATATGCTAAATCACTTGAAAGTGATGCAGCATAACTGTAAAAAGCCTGAGCATGTGAAAAAGGAAGACATTTTACCTCACAATTACTTCAGCTCACCAAGGGAAGTGCTTTGTAAACACTCAGTTACACTTCAACTGTTGTAAAGCTGCAAGTTGGAAAAAAACAAAAACAAAATATAGCCAATCAGCATCAGCAGTGCTGAGGTAATGCTTTGCCCTTGCTGTGATCTCATGAGATTTCATAGAACTTACTTAAAGGGACAGTCTACACCAGAATTGTTATTCTTTTAAAAGATAGATAATCACTTTTTTATCCATTCCCCAGTTTTGCATAACCAACACAGTTATATTTATATATTTTTTACCTCTGTGATTATCTTGTATCTGAGGCTCTGCAAACTGCCCCTTTTTTTAGTTCTTTTGACAGACTTGCAGTTTAGCCAATCAGTGATAGCTCCCAGGTAACTTCACGTGCATGAGCACAGTGTTATCTAAATGAAATTCATGAACTAACACCCTCTAGTGGTGAAAAACTGTTAAAATGCATTCTTAAGAGGCCGCCTTCAAGGTCTAAGAAATTAGCATATGAACCTCCTAGGTTAAGCTTTCAACTAAGAATACCAAGAGAACAAAGCAAAATTGGTGATAAAAGTAAATTGGAAAATTGTTTAAAATTACATGCCCTATCTGAATCATGAAAGTTTATTTTGGACTAGACTGTCCCTTTAAACTGAATAGGAAAATAACATGAGTGTGCCTGCACATGACAGATGCTCACTCCTTAGCAAGTCATGGGACAAGCATCCTGCATGGTTGCTTAAAGTCTCTTTACAGTGGGGTGTGAATACTTAGCAAATTTGAGGTAAAATATTTTCCATTTTTACATAGAGATGTTTAGATGATATTTTCTAGTCAGCTTTTTAGAGATATGCTGCATAACTTTCATGTTTTTCAACATGTGTGTATCATGTCCCTTTAATCAGGCAAAACAAATGTTTAAAAAATATTTTAACACATTGGGGCCGATTTATGAAAGTGCAAGTGGACATGATACAATGTAGCGAATCATGTCCGCCGCACATCGATAAATGCAGACAGCGTAACAAGCAGCTCTTGTTTGCCCCCTAGGACTATTTATCCCCAGGAAACTTCACAGTAAAAATGCAGTTAAAGAATAGTCTACTTAAAGGGACACTGAATCCAATTTTTTTCTTTCGTGATTCAGACAGAGCATGAAATTTTAAGCAACTTTCTAATTTTCTCCTATTATCAAATTTTCTTCATTCTCTTGGTATTTTTATTTGAAACGCAAGAATGTAAGTTTAGATGCCGGCCCATTTTTGGTGAACAACCTGGGTTGTCCTTGCTGATTGGTGGATAAATTCATCCACCAATATAAAAGTGCTGTCCAGAGTTCTAAACCAAAAAAAAAAAAGCTTAGATGCCTTCTTTTTCAAATAAAGATAGCAAGAGAACGAAGAAAAATTGATAATAGGAGGAAATTAGAAAGTTGCTTAAAATTGCATGCTCTATCTGAATCACAAAAGTAAAAAATTGGGTTCAGTGTCCCTTTAAGATGATTCCTCAGCAAGAAAGGGCATAAAGTGCATACATCAGTCAGAGCCTATCTGGTCCTGGAGAAACTTGGAGCAGGCACCAAAGCCCAATCTCACTTAAAAATGTCTAAATCTATAATCCATGTATGTGAAAATGATATCCTGAGGGCCTTTTATAACTCAGAATATAAATATATCCTCCTACCACGTTAAGATATTGTGCCTGATTATTTAAAGGTCTCTGGGCTTGCAAGACTTTAAATCTCACCAGTACTGCAAAGCCCCTTAAAGGGTTCTCTAAAGGCAGTTTTCGCCTTCAGAATAATCTGTCTTGAAAAGTGGCGTTCCCTGCATTTATGTATGTGTAGGAGATTCATACAATAGAAAAGGGCTCACAAATAAAATAGTAATTTAAAGGGAGAAGAAACCACAACATTTTCTTTCATTATTTGGATAGAACATATGATTTTAAACAACTTTCCAATTTACTTCTATTATCAAACTTGCTTCATTCTCTTGTTATCCTTAGCTAAAGGAACAGCATTGCAGTACTGACAGCTAGATGAACACATCTAATTAGCCAATCACAAGAGACAAATGTGTGCAGGCACCATTCAGCAGCTAGCTTCCACTAGGATATGTGCGTATTCTTTTTCAACAAGGGATACAAAGACAACAAAGCACATTTGAAAATAGAAGTAAATTTAAAAGTGTCTTAAAATTACATGCTCTATCTGAATCATGCAAGTATAATTTTGACTTTCCTATGCCTTTAAAAATAGTATAAAATGTGGCGTCTGGGCAGCATTCAAGATCGGACGCAATATCTTGAGCTCCTGCCATGAAATAACTAATCTGCCGATTAAACTACTACTCCAAACTTGGCCAAAATTGTTTTATCCTGATATTATAAACTCTGTTGAATAGATTGATACCAGGATCGTAATATTTATGACTGCAGGATCCTGATCCAGACTGCTGAGGCCTTTGGCGGCTACCCATCACGAGTCTTCGGCACCCCCCTCGACAATCGAGGTTGACATTCGCATTCTAGACTGCTATACTTTGCTACTTTCACTAATCATTTATCGCTAACCTATAATCCCCAGCATGGATGTGCAATCAATCAGTGTTATCACTAGAGATATGCTCACAGAGTTTGGAAAGCAAATGGGCGACCGGTTTGATTATCTCACTCGATCACTATATGAAACAGACGTAATGTTGGCAACACGATGGGGCACAAATCAGAGGAAAATTTGAGGAGCGATAGTCTGATTTCATATCCCTGGACACTTACCTCTTCACACTTTTTTATTGTAGATGACAGGGAGGCAGAGACTTCTGCTGTGGGATACCTTGAGTGTCAGCCGGGCAGTTTCATTACAGTGTCTAATTTAGACATGTGCGACGCTAAAAAAATTGTTTTGTTTTGTTTCGTTTTCATTCGTTAAATAAATAATTTAGTTTTGGCAAATTAGTTTAGTTAAGTTTAAAAAAAAATTGTTTTGGCAAATTAGTTATGTTAAGTTAAATCGTTTTTTCGGATCAGTTTGTTTTTTCTGATCCATTCTTTATTTATATGCATTATTCTATTCTGAAGTTTAGAATAGAATAATGCATATGAATAAAGAATGGATCTGAAAAAAAACAAAAGGATCTGAAAAAACTATTTAACTTAACATAACTAATATGCTGGCGATTGCCGACACAAAATTATCTAAAATTGCCGCTGACACCCACATCGCCGACCCTAAATAAAGCTATTAAACTCTAAACCACCGTTCCCAAACATTGCCGATACTAACTAAACCTATTAACTCCTAAACCGTCTTTCCCAAACATCGCCGTCACTAACTAAACCTATTAACCCCTAAACCGCAGTTCCCCGACATCGCCAACACTAACTAAACCTATTAATCCCTAAAACGCTGTTCCCAAACATCAGTGACACTAACTAAACCTATTAACCCCTAAACCACCGTTCCCAAACATCGCAGACACTAACTAAAGTTATTGACCCCTAAACCGCAGTTCCCCCGACATCGCCAACACTAACTGAAACACTAAATAAACCTATTAACCCCTAAACCACCGTTCCCAAACATCGCCAACAGTAACTAAACCTATTAACCCCTAAACCTTTGTTCCCAAACGTCACCAACACTAACTAAACCACAACCTAAATTAGACTATATTAACCACTAAACCTAACACCCCCTAACTTTAACATAATTAAAATAGACCTAAATTAAAGTTACAATTAGTTAGTGTCAGCAATGTCGGGGAACTGCGGTTTAGGGGTGAATAGGTTTAGTTAGTGTTGGCGATGTTTAGGAACGGTGGTTTAGGGGTGAATAGGTTTAGTTAGTGTTGGCGATGTTTGGGAACAGTGGTTTAGGGGTTAATAGGTTTAGTTAGTGTTGGCGATATGGGGGTGGCGGTTTAGGGGTTAATAGCTTTATTTAGTGTCAGTGATGTGACTGGCGGTGGCGGTTTTAGATAATTTTGTTTCGGAAATCGTCAGCATAATAGTTATGTTAAGTTAAATAGTTTTTTCAGATCCTTTCGTTTTCTCAGATCCATTCTTTTTTCATATGCATTATTCTATTCTAAACTTCAGAATAGAATAATGCATATGAATAAAACATGGATCCGAAAAAACTATTTTTAAACTAACTTAACATAAATAATTTGCCGAAACTATTTTTTTTTTAAACTTAAAATGAAGGTAAAGTTTATTAAATTTGAATATATCAATTCATTCTTTCATCATAGAATATGCTAATCACTAACTTTATTTTATATATATATATATTTTTCTTTTTCTTGTATTTATATCTATATATTTCCCTACCAATTCAACGATAACTCTTCCCAACCTATATTTCCAGATAATAGGTGCAGTGACGTATAGAGCGATCCCACCTGCTCTATACGTAATCTCAGAAGCGTGTTCACAATGAACATTCTAAATGCACATGCGCAAATCTGACATTTCAATCACAAATGCGCGTGCGATAGTCAGCAAAACCAGAGCAAACAAACAAACAAGAACAAAGATCTGCTAGCCTCAAAATACAGAGACCATAAAATAAAAATACGTATAACTAAATACGTTTTGTCAAAAATACATTACAGTCAGTATTTAATAGCTATATTTATTTTTTGCATTATTGCTTTAGGAGTTATACTAGGCTTTGCCAAATTGAAGTTATGTTGGCAGCGAATCAGATCTAGAAAGCAACCAAGCAAATCTCAAACCAGTGCTTTGATTCAATTATTGCAATTTAAACAGCATGACATATACTTTATCTTCTTAACCTGATGGTGACTTCAAAGATGCTTTTAAATATTGGGAAAGGAACAGCAGAGTGGAGTGGCTGCATAGAAATGTAGCTCCCGCAATAATAATTAGCTATATACCTTAAATTATAGCCCTTGCCTGTAAAAATTCTCCCTTTTCTTCTTTTTGCCCCCCCCCCCCTGACATATTGATCACCAAGAGTTGTCGCCTACTAGCTCACGGCTGTGGTTCCGGTGTCTGATCACCCATCACAGGCTCTTCTCAGCAGTGAGGCGGCCTGCTGCCGATCCAGAGGGTCTTCATCGCCCTGGACATCTGTCCCTAGCTGGTCAGATCCGACTGACAACCAGAGAGAACACTGAAGCTTCCAAACTCTGACCACGCATCAGGATCACAGCCCCTTCTTGGATTTTCAGAGTAAGTCCGCAAAACGGCGCCATCTTGGGAGTGGCCCAGAGGGAGAAACGGAGGAAGAGCTGAGGAGTGCACTAGTCCATTAAGATACCTTATCCTGTATTGGATTACGCATAGATCCTACCGCACGGACGTCACATTTCAGAAACAGAGGGAGGCCAGGCAACTCACCTCAGACTGTCGGTAATGGGAGGGACCTGCGAGATACCCGACACCACCCCAGGCCCACAGGCACTTAACCGCAGCAGTCGCAGTGGTCCCTAGGGGGTAACTACAGCGAGCATCGACTGAACAGACCTAGGCTCACGTAAGTGACTAGTTTAATTTACAAGTTGCATGCACCTCTCCCTAACTACCAGATATGGGCCTAAAGCTTTAGCGCGCCACTCACGGAAGTTACTCACCCTCAGCTCCCAGCAGAAACTACGCCTAAACACTTGAAGGTTCTGAGACATCTTAATATATAGCGCTTAAGGCCCTGGGGACACTGGAAACACTAGCCTTTACACAGACCATACGTGCTTACACACAGTAAAGCGAAGAAATATTAGAAATACCACCTAACTACTCCTTTATTTTACTTCAGTCGCTCAGACCTTGAAACCCAGTGGGGGCCTGTACCACCTCGCAGAGATACTTTATTGTGCTCTAGACCCTATTTATACTATCACTGTACCACTCAGATATCCAACAGTAGGCCATTCTGGGGCAAGAACCAGGCCTGTACTGAGCACGTCCACCATATCACATAAAGGGCACAATACACTCAGAGAACTAGCTTTACACAAATTGGAGTTACTGTACACTCTTACAAGAACATCAAGAGGAGATATTTTGAGGCTGGTTCATCAGATCATCATATAAATTAGCATATGCAATCCAGTCTTAACTAAGGGCCTCCCTCTCAGATTCACAAGAAAGCCCCCTCATCCCTTTCCTGCAGGACTTTAGTGCCTGTGGGTCACACCCCCTCTCCTTTTCCCGACTTCTCCCATAGGGGGCATCTTACCCGGAGAGAGGCTAGACACTTGAGAACACTTTCTAATATACTGAGGTTAAACCCTTCCTCTCTGTTTGATCCCCTCACTAGATACGCTCCTTGCATTACTTAACCACAATCTCCACTCCTGAAGTAACAATACCTGTCATGCAGACCTAAAGATTTGGTAGAAGGGGAGGCGTGTGGTACACCCCCCAGACTCAATTATAGTTAAGGAAGATTCTTTACCAGGGATACATTTATAGTCCCTATACATTGTGTAAGTTTTGGGATTCTCCTTCCATCATCCACCATGGCTCATAATATGAGGAAAAAGCAGAAGCACCAAGATCACCCTAAGAGGACTCTAAATGATCACTTTCACAGCAAACTTACCTCGGACCCAAAGGGGTCAGAGGAGGACTCCAGAGACGCTACCACCACATATAGCGGTGTACCTAAATCCACCAACATTTCCAAAGAATGCCTTGGCCTATCCCAATCCACTATACTTGACTCCATCAAAGCCTTATCAGATAAGATGGACACCCACTACACGTATCTCAAACAGGACCTCAGACAGTCGGTGAGCGAACTGAAGAGAGATATCGCCTCTCTGGGAGAGCGTACTGAAATGCTTGAATGAAAGAAAGATCTCAACATAGATCACACTAACCTCCTCTCGTATTCCCAGAATCTTGCTGAGCAGATCTCAGACCTGGAGGCTAAGCTGGCAGACAGGTCCTGGCGAAACAACCTCCGAATCAGAGGTATACCCGAGGAGGTCGGCTCGATAGATCTACATGACTTTCTCTCTGGACTCTTCAATGAGTTGCTTGGAACCACCACAGAGCAGGAGTCCCTTATGGATAGAGCTCATAGAGCCCTGCGCCCATGGAATTCATCTTCTGATGCACCAAGGGACATCATAATCAGGTTACATTATTTTACATTCAAGGAGAAAGTCCTGAGAGCATCCTTCCTGAACAAGAACTTGAAAGCACCGTATAGTACAGTTCAAATATTCCCAGATCTCTCTCCGTATACATTGGCCCAGCAAAGAACGTTCCAACAGCTCACTCAGAACCTCCGTCGCCACAACACAAAGTATAGGTGGGGCTTCCCCGTCAAGATTTTCTTTCAACATGGGGACCGATCCTATGTTATCTCCTCACCTGATCAAGGAATGAAGATACTCCAGTCACTTGGACTCGCCCAGACCGCAGACCTTAATCTCCAGTCCCCTGAACAGCCGGGGACCCTCAACTCCGCAGCACCGGAGTGGCAGCCCCTCCCCAGGAGATCCTCTTCTCAGGCTAAAATGAAAGAAACACTGGATCCCAAGAGTCCCCCTTAACGTAATATATTATGCCCTACCTTAGGGACATCTGATTGATTTATCCCGATGGAAAGTGTGAGCTCACATACGGGTACATTTCTTACCCTTCTAGATTTATTTAGCTCACTTCTTCCCCGGGAGGTCCTCATTGCAGTTGACAAGGAACGCTAGGTCACATCTATTCTATACAGTATGAGCTTACATATCTTACCCTTTAACACAGCTACAGCTCATTTGTACTCCAATCTTCATAACCATCAGAAAGGTTTGGTTTATTATAACACACTCTAGCTGACTATATTGTATAACTATGTTTTTCGTTTAATTTTTAGTTTCTCCTTTATGTTCACATTAACTTTCACAGGTATTCACCTACAGAAAACTATGTTTATTTCTCACTTAAATATGGAAGTACCCAGATAAGAATTTATTTAGCTGAACACTTATACATTGTTCACTTTAAACAAGTTAGTCGTGTTGGACTCAAGTTATAATATATGACACGTTATGTCTCCACTTTTAAACTCAGTAAGTTATTAAATGTTGGCTTAAACCCTCACCCGCCAAAGTTTTTCTAACCCCATGGCCCCCCTTGATAAATTTAGATTAAGATCAAACGCCAGAAATGTGTAATACTGACCCCTTACACATGAGCTGGAGCCTCCTTTCTCTTCCTCACCCCCTCTAATTAGAGCATTGTTGCCATAATAACAACATGACTCTGGCTGATAGTGTTTATTAATGTTCGACTTGTATTTGTTCCCAGATTTGTAGTGCTTAATTTAGATGCGAGTTGTAACGCTGTTGATTGTATGATTAAACTACAACGATGTTAACTTCATTCAGGATTTCCCAGACGGACACACTAGATACCCTATCCATCTATCTTACCTCCTATACGGAGATCTAGGACGCATTCCACCTTCTTCCTTACCCCTACTTTACCTTATCCCATGTCTGGGGGACTCCGCTTCTCCCTGGCTCCTCCTACACACTCTCCCCTTTTCTTTCTTCATCAATAGACCATACGAGCCCCAGAATCTCCTTCTCCCACATCCCGCTCTGCTAACTCCCTCCACTCTAATTTATCACCAACCATCTGTATTAACAGAGGTTACATTCCCTATACTCCGCTTCCCTTATTTCCCTTCCCCATCGCTAAGTGGCTTTAGTCCGCTGTATCACTTTACAACATATTTTACTCCTCTAAGAGCAGCTGGATCACCTATATTCCCAGATCCCTACCTATGCATGAATCATTACCCTACCTGAGGGAAATTAACCTAGCAGACAATTGATTAACCCATATACACCCTTGCCTCTATCCTACTCCCACTTCCCGCCCTACCCCTACCCACCCCCTCTCCCTCCAATTCTACTTCCTTTTTTTTTTCTCTTCCCCCTTTCCTCCTTTTCTTCCTTGCAGAATGGACAGTCTTCGCCTTCTCACTATAAACGTCCAAGGCCTCAACTCCCCCAAGAAACGCAGCCTACTGACAAACTTCATGCGAAAATCCAGAACAAATATAGCTTTTGTCCAGGAGACTCATTGGACCTTAGACCAAGTTACCACATGCACTTCTAAGGGGTACTCGATAGTTTTGGAAGCCTCCTTCCAGTCCAAGTCTAGAGGAGTAGCCATATACCTTAGCAATAACATCAAATATGAGCCTATTTACTTGGAGTCTGATCCTCAGGCCCGTTACATTATACACGTCTGTAAAATAAATAACCACCTAATAACCCTGGTAAATGTTTATACGCCTAATTCCAAACAAATCAGATTTTTAATGAAGCTTCTGAGATCAGTGTCGGCTGTGAAGCAAGGGGAATTGGTTCTGGGTGTGGACTTTAATCTTATCTGGGATCCCGCCCTAGACAGGATGGGACCCACAATATCTTCTTCAGATAGAGCAACTCACCCCCTTTCCTGACGGACACACTAGATACCCTATCCATAGGTCTTACCTCCTATACGGAGCATTTCAAAATCTAATCTGTCAATATGACCTATACAACTGCTGGAGAGCAGCACAACCACAAGATAGGGAATACACCTTCTACTCCTTCCCACACAAATCTTTCACTCGTATTGACCACTTTTTCATTAGCGCTAGGCTGCTGGACAATATATCTTACATAAAAATACCGCCAGTGTCATGGTCAGATCATGACGCAGTAACACCATCTCTAGGACCAAACTTAACAAATGCCTCCCCCCCTCGTGATGGCTGAGGGACTGTCTTGTCACAGATCCCATTCTTAAACTTGAGATGCAGGAGAAAATAGTAGAATTTCTGGCTATTAATGACAATTCTCAGACTTCGGCGGAGATGCTCTGGGCTACCCTAAAGGCCTTCCTGAGAGGTCACTTCATCACTCTTGATGCTGACATTCATAATAGACAAGGGGCCTCTTTAGCAACTCTTCCATACAACAATGAAAGCTCAGGAGCACACTAAGTGTCTCATATTCTAGCTCCATAGCTCAAGATATTACAGCAATCACTAAGCAAATTCAGGTCTTGGAGCTTCAAAGGACCCATTACACCTTGGAAAAATTCAAGAGAATATTCTACCATCATGGCAATAAAGTATCTTCCTTATTAGCTGCCAAACTTAGGCACTGCACAGCACAAGCCAACATTTTGTCCATCAGGAACACGGCTGGCAAACCAGTGTACTCCCCTAAGGATATAGGAGATACCTTCAGGACCTATTATCACTCTCTTTATAACATAGAGGAAGGATTGGGCAACCCCTCACCTACCCCGACAGATATCAGACAATTTCTAAACCCACTTTATCTACCTTCCCTCTCACCAGATAGATTCCCCGCGCTAGCTAACCCCATAACATTAGAGGAAGTCCAAAAAGTGATCCAAAACACGAAGAAAGGTAAATCCCCAGGTCCAGATGGCTACACAGCCCATTTCTATAAATCCTTCCAACCTCTAGTGTCCCCGGTATTATGTAGGCTATTCAGAGAGATAATGCATAAGGGTGCCATTAATAGAGAATACTTAGAAGCAACAATCACCACAATCTTAAAACCAGGTAAGCCCCCCCCCGATCTTTGCAGTAGTTACCGACCCATATCTCTGCTCAACCTAGACACAAAACTATATGCTAAAATCCTGGCAGATAGACTCTCAAGAATTATCACCTCATTGATCCACCGAGACCAGGTGGGATTTGTGCCGCAGAGGGAAGGTCCAGATGCCACTAGACGAATCCTTAATATTCTCTCAATTATGTCCAGTAAGACGGTCCCATTCCTTGCTCTGTCTCTTGACGCTGAGAAGGCCTTCAACAGAGTAAGATGGGAATACCTTTGGATCACGATGGAAGCCTTTAACTTCCCGGATGCCTTTATCTGTGCAGTACAAGCCCTTTATACTGCCCCCTCAGCTAGGGTGAAGGGAGTGGGCTTCAGATCAGATCCCTTTCATATCACCAATGGCACTAGGCAGGGCTGTCCACTTTCGCCCCTTCTTTTTGCATAAGCGATTGAACCCTTAGCACAGGCGATCAGACTTAACCCCCAAATTACCGGAGCACAACTGACAACATCATCCCATAGCATTTCCCTATATGCAGATGACATAACTCTCTTTCTCACCTCACCGACTATCTCTCTTCCTGCTGTATTCAAACTCCTCCATAGTTTTGGCCAACTATGCTATTATAAACTGAACATCAATAAAACTGAAGCCTTACACTTAAACATTCCCACTCAGGAGCTAGCCTCCTTACAAAAGTGTCACACTACTGTTCCTTTAAGAGGTGTTACGTTCCAGCCTCTCTCTCAATTTCCTCTCCCTTTATAAGCTTCAGTGATACAAGCTTCATTGCTTGGTATTGTGTGCTGACACTTGTCAAATAACCCAGCCTGTTCTATTCCAGATTTCGGAGTTCCTGCATTTACCCGTTGCACATTCTGTGGACCTAGAAGTCTCCCTATCTCTGTAAGGAAGTATTGTGTTTACCTACCTAACGTAACTTTCTATTTTGTTATCGGGTTTTCCGGAACTTGTCTACAGCCTCCTAGATCAGCTGCTTGTCAGGGAATCAGCTGCTTGTCGGGTGACATCACGAGCGGCCGCTCCATCCTCTTCCGCACTCACACGCAGACGGCGTTCAGGGAAACGAGAGAGACAAACATTTCCTTGCAGCTACAGTCCGTTGCACCTCTCGCTGCTTACACCTGTCTATCCAACTGTTGCTCCTTGGCATATCCTTTACCGCATTCTGGGTGAGCCTTTTTCATTCTAGTACTAATCCTGTATATCAATCTCAGTTATCACTGGTACATTTATTCATGTTTCAGATACATATGTATTTAGAGATAAGTGGGTACTCTGACTAACATTAATCATAAGTTAGCCAAACCCCACTTCTCAAGATTAAAGTTCTCTTTCCAAATTGCTATGTATTAAAGGTAAATACATTAGTAATTGGTATTGACACACACACTAATTTATCTCTTAAAGGAGAAAAGGCACCCTTTTAGGCCCTGACCCAGAAACCACAATTGCTAAAAATTACACCTCAACAAAATTTGAGAACACCATCAAGATGGGAGACCAAATGGACCAAGGGGAATGGCCTCAAACATCCCCTATCCTTCCATTACAGCCTCCTCTTTGAGCCCACCACTCTTCATAAAGTCTCCCAACATAGAGCCTGGGAGAGAGAGATTGGCTTCATGGCTGACACCGATACATGGCACATGCGCATCCTTATAACTAAAAAACTCCTTCATTGTGCTTCCCTCTGGGAGCTACAGTACAAAATTCTAGTCCGATGGCACCTTGTGCCTTGCACACTGCACAGGATATATGGCACCCACTCCCCCAAGTGCTGGCGAGGATGCGGACAGCTAAATACCTGTCAGAGTGCCAGGAATCAGACTAAGATGAGACGTGCAAAAATAACCACACCTTTATTAATAGCAAAAAATAATAAAATGTCCACAAGTCAAATAACAAGCAAGGAGTCAAAACCAGAGCTGGTAGTCAGACGAGCCGAGTCAGGAGTAGTGATGTCGCCAACCTAAAAATTTCGGTTTGCGAACGGCGGACGCGAACTTCCGCAACTGTTCGTGAACGGGCGAACCGGGCGAACCTCCATAGACTTCAATAGGCAGGCAAACTTTAAAACCAACAGGGACTCTTTCTGGCCACAATAGTTATGGAAAAGTTGTTTCAAAGGGACTAACACCTGGACTGTGGCATGCCGGAGGGGGATCCATGGCAAAACTCCCATGGAAAATTACATAGTTGATGCAGAGTCTGGTTTTAATCCATAAAGGGTATAAATCACCTAACATTCCTAAATTGTTTGGAATAACAAGCTTTAAAACATCAGGTATGATGTTGTATCGATCAGGTAGTGTAAGGGTTATGCCCGCTTCACAGTGACAGACCAAACTCCCCGTTTAAAGGGACAGTCTACACCAGAATTTTTATTGTTTTAAAAGATATATAATCCCTTTATTACCCATTTCCCAGTTTTGCATAACTAACACATTTATAATAATATACTTTTAACCGCTGTGATTATCTTGTATCTAAGCCTCTGCAAACTGCCCCTTTTTTCAGTTCTTTTGACAGACTTGCAGTCTAGCTAATCAGTGCCTGCTCCCAGATAACTTCTCGTGCACGAGCACAGTGTTATTTATATGAAATACGTGAACTAACACCCTCTAGTGGTGAAAAACTGTTAAAATGCAATCTGAAAGAGGTGGGCTTCAAGGTCTAAGAAATTAGCATATGAACCTCCTAGGTTAAGCTTTCAACTAAGAATACCAAGAGAACAAAGCAAAATTGGTGATAAAAGTAAATTGGAAAATTGTTTAAAATTACATGCTCTATCTGAATCATGAAAGTTTATTTTGGCCTAGAATGTCCCTTTAACGCACCGCAAACAACCGCAAACAGTCCATTTGCACAACCGCAAACTCCCCATTTGCACAAGGTTGGATACCAAGCTAGCCATGTCCCGTTCCTTGTCCTCACTGATGTCATTGAAGGTCTCTTCCTCCACCCAGCCACGTACAACACCAAGGGTCCCCGAAAGGTGACAACAAGCCCCCTGGGATGCCTGCTGTGTTTGGTCTTCCACCTCCTCAAAGCCACCTTCCTCCTCTGTCTCCTCTTCTTCAGACTCCTCTCTCTGCGTTGCCTCTCTCTGCATTATTATAAGGTGTGTTAAGTAGTACTATTCCTATCAGTTTAATCCCTGTTACGTCCCCTATCAGGGGACGTGTATATGGCATCGATTTTAGGAACCGGGAGATGGAAAAAGATGCTTGGTCGGTCCTCCTACTTCAAATTTGGGGCACTGCGCGTGCAATCTAATGTGCCACCAGATATAAGTGGTGTTTTAAGTAGTTCTATTCTTATCAGTTTAATCCCTGTTACGTCCCCTATCAGGGGACGTGTATATGGCATCGATTTTAGGAACCGGGGGATGGAAAAAGATGCTTGGTTGGTCCTCCTACTTCAAATTTGGGGCACTGCGCGTGCAATCTAATGTGCCACCAGATATGAGTGGTGTGTTAAATAGTTCTATTCTTATCAGTTTAATCCCTGTTACGTCCCCTATCAGGGGACGTGTATATGGCATCGATTTTAGGAACCGGGAGATGGAAAAAGATTCTTGGTCGGTCCTCCTACTTCAAATTTGGGGCACTGCGCGTGCAATCTAATGTGCCACCAGATAGGAGCCACCAGATAGGAGTGGTGTGTTAAGTAGTACTATTCCTATCAGTTTAATCCCTGTTATGTGCCTTTTTTTTGGTTTGGTTTTTGAAGCCACAGTGCAGCACCAGAGGCCAGAAAAATTAGGCATGTACACATAGCTGAAAAATTAGGTATTGTTGCAGCCGCTGCTTTAGCAGCGGCCAGAAAAATTGATGTTTGTTTCCCAGGCAGAAAGTGCCCTAAAACATTGCGGCTTGAACCCTAGTTGGTGGCGGATAAGTCACGCAAGTTATCCGGCATTCAGAGATCAAATACAGCAGCGTGTGGACCATTTTTAGCCCAAGGCAGCTCATCTCATCAGGCCTTTTTTAGTTGAATGTATCGCCCACTGCCAGTCCCTTCGGGATCCATCCCTCATTCATCTTAATAAAGGTGAGGTAATCTAGACTTTTTTGACCTAGGCGACTTCTCTTCTCAGTGACAATACCTCCTGCTGCACTGAAGGTCCTTTCTGACAGGACACTTGAAGCGGGGCAGGCCAGAAGTTCTATCGCAAATTGGGATAGCTCAGGCCACAGGTCAAGCCTGCGCACCCAGTAGTCAAGGGGTTCATCGCTCCTCAGAGTGTCGATATCTGCAGTTAAGGCGAGGTAGTCTGCTACCTGTCGGTCGAGTCTTTCTCTGAGGGTGGACCCCGAAGGGCTGTGGCGATGCGTAGGACTTAAAAAGCTCTGCATGTCCTCCATCAACAACACGTCTGTAAAGCGTCCTGTCCTTGCCGGCGTGGTCGTGGGAGGAGGAGGATTACTTTCACCTCTTCCCCTGTTAGATTCCCGTTGTGCTGTGACATCACCCTTATATGCTGTGTAAAGCATACTTTTTAATTTATTTTGGAACTGCTGCATCCTTTCCGACTTGCGGTAATTCGGTAACATTTCAGGCACTTTATGCTTATACCGGGGGTCTAGTAGCGTGGACACCCATTACAGGTCGTTCTCCTTCAGCTTTTTTATACGAGGGTCCCTCAACAGGCACGACAGCATGAAAGACCCCGTTTGCACAAGGTTGGATGCCGAGCTACTCATGTCCCGTTCCTCGTCCTCAGTGATCTCACTGAAGGTATCTTCTTCCCCCCAGCCACATACAACACCACGGGTACCAGATAGGTGACAACGAGCACCCTGGGATGCCTGTTGTGGTTGGTCTTCCTCCTCCTCAAAGCCACATTCCTCCTCTGACTCCTCTTCCTCACAATCCTCTTCCAGCGTTGCCGCAGATCCAGCAAGCGATGTTGATAAGGCTGTTTCTGGTGGTGATGGTGACCACAACTCTTCCTCTTCACGCTCATCTACGGCCTGATCAAGCACTCTTCGCAGGGCACGCTCCAGGATGAAAACAAATGGTATGATGTCGCTGATGGTGCCTTCGGTGCGACTGACTAGGTTTGTCACCTCCTCAAAAGGACGCATGAGCCTACAGGCATTGTGCATGAGCGTCCAGTAACGTGGCAAAAAAATTCCCAGCTAAGCAGAGGCTGTCCTAGCACCCCGTTCATACAAATAGTCGTTAACGGCTTTTTCTTGTTGGATCAGGCGGTCGAACATTAAGAGTGTTGAATTCCAACGTGTCGGCTGTCGCAAATCAAGCGCCTCACTGGCATGTTGTTTCGCCGCTGGATATCTGAAAAGTGCACCATGGCCGTGTAGGAATGCCTGAAATGGCCACACACCTTCCTGGCCTGCTTCAGGACGTCCTGTAAGCCTGGGTACTTATGCACAAAGCATTGTACTATCAGATTACACACATGTGCCATGCACGGCACATATGTCAACTTGCCCAAATTCAATGCCGCCACCAAATTGCTTCCGTTGTCACTAACCACTTTGCCGATCTCCAGTTGGTGCGGAGTCAGCCACTGATCCACCTGTGCGTTCAGGGCGGACAGGAGTGCTGGTCCGGTGTGACTCTCTGCTTTCAGGCAAGTCAATCCCAAGACAGCGTGACACTGCCGTATTCGGGATGTGGAATAGTACCTGGGGAGCTGGGGGGGTGCCGTTGATGTGGAGCAAGACACAGCAGCAGAAGAGGACTCAGCCGAGGAGGTTATGGAAGAGGATGGAGTAGGAGGAGTAGAGGAGGAGGCAGCAGGCCTGCCTGCAAGTCGTGGCGGTGTCACCAACTCCTCTGCAGAGCGACGCATTTCATGCTTGGCAGCCGTCAGCAGGTTTACCCAATGCGCAGTGTAGGTGATATACCTGCCCTGACCATGCTTTGCAGATCAGGTATCAGTGGTCAGATGGACCCTTGCCCCAACACTGTGTGCCAGACATGCCATTACTTCCTTTTTCACAATCGAGTACAGGTTAGGGATTGCCTTTTGTGCAAAGAAATTTCGGCCGGGTACCTTCCACTACGGTGTCCCAATAGCTACAGATTTTTTGAACGCCTCAGACTCCACCAACTTGTATGGTAAAAGCTGGCGGGCTAAGAGTTCAGTCAAGCCAGCTGTCAGATGCCGGGCAAGGGGGTGACTTTGTGACATTGGCTTCTTACGCTCAAACATGTCCTTGACAGACACCTGACTGTGGGCAGATGAGCAGGAACTGCTCAAGGCGAGAGGTACGTGGCCTCTGAACACTGGGCATTATTCTACGGCTAAAGGGAATCACAGCAGCACAAACACGACGGCCCCTGCGGGGTGGCCTGCCTCTACCTTTCATTTTTTTTTCAATTAGTGGTACTATGCGTGTAAGCTACTGTGACAACAGATATGAGTGGCACTGTGCACTGGCAGAAGTTGGCAGAGTAGACGCTGTAGGCCTGACACACACGCTTGCAGACAACTAACTGCTATTCAATCTATTACAGTCAAAATTGTATTTTTTTTAAAATGTACACTACTGTTACACCAGATATGAGTTGCACTGGGGTGACACTGTGCCCTGGCAGGCAGGCACTGAAACGCACACGTGTGAAGGAAACTGACTGTTATTATTTAACACAGTCAAAAAAGTGTTGTTTTTTTTAAATCTACACTACTGTTACACCAGATATGAGTTGCACTGGGGTGACACTGTGCCCTGACAGGCAGGCACTGAAACGCACACGTGTGAAGGAAACTGACTGCTATTATTTAACACAGTCAAAAAAGTGTTTTTTTTTTTTAAATCTACACTACTGTTACACAAGATATGAGTTGCACTGGGGTGACACTGTGCCCTGGCAGGCAGGCACTTAAACGCACACGTGTGAAGGAAACTGACTGCTATTATTTAACACAGTCAAAAAAGTTTTTTTTTTTTAAATCTACACTACTGTTACACCAGATATGAGTTGCACTGGGGTGACACTGTGCCCTGGCAGGTAGGCACTGAAACGCACACGTGTGAAGGAAACTGACTGCTATTATTTAACACAGTCAAAAAAGTGTTGTTTTTTTTAAATCTACACTACTGTTACTCCACATATGAGTTGCACTGGGGTGACACTGTGCCCTGGCAGGCAGGCACTTAAACGCACACGTGTGAAGGAAACTGACTGCTATTATTTAACACAGTCAAAAAAGTGTTGTTTTTTTAAATCTACACTACTGTTACACCAGATATGAGTGGTGGCACTGGGCAAGTGGGCACAGTATATATATAGACACACACGCTGGCAGGCAGGCAACTGCAATTAGATTACATAGGAGAAAAAAAAAAAGCAGCCCTAAAAAGGGCTTTTTGGGGTGCTGTCCTTACAGCAGAGATCAGATGAGTCCTTCAGGACTGTAGTGGACACTGAATACACTAGCCTAGCTATAGATTTCCCTACTAAATCAGCAGCAGCTACACTGTCCCTCCTCTCACTAACAATGCAGCTTCCGAATGAATCTAAAATGGATGCTGTCCAGGAGGTAGGAGGGTCTGGGAGGGAGGGTCTGCTGCTGATTGGCTGGAATGTGCCTGCTGACTGTGAGGTACAGGGTCAAAGTATTACTCAATGATGACGAATAGGGGGTGGATCGAACATCGCATATGTTCGCCCGCCGCGGCGAACGCAAACATGCTATGTTCGCCGGCGAACAATTCGCGACATCACTAGTCAGGAGCCAAAGCGAATAGTCAGACGAGCCAAGTCAGGAATCAAAGCGAGTAGTCAGACGAGCCGGAATCAGGAACAAGGAGAACCAGGAACAAGCCAGGGATCAGGAACCAGGAGGGACTTCAGACAGCCAAGTAATACACAGGAACTGGAACTCACAAACAGGTCTGAGACAACGCAAGGGCAAAGCATACTGAACAGAGGCCCATTAAATAATAAGTGATGACATCACAATTCTGAGACTGCAACCTGTCTCACACGGATGATGTACACCAGTCTAGTCATAAGAGGACGTGCAGGAAATGAGCAGCATCACACACTCTGCACCAGACTCAGCAAGAGAGATGAGTAACCAAAAAGAAAAGAGATGAT
This sequence comes from Bombina bombina, assembly GCF_027579735.1. NCBI lineage: Eukaryota > Metazoa > Chordata > Amphibia > Anura > Bombinatoridae > Bombina > Bombina bombina. Next base: position 173,102,250 of record NC_069505.1, read on the forward strand.
GGCAACCAAAGCAGGGAAAAAATTCTGATAGTACCCTCCCCTCAATGACCCCTCCCCTGCGGGAGGACAAAAGGCTTATTGGGGAAACGGGCATGGAAGGCACGGAGGAGGGCGGGAGCATGAACATCAGAGTTGGGAATCCATGAACGCTCCTCTGGACCGTAGCCCCTCCAGTGAACCAAATACTGTACGTGGCCTCTGGACATATCAGAGTCAATAATGCTGCTGACCTCATATTCTTTATGGTTGTCAACAGAGATAGGACAGGGACGAGGCTACACAGTGGTAAACCGATTACAAACCGATGGTTTCAAGAGGGAGACATGAAAAACATTGGAGATGCGCATTGCAGGAGGAAGGTCAAGAGCGTAGGCCACAGGATTGACCCGTCGGAGTATTCGAAAAGGACCAACATAATGGGGAGCCAGTTTATTCGAAGGCACACAAAGGTTCAAGTTGCAGGAGGACAGCCAAACCCTCTCACCAACCTGGTAGGAAGGCGTGGGCAGATGCCTATGATCAGCCTGGAACTTTTGGCACTGCATAGAACGATGAAGGCAATTCTGAATCTTCACCCACATTGAACGGAGTTGCCGGAGATGCTCCTCCAAAGCTGGAATACCTTTAGACATGAATGAATCAGGCAACAAGGATGGTTGAAACCCATAATTCGCCATGAACGGGGATAACTGGGAGGAAGCATTAATAGCACTATTATGAGCAAACTCTGCCCAAGGTAACAGTTCAGACCAATTATTGTGGTGATCTGAGACATAGCAATGGAGAAACTGTTCCAGAGCTTGATTAGACCATTCCGCAGCCCCATTGGATTGAGGGTGATATGCCGAGGAGAAGGAAAGCTGGGTCCCCATTTCAGCACAAAAGGAACGCCAAAATCTGGAGACAAACTGACTACCCCAGTCTGACACTATCTCCTTGGGTAACCCATGTAAACGGAAGCCCTCCCGGGCAAAAATTAAAGCAAGCTCCTGTGCGGTAGGCAGCTTCTTCAAGGGAATGCAATGTGACATTTTAGAAAAACAGTCAACCAACCACCATAAGGATAACAGTATTGCCACTGGAAACAGGGAGCTCGACAATGAAGTCCATGGAAAGATATGTCCAAGGACGCTCACCAATAGCAATAGGTTGAAGAAGACCCGCAGGAAGACGTTGAGGAGTCTAATTCTGTGCACAAACTGAGCAGGAGGCAACATACGCAGCAACATCAGAACGAAGACCTGGCCACCAGAATTGTCGAGTGACAGACCAAATCATTTGATTCTTGCCCGGGTGACCTGCGGCCTTAGGATAGTGGTAAGGAACAAAGCACTTACCACTAGGTTTCTCAGGAGGTGCATTGGTTTGTGCAGCCAGGATCTTCTCCCCCAAGGGAGAAGTCAAATTAGTACGTATGGTAGCCAAAATATGGTCAGGAGGTATAACTGGAGTAGGTACAGACTCCTCCTTGGACATAGGCGAAAATTGTTGAGAGAAGGCATCAGCCCTAACATTCTTACTACCAGGCAGGTAGGAGACCACATAATTAAACCGAGACAAAAATAGCGCCCATCTGGCCTGTCGGGGCGACAAACGTTTTGCTTCGGATAGATAAGGTAAATTCTTGTGGTCAGTAAGAATGAGCACTGGTACGCTAGTACCCTTGAGAAGATACCTCCATTCCTTGAGTGCCAAAATTATGGCCAGTAATTCCCTTTCATAATTGCACTCCGCTGGAGACAATTTCTTAGAGAAGAAACCGCACGGATGCAAGGAACCGTCAGGCGTAGGACGTTGAGACAAGAGGGCACCTACTCCAGTCTCAGACGCATTGACCTCAAGAACGAAAGGCAGGACAGGGTTAGGATGAGCCAGAACTGGAGGGGCAGCAAAGGCAGTCTTAAGACTATCAAAGGCCTTAATGGCAGTAGGTGACCAATGAAGTGGATCATTCTCTTTATGGGTCATGTCTGTGATAGGTTTGACCAAGGAAGAAAAGTGTTGTTGTTTTTTTATTTTGTTAGTTTTTATTGAGAAAAAAAGAAAAGATAAACAATAGGTGGACATTGACATTCATCTTAATCTGGTACATAAAGCAGTACTTTCTATCCAAATACATTATCAGAACATTGCTGTCTAAGTTAGTCTATATTCTACTTCATAATAGCAATTGTCCGCTGTAGCCCAGGGACCACAGAAGCCCAAGTGAACTCCAATGGGTCCCTGATACACAATTAAGTTGAAATGCCATAACTGGGAGTTAAGCAATTGAATGGGGGGGGGGGGATACAAGTGGGAGAGAGGGGCAGGGGAGAAGAAGAGAAAGCAGAGGAGCAAATAAAGGGGCTGATAGGGTTGTAGGAGCAAGAGAAGGAAAAAGAGAGAAGGAAAAAGAGAGAAGGAAAAAGAGAGAAGGAAAAAGAGAAAGAGAAGGAAAAAGAGAAAGAGAAAGAGAAAGAGAGAGAGAGAGAGAGAGAGAGAGAGAGATTCGAGGTGAGAGTTGTGTTGCAGCAAGTGGAACTCCCTGGGGAAGATACTAACACTGTGTGTAAAGGTTGGGTCCTGTGGGATCATCTGCCATGTAGTGATTGTTTAAATAAAAAGAGAGAAGCGCTCAACCTGGAAACGAACAATAGCATAATAGCTTGTTCTATGGCTAGTTACCACCCAAGAAGCAGCCTCTTTTTGCTCAACATGTGCCTTTCACAGAGGAAAACTTTCCTGAAGCATATCAGTCTGATCCTGACTTCACAGTACAGTCCAGCCCCGAAATACCAGGCAATCCTTCTCTGAACAAGAGAAACAGCAAAACCCCAGACGTACGTTTCGGCCTATTGTGGGCCTCGTCAGTGAGGTGCAGCCATATCCCTCTAGGCACACTGAGCAACGGGTCCACGTCTGGATTCCCGCATCACACTTAGGGAGACTTCCCAAAATGTCATAATTTGCATAAATAAAAAGAGAGAAGCGCTCAACCTGGAAACGAACAATAGCATAATAGCTTGTTCTATGGCTAGTTACCACCCAAGAAGCAGCCTCTTTTTGCTCAACATGTGCCTTTCACAGAGGAAAACTTTCCTGAAGCATATCAGTCTGATCCTGACTTCACAGTACAGTCCAGCCCCGAAATACCAGGCAATCCTTCTCTGAACAAGAGAAACAGCAAAACCCCAGACGTACGTTTCGGCCTATTGTGGGCCTCGTCAGTGAGGTGCAGCCATATCCCTCTAGGCACACTGAGCAACGGGTCCACGTCTGGATTCCCGCATCACACTTAGGGAGACTTCCCAAAATGTCATAATTTGCATAAATAAAAAGAGAGAAGCGCTCAACCTGGAAACGAACAATAGCATAATAGCTTGTTCTATGGCTAGTTACCACCCAAGAAGCAGCCTCTTTTTGCTCAACATGTGCCTTTCACAGAGGAAAACTTTCCTGAAGCATATCAGTCTGATCCTGACTTCACAGTACAGCCCAGCCCCGAAATACCAGGCAATCCTTCTCTGAACAAGAGAAACAGCAAAACCCCAGACGTACGTTTCGGCCTATTGTGGGCCTCGTCAGTGAGGTGCAGCCATATCCCTCTAGGCACACTGAGCAACGGGTCCACGTCTGGATTCCCGCATCACACTTAGGGAGACTTCCCAAAATGTCATAATTTGCATAAATAAAAAGAGAGAAGCGCTCAACCTGGAAACGAACAATAGCATAATAGCTTGTTCTATGGCTAGTTACCACCCAAGAAGCAGCCTCTTTTTGCTCAACATGTGCCTTTCACAGAGGAAAACTTTCCTGAAGCATATCAGTCTGATCCTGACTTCACAGTACAGTCCAGCCCCGAAATACCAGGCAATCCTTCTCTGAACAAGAGAAACAGCAAAACCCCAGACGTACGTTTCGGCCTATTGTGGGCCTCGTCAGTGAGGTGCAGCCATATCCCTCTAGGCACACTGAGCAACGGGTCCACGTCTGGATTCCCGCATCACACTTAGGGAGACTTCCCAAAATGTCATAATTTGCATAAATAAAAAGAGAGAAGCGCTCAACCTGGAAACGAACAATAGCATAATAGCTTGTTCTATGGCTAGTTACCACCCAAGAAGCAGCCTCTTTTTGCTCAACATGTGCCTTTCACAGAGGAAAACTTTCCTGAAGCATATCAGTCTGATCCTGACTTCACAGTACAGTCCAGCCCCGAAATACCAGGCAATCCTTCTCTGAACAAGAGAAACAGCAAAACCCCAGACGTACGTTTCGGCCTATTGTGGGCCTCGTCAGTGAGGTGCAGCCATATCCCTCTAGGCACACTGAGCAACGGGTCCACGTCTGGATTCCCGCATCACACTTAGGGAGACTTCCCAAAATGTCATAATTTGCATAAATAAAAAGAGAGAAGCGCTCAACCTGGAAACGAACAATAGCATAATAGCTTGTTCTATGGCTAGTTACCACCCAAGAAGCAGCCTCTTTTTGCTCAACATGTGCCTTTCACAGAGGAAAACTTTCCTGAAGCATATCAGTCTGATCCTGACTTCACAGTACAGTCCAGCCCCGAAATACCAGGCAATCCTTCTCTGAACAAGAGAAACAGCAAAACCCCAGACGTTCGTTTCGGCCTATTGTGGGCCTCGTCAGTGAGGTGCAGCCATATCCCTCTAGGCACACTGAGCAACGGGTCCACGTCTGGATTCCCGCATCACACTTAGGGAGACTTCCCAAAATGTCATAATTTGCATAAATAAAAAGAGAGAAGCGCTCAACCTGGAAACGAACAATAGCATAATAGCTTGTTCTATGGCTAGTTACCACCCAAGAAGCAGCCTCTTTTTGCTCAACATGTGCCTTTCACAGAGGAAAACTTTCCTGAAGCATATCAGTCTGATCCTGACTTCACAGTACAGTCCAGCCCCGAAATACCAGGCAATCCTTCTCTGAACAAGAGAAACAGCAAAACCCCAGACGTACGTTTCGGCCTATTGTGGGCCTCGTCAGTGAGGTGCAGCCATATCCCTCTAGGCACACTGAGCAACGGGTCCACGTCTGGATTCCCGCATCACACTTAGGGAGACTTCCCAAAATGTCATAATTTGCATAAATAAAAAGAGAGAAGCGCTCAACCTGGAAACGAACAATAGCATAATAGCTTGTTCTATGGCTAGTTACCACCCAAGAAGCAGCCTCTTTTTGCTCAACATTTGCCTTTCACAGAGGAAAACTTTCCTGAAGCATATCAGTCTGATCCTGACTTCACAGTACAGTCCAGCCCCGAAATACCAGGCAATCCTTCTCTGAACAAGAGAAACAGCAAAACCCCAGACGTACGTTTCGGCCTATTGTGGGCCTCGTCAGTGAGGTGCAGCCATATCCCTCTAGGCACACTGAGCAACGGGTCCACGTCTGGATTCCCGCATCACACTTAGGGAGACTTCCCAAAATGTCATAATTTGCATAAATAAAAAGAGAGAAGCGCTCAACCTGGAAACGAACAATAGCATAATAGCTTGTTCTATGGCTAGTTACCACCCAAGAAGCAGCCTCTTTTTGCTCAACATGTGCCTTTCACAGAGGAAAACTTTCCTGAAGCATATCAGTCTGATCCTGACTTCACAGTACAGTCCAGCCCCGAAATACCAGGCAATCCTTCTCTGAACAAGAGAAACAGCAAAACCCCAGACGTACGTTTCGGCCTATTGTGGGCCTCGTCAGTGAGGTGCAGCCATATCCCTCTAGGCACACTGAGCAACGGGTCCACGTCTGGATTCCCGCATCACACTTAGGGAGACTTCCCAAAATGTCATAATTTGCATAAATAAAAAGAGAGAAGCGCTCAACCTGGAAACGAACAATAGCATAATAGCTTGTTCTATGGCTAGTTACCACCCAAGAAGCAGCCTCTTTTTGCTCAACATGTGCCTTTCACAGAGGAAAACTTTCCTGAAGCATATCAGTCTGATCCTGACTTCACAGTACAGTCCAGCCCCGAAATACCAGGCAATCCTTCTCTGAACAAGAGAAACAGCAAAACCCCAGACGTACGTTTCGGCCTATTGTGGGCCTCGTCAGTGAGGTGCAGCCATATCCCTCTAGGCACACTGAGCAACGGGTCCACGTCTGGATTCCCGCATCACACTTAGGGAGACTTCCCAAAATGTCATAATTTGCATAAATAAAAAGAGAGAAGCGCTCAACCTGGAAACGAACAATAGCATAATAGCTTGTTCTATGGCTAGTTACCACCCAAGAAGCAGCCTCTTTTTGCTCAACATGTGCCTTTCACAGAGGAAAACTTTCCTGAAGCATATCAGTCTGATCCTGACTTCACAGTACAGTCCAGCCCCGAAATACCAGGCAATCCTTCTCTGAACAAGAGAAACAGCAAAACCCCAGACGTACGTTTCGGCCTATTGTGGGCCTCGTCAGTGAGGTGCAGCCATATCCCTCTAGGCACACTGAGCAACGGGTCCACGTCTGGATTCCCGCATCACACTTAGGGAGACTTCCCAAAATGTCATAATTTGCATAAATAAAAAGAGAGAAGCGCTCAACCTGGAAACGAACAATAGCATAATAGCTTGTTCTATGGCTAGTTACCACCCAAGAAGCAGCCTCTTTTTGCTCAACATGTGCCTTTCACAGAGGAAAACTTTCCTGAAGCATATCAGTCTGATCCTGACTTCACAGTACAGTCCAGCCCCGAAATACCAGGCAATCCTTCTCTGAACAAGAGAAACAGCAAAACCCCAGACGTACGTTTCGGCCTATTGTGGGCCTCGTCAGTGAGGTGCAGCCATATCCCTCTAGGCACACTGAGCAACGGGTCCACGTCTGGATTCCCGCATCACACTTAGGGAGACTTCCCAAAATGTCATAATTTGCATAAATAAAAAGAGAGAAGCGCTCAACCTGGAAACGAACAATAGCATAATAGCTTGTTCTATGGCTAGTTACCACCCAAGAAGCAGCCTCTTTTTGCTCAACATGTGCCTTTCACAGAGGAAAACTTTCCTGAAGCATATCAGTCTGATCCTGACTTCACAGTACAGTCCAGCCCCGAAATACCAGGCAATCCTTCTCTGAACAAGAGAAACAGCAAAACCCCAGACGTGCGTTTCGGCCTATTGTGGGCAAATTATGACACTTAGGGAAGTCTCCCTAAGTGTGATGCGGGAATCCAGACGTGGACCCGTTGCTCAGTGTGCCTAGAGGGATATGGCTGCACCTCACTGACGAGGCCCACAATAGGCCGAAACGTACGTCTGGGGTTTTGCTGTTTCTCTTGTTCAGAGAGGGATTGCCTGGTATTTCGGGGCTGGACTGTACTGTGAAGTCAGGATCAGACTGATATGCTACAGGAAAGTTCTTCTCTGTGAAAGGCACATATTGAGCAAAAAGAGGCTGCTTCTAGGGTGGTAACTAGCCATAGAACAAGCTATTATGCTATTGTTCGTTCCCAGGTTGAGCGCTTCTCTCTTTTTATTTATGTAGTGATTGTTCCCAGTAAAGTTTAACATCTAGGAAATGTTTTTTTTCCTTTTGAGATACCCGATCTCTTCCAAGTGTAAAAGCTCAGTGGTTCTATCTATCCAAGTTTGCTTGGTTGGAGTTATTTTATATTTCCATGCTCTCACTATCAAGGAGTGTGCTCCATTTAGTCCGATCTGTAGGAGATGTGATCGAAGCCGGCAGTAATTCATAGGGATATCATTAAGTAAAGCAATCTGGGGGGTCAATGTAAATTCTATATTGAGGATCTGTCCAAAGTGTGATTCAACAGTCTTCCAGAATGGTTGAAGAGCGGGCAGCTCCACCAAATATGTATTAGGGTTCCCACACAATCCTGCCAACATCTACGTGATGCCTCTGAGTATATAGTATGTAGTAGTAGTAGTAGTATGTCGCCGGGGTAAGGTACCACCTCGTCAAAATCTTGTGGTTCAGCTCTAGTATTTGGGGGGAGACTGATGATTTACGGGTGTTATTGAATATCATATGCCATGTATTTGTATCTAATTGGGTGTCTAATTCCGTGTGCCATCTTTCTGTGTAGGAGGGGAGTAGTGTGGAGATTTGGTGTTGCAGAAGTTTATGCGCTATGGATAAAGTGTGTTTGACCGTTACCCCTTTCAGGCAAATCACCTCAAAAGGAAGAAGCAGCCTCAGTAGTTGTGGTTTATGTGGCAATGAGGTAAAAAATGGTTCAGTTGTGCAAGTTTGATCCACGAAGGGAATCTCGGTCCTGTTATACCAATGAGTTTATCTCTGGTAATAATTTCTCTCCCTCAGTCTGGTGAGAGGAATAGAGAACCCCCAGTCCAGTGATCTCCCAAAGATGCTGTTCAGACCTCCTGTCAATTCTGCATTGAAGGGTATCAGGAACATAGGTGAGTGTGTCATGGAGGTATTTTTATGTGAGAACAGAAGTTTATCCCATGAGTCAAAGAGATGCTTATGTAAATCTAAGCTATTGTAATGAGCTTGTCTGTGGTCTTTGGGTACCCAGCATAGGGTCCCCACATTCGGAACCCTCAAGAGATGAGAGTCTAGGGCTACCCATGCCTTTGTTTCTGTCGCCCCTGGCCAGTCCAGAACTCTTAGAAGCGTTACCGAGTCATAGTAAGAGCGGATATCCGGGAGTCCGAGCCCTCCATTCTTATTGGCACGATAGAGGGTAACCCTGTTAACACGTGCTTTATGTTTGTTCCAAATAAATGTGTTTATGGATGTTTGTAACTGACGCAGGTACCAGTTGGGGATCTTTATGGGTAGGGCCTGTAATATATATCTATATATATAGTATCTGGGGCAGTTTGGTCATCTTGATAGAATGGATTTGACCCCACCATGAGAGAGGCTTTATGCTCCATCACTTAAGGTCATCTTGGATTTTTTAAGTAGGGGAATGTAGTTATGTGTGAAGAGTGAGGAGTTGTTCTGGGTTATATGGGTCCCTAAGTATTTAATTGAAGTGGTTTGTTGTTTTAGGGGGCACAAATCTCTCAGTGAGGCAAATTCGTCATCTATTAGAGTAATGTTTAACATCTCAGATTTCTGCATATTTATGAGGAAATTAGAGTGCATTCCAAAAGTCTGCAATTCCTTAATTATCTCTGGTATGGAGGTCTTAGGTGATGTTACTGTAAACAACACATCGTCTGCATAAAGGGAGATATTACAATTATGGGGACCAATCACAATTCCTGTAATATCCTTATTTTGCCTAACATGCGAGGCCATGACTTCCATGACCAAAGCGAATAGTGCGGGGGAAAGAGGGCACCCCTGTCGTGTACCGTTGCTAATATTAAAGGGGGTTGATAGGGTCCCGTTGGCTCTGACTCTTGCTGAAGGCTTTGAATAGAGGCTAAAGATACGTTTAATCATGTTGGTCCAAATCCAAATCCCTGTAGTGTGCTTCTAAGGAATAGCCAGTTCACCCAATCAAAGGCCTTTTCTGCATCTGTATTTATGAAGACTGCTTTTGGGAAAAGTGGGCATGGGAATTAAGCATAAGGGCTCAGATGGTGTTGTCCTTGCCTCTCTATTCGGGATAAAGCCAACTTGGTCAGTGTGAATGACGTCTTCTAAAAAATGTTGTATTCTATTAGCTAAAATTTTTCCTAATATTTTGAGATCTGAATTTAACAAGGAGATCGGTCTATAACTTTTAACATCAGTTGGTGATTTCCCTTCTTTCAAGATTACTGAGACATGAGCTTCTAGAGACGTGGTTGAAAAGAGGTGATCAGTATCTACTGAGTGAAATTATGATACGAGGTGGGGGGCTAGTGTGTCTCTGTTCGTTTTGTAGTAAGAATTTGTGAGCCCTTCGGGACCAGGACTCTTCCCGTTGGGTAGTGAGTTAATTACCTTTAGAACCTCAGGCAGAGTTATGGATTCCTCCATCTTATCAAGTTTGGCTTTATCTATGTGAGGTAAATTTGCTTCAGTAATGTATTTTGTCATTTCCCTAGTTGTTTGGGGGGTGGTAGGGACAGCTAAATTATAAAGGTCACTGTAGTATTTGCTAAAGGTGTCTGCTATTTGTCTGTTGTCCTGGACAGTTGTATGGTCTGACGTTTGTATACTGTGTATACATGTGGATTGTGTTTTGTGTTTAAGTGCCCTAGTGAGCAATGATCCCACCTTGTTAACCTCATAAAAGAAAGTCTTCCTAAGGAGGAGAGTCCACCTTTGGGATTCTCTATGTAATAGTAGGTTAAGCTACAATCTGGTGGCCAGCAGCTATTTAAGAATTGATGAGTCTCGGGGGTTATTTTTGTGTCTAATTTCAAGATTCCGGATAGATTGTATTAGTGATTGTGATTGCATTCTGTTTGCTTTAGTCCTAGTGGCTTTCAATTTAATAAATTCATCCCTAATCACTGCCTTGTGGGCCTCCCAAAGTGTATGTGGTGGTGTAGTAGCTAGTGCATTAAATCGGAAATATTCTTTTAACTTTGTCGTGATGTTTTTAATGTTGTTAGGGTCGTGTATCAATGAGTCATCTAACCTTGATTGAAATGGTGTTACTGGGGTATTAGGACATTCCATAGATATGGAAATCATGGTGTGGTCTGACCAGGTTACCTGTCCTATATCAGATTGTAATAGGAGTGATAAACTGGCTTGGTCCAAGAATAAGTAGTCTATGCATGAGTATGTAGACCATGGGAATGAGTAGAAAGTATAGTTCTTCTGTTGCGGGTGTTGTGTGCGCCATGTGTCCTCTATCCCTATTTGTTTGATACAATTGTATATTATGTTTTTCATTCGTAAGGGAGTGGCGGAGTGGGAAGAGGATATGTCTAGTGTGGGGTCCATGACCGCATTGAAATCCCCTCCCACAATTAGTATACCCTTTCTGTGTTCTTGGATAAGGGCTGTTGCTTTTTTGAAAAAGGAAGTTTGTTTTCTATGGGGGGCATAAATGTTTACAAAGGTAACTGGTCTATGGAACAAAAGTCCCACCAGAATGAGGAGTTTTCCCTCATTGTCTTTTATTTCTTTTTTGATATGGAAGTGTGTACTTTTGTTGAATAAGATACCAACCCCACATTTTGTCTGGTTGGTTGAGTTGAAAAACCCTGTTGGGTATTCCCTATTGTAAAATTTTGGTTCTAAGGGGTGTGCGAAATGGGTTTCCTGCAGCATGACCACATCTCCTTTTTGTTTATGGAACCAATTGAGAGCCACAGATCTTTTATTAGGGGAGTTTAATACTTTGGCATTTTGGGAGATAATGTTGAGCTTACGGTTGGCCATGAGGGGTCATGAAGTCTGTTTGTGAGCTCTGTGTTTTATATGACTTTATAAGCAGATATGTTGTGCCTGTGTCATATCAGAGTTTGTTAGCAGTTGTTGTTAGAGTGGAATCATTGACAAGAGGCCACACCATAGGAAACTGCAATTTGATTTAACTATCAGTAGTAGTCTGAGTCTGAGAGAACAGGCAAGACTGCTAGCAATAGTTGGTTAATTAAGGGTTAGCTGGCTAGCAGCTGATACTAATGTTGTGGGTAGATGTGAAAACATTATCTGAACACAGGGGCTGCCTTGAGATTAATGGAAAAATAAACAAACAATCTCTGTTTTAGATTAGTAGTTCATCAATAACAGTTAGAGACAAAGTTTGTTAATTGCAGTCCATTTAAGCAACAGGTTATAACAAGTTGATGATTAGTGTGTGTGCTGTTAGCAAAAAGAACTAGTAAGATTTGTTGTATTACAGATTATAGCAAGCACAGACTTTGTGAGAGTTAATGAGCAGCACACATAAGCATAGATTGTAAGGGAAACAACTTATCTTATGGAAGGAATGCAGTCCTGTATAGGAGTTCATTAGAGCAGTGATTGCCAGCAGTAATTCAGTAGTTAAGGTTAAAGGCTTTTCCAGACAGCAGGAGAGGAATAATGCAGCTTCAGTGTGGAGTGTCCTGCTGTTATAGAGAAACTGAAAGTGAATCCAGAAGCAGTGAAAAAGGCTGCAGCTCCTGTAAGTTAGCAGCTGATACAGACTGAGGAGCAACAGCAGTCTGTAGTTGATTGGCTTCAGTAAGTTGCACAGGAAGGAAATTCTCTGCAATTGAAGATACCTAAGCAGAGTGTTAGAGGAAGTGCTGGCTTAAATAGGCTGAAGGAGGAGGGCCATACTTAAAGGGGCAGTAAGTTAGAGCATTACAGGACCCCCCGAGTAAGGCAGACCTCAGGGCTGCGAGGGCTTGAGAGGGTAACGTTTGTGGAAGTCAGAACGAAGACGAGGGGCTCTCAGGTCAGAGACGGGAATCCAAGAATCTTCAGACGAGTCATAACCCTTCCATCTGACTAAGTATTGGAGTCTCCCTCTACACAATCTAGAGTCCAATATTTGATCAACCTCATATTCCAAATCACCATCTATCACAACTGGAGCAGGAGGAGGAAGAGATCTCCCAGGAAACTTGTTCTCTGGGTATGGTTTAAGGAGAGAAACGTGGAAGGTTGGATGAATATGGAGATGTGCTGGGAGTGTCAAGCGTACAGCATTTTGGTTTATCACCTTAGCGATGGAGTAAGGACCAATGAATAAGGCGCTGAGTTTCTTTGAAGGAGTTCCAAGTTTTAAGTTCTTGGTTGATAACCAAACCCTGTCACCAACCTTAAAAGTTGGCGGATGGCGTTGATGTAGGTCAAAGTATCGTTTTTTTCTTAACTGTGCTATTTTAATATTGGAGCGTATAACTTCGAATACGGATTTGATGGTATTTAGGGTTTCTGTGACAGTCGGATTATAGCTGGAGTCAGGTTTTAAGAAATGAAAAGTTGGATGATAGCCATAGTTGGCATAGAAAGGCGTAAGTTTAGTAGTGGAACTGAGAGTGTTATTGAAGGAGAACTCCGCCAAAGGCAAGAATGTAGACCAGTCATCTTGTAAATGAGAACAGTAACAACGCAAGAACTGCTCCAACCACTGATTAGTCCTTTCTGAAAGTCCATTTGATTGGGGATGGTAAGCACTAGTGAAGTTGTTCTGGATGGAGAGGAGTCTACATAGCTCTCTCCAAAATTTGGAGGTAAATTGTACGCCCCTGTCAGAAGTGATGGTGCTAGGTAAACCGTGCAGACGTACAATATTTTCAATGAAAATGTGTGCAGTTTTTAGAGCAGTTGGAAGTTCGGTTAAAGGAACAAAGTGTACCATCTTAGTGAATTGATCAATAACCACCAGGATGGTGGTGTAATCTGCAGAAGGGGGTAAGTCAACCACAAAATCCATTGAAATGGAGCTCCAAGGTTTCTCTGGAATAGGTAAAGACATAAGAAGTCCATATGGAGGAACTGTCTGTCGTTTAGAGGTTGCACAAACTGTACATGTATTGATATAGTCATAAACTGTTTTGTACATATTTGGCCACCAGAAGTTCCTTTTTAGGAGTTCTAGGGTTTTGTAATGTCCAGGGTGTCCAGACAATGGGTTGTCATGTATTGTTTGGAGAATTTCAAGACGTAGCTCAGTTGGGATATATAATTTATCTTCCTTATAGAGTAACTGATCAGATCCTTTTGTAAGAGTATGTGAAGACGGAAGGGAGTGGTCATTGAGCAAAGCTTGTTTTATCCTTGAGGGAAAATCAGCTACGAGAGCTATAATCCGTTCCGTGGGTATTATAGTAGTTGTGGTGGCACAATGAGGCCTGGGAAACATCCTGGAGAGCGAGTCAGCTTTACCATTGGCACTACCTGGACGGTAGGTAATTAGATAGTTAAACCTATCAAAAAAAAGACTCCACCTAACTTGTCTAGATGACAAAGTTTTGGTGGTTTTGAGGTATTCTAGGTTACGATGGTCAGTGTAAATTAAAATGGGCAAGTCAGTGCCTTCCAATAGGTGTCTCCAGTTCTCAAGAGCAACCTTAATAGCTAGCAACTCCTTTTCAGCGATAGGGTAGTTCATTTCGGCTGATGTGAGAGTTCTAGAGTGATAGGCGACGGGATGCACTGGAGTACTGATGGAAGTCCTTTGGGAAAGTATAGCACCAATTGCGTAATCAGAGGCATCTACCTCTAATATGTACTGTAGAGTAGGGTCAGGTCATTTAAGTATAGGCTCAGAGGTGAAGGCATTTTTAAGTTTGTCAAAGGCATGTTGGGCTTCAGAGTCCCATGTGAATCCTGTAGTGGTACCAGTGAGTCTTGTTAAAGGTTTAACAATGTACGAGTAGTTCCTTATGAATTTTCTATAGAAATTTGAGAAACCAAGGAAACGTTGTAGTGATTTCTTATCGATAGGAGTAGGCCAGTTGAGTATGGATTTAATCTTATCATCCTCCATTCGAATCTCACCCGGTGTAAGCTTATAACCTAGGAAACTGATATTTTGAGAGTGGAATGTACATTTCCCTAGCTTTGCATACAGACGGTGTGTTTGAAGCCTGGCAAGGACCCATCGGACGTGTTTAATGTGTTCTTCTTCTGAAGATGAATAGATGAGGATATCATCTAAATAGATGACGACACAAATATCCAATAGGTCTCGAAAGATATCATTAACAAAAAACTGAAAAGTGGCGGGGGCATTGCAAAGCCCAAAAGGCATCACCAAGTACTCATAGAGGCCATATCTAGTGCGGAAGGCTGTTTTCCATTCATAACCACTCTTGATTCGCACTAAGTTGTAGGCACCCCGTAGATCAAGTTTTGTGAAAATTCTGGCCTTTTGTAACCTCTCCACTAGGTCCGGAATGAGTGGAAGAGGGTACCTATTTTTTATAGTTATTTTATTCAGAAGCCTATAATCTATAATAGGGCGAATGGTGGCATCTTTATTTCTCACAAAAAACATACCAGCCCCAGCTGGAGAGGTAGACGGTCTTATAAATCGCTTGCGTAGATTATCATCTATGTAGGTCTTGAGTTGAGCGAGTTCTGGTTCGGACAAGGAGTAGACATGCCCGTAAGGAACACTAGAGCCGGGTAATAGGTCGATAGGACAATCATAAGGACGATGGGGAGGCAGGCTTTCAGCTTCCTTTTTACTGAACACATCATGGAAATCTTGGTACTGTTCAGGTAATACATTAGTAGAAGGCTGTAGTAGTAGGTGGTGCTGTAGACAGGTTTTACTGCAGTAGTCAGAGTTAAAATTCACATGTAGGCTATCCCAAGATATGGAAGGGCAATGTAGTCTTAACCAGGGTAAACCAAGAATTAAAGGGTAAAAAGGCGAAGAGATAACGTCAAAAGTTATATGTTCAGTATGTCCAGAGGTAGAGCACATTTGTAATGGTATTGTGTTATGTGTAATAGGACCATTAGGGACAAGGGAGCCATCAAAGATTCTGAGAGACACAGGAGTAGATTTCTTAACAGAAGGAATTTCATTAACTTGTAACACAGATGAATCTATGAAGTTAGCAGAGGCTCCAGAGTCAATAATTGCTTCTAGATGTAGCAGCTTTTTGTCCCACTGTACAGACACGGGAAGTGTACAATAAGCAGAATGTGGGGAGTGTGTAGAGAAACAAGATACTGAATGGAGGCAGGTACCAATAGTTTTTTTATTTAGGACTGGGCATGAGCGGACTTCATGGTCACTTGCAGCACAGTATAGGCATAGGTTTTGGAGCTTTCTCCTACGTCTTTCTTCAGATGTGAGAGGACCACGGATAACACTTTTTTCCATAGGTACAGGCGGATTGGCTTGAGGGGTTGAATCCTGGTGTGGTCTTCTCTTTCTCTTATAGGACTGTTCCAAATGGGAATGTTCTGCTCTTCTTTCCCTGAGTCTTCTATCGATGATGGTAGCTGTTTTAATAAGTTCTTCAAGAGTGGGGGGTAGCTCTGTCCTTGAGAGTTCATCCTTGAGGTTCTCAGAGAGGTTAAGTCTAAACTGATTTCTCAGACTAATGTCATTCCACTGTGAGTCACGGGCCCATTTTTTAAATTCTATAACATAATCTTCAACGGGTCTTTTCCCTTGTTTGACTGCCCTTAGAGCAGTTTCTGCTGTGAATTGACTATCCATATCCTGGTATAATGATGACATTGCTGAGAAAAATTGTTGCAAAGAATTTAGGATTGGCTCTTGGTTTTCAATAAAGGCGTTAGCCCAGGTTCTGGCATCCCCACGTAGGTATGATATGACTGTACAAACTTTAATGTGCTCAGAATGGTAAGTTTTTGGTTTCATCATAAACAATAGAGTACATGCAATTTTAAAATCTTTAAATTGGGATCTGTCCCCAGAGAATGTATCTGGGGGGCTAATTGAGGGTTCAGGGGCCTCTGGGATGTTGTGAGTAGAGGTTAATGTAGTAAGAGTTGCTTTTAAATGTTGAAACTCACGTTGTAGGCCCTGCAGGCCCTGGGTAAGTATGTCAACTGTGTGAGTCAAATTCAGAATGTGTGTGTTCATTTTAGCAGGTTTCATGTTGCTTAAATATAAATTAAGAAAACACAATCCAAAAGTTTTTTTTTTTTTTACACAATGTATATATATAGAAATATATATATATATTTTTTTATTATTTTAGGCTTAGGTATTCTGTCATATCAGAGTTTGTTAGCAGTTGTTGTTAGAGTGGAATAATTGACAAGAGGCCACACCATAGGAAACTTGATTTAACTATCAGTAGTAATTTGATTTAACTATCAGTAGTAGTCTGAGTCTGAGAGAACAGGCAAGACTGCTAGCAATAGTTGGTTAATTAAGGGTTAGCTGGCTAGCAGCTGATACTAATGTTGTGGGTAGATGTGAAAACATTATCTGAACACAGGGGCTGCCTTGAGATTAATGGAAAAATAAACAAACAATCTCTGTTTTAGATTAGTAGTTCATCAATAACAGTTAGAGACAAAGTTTGTTAATTGCAGTCCATTTAAGCAACAGGTTATAACAAGTTGATGATTAGTGTGTGTGCTGTTAGCAAAAAGAACTAGTAAGATTTGTTGTATTACAGATTATAGCAAGCACAGACTTTGTGAGAGTTAATGAGCAGCACACATAAGCATAGATTGTAAGGGAAACAACTTATCTTATGGAAGGAAAGCAGTCCTGTATAGGAGTTCATTAGAGCAGTGATTGCCAGCAGTAATTCAGTAGTTAAGGTTAAAGGCTTTTCCAGACAGCAGGAGAGGAATAATGCAGCTTCAGTGTGGAGTGTCCTGCTGTTATAGAGAAACTGAAAGTGAATCCAGAAGCAGTGAAAAAGGCTGCAGCTCCTGTAAGTTAGCAGCTGATACAGACTGAGGAGCAACAGCAGTCTGTAGTTGATTGGCTTCAGTAAGTTGCACAGGAAGGAAATTCTCTGCAATTGAAGATACCTAAGCAGAGTGTTAGAGGAAGTGCTGGCTTAAATAGGCTGAAGGAGGAGGGCCATACTTAAAGGGGCAGTAAGTTAGAGCATTACAGCCTGTGATAATGCATCTTACCTGAGTGCAGGGTCTTGTGGTTAGATGTGGTGCCCTCAAATTCCTCTGAGAGAAAAATGTGAAGGGGGTAGAGAAAGTAGGAGGAAAATAAGTGAGGATTAGTAGGTGATATAGCCTATCCGGGCCATCAAGCCTGTGGAATAGATAACATGTAACAATTATCAAGAATACAAACAAATCAATAACAACATTGAAGTAACAAAAACTAGAACATCGTGAGTGACATTGGGGCTTTGTCACTCGGTTAAAGGGATTCTCCATAACTATCATGGGGAATCAGGAGGAGAAAGCCGAGATAGAATCCCACTTTCGGGTGTCAGATCTCAGTCGAGATCACACATAATGAGAGGCATAATATCCATAAATGTAGACTGCAAGAGCAGGAAGTAAGCTATCCCTTGTGCAGGGCCTCAGGATTTCAAGTTGGAACCGTCGTAAGCAAGGGGCTAATCATAGTTTTGTCCAATTCACTCCTCCTCTTCCTGGGCACCGCTTGCCAGGCTGATCTTCTGGGTTTTGGAGGGAGACTTTGTCCAAGAGTCTGTGACTGGGCATCTGAGAGTTTGGGCAGTGAAGGTTGGGCAATGTAGTTGTCTGCAAAACTCTCCGATGTCCTCTAGCTCTTTGTAGATGATTTGTCAATCGTCTTTGACTACTCTTTTACAGAAGGGGAACCCCCAGCAGTACGGTATTCCTAGATCCTTCAGATGCAGTGTTAAGTAGCATGCTTCTTTTCGTTTGAAGAGGGTCAGAGGGCTAAGATCTGCATAAATTTGGATGGAGGAGTTGTTAAATGTGATGGGGCTTTTCTTTCTGGCAGCTGCCATAATTTGTTCTTTCTCCTGGAACTTGTGGCATTTGAGAATAACATCCCTAGGAGGGGCCGAGTCTGCAGGTTTTGGGCGCAGGGCCCTATGTGCCCTGTCCAGCGATATGTTGTGTGGGGCTCTTCTAGTAGATACTTAAATAAGTCCTGTAGGTAGGGTAGTAGTTGTCCTGACAAGACAGTTTCTGGTATGCCTCTTATCCTTAAGTTTTGCCTACGGCCCCTGTTGTCTAGGTCCTCTATTTGAGACTGCATCTACATTATAGACATATTTTGTTGTGTGATATGTTGTTTGAGGGATTCTGTAGTGTTCTGTAGTTTCTCTGTTCTTCCTCCAGCTCCACCACTCTGTTCCCCAACGCAGATACATCTCTCCTGACTTCTGAGATCCCCTCTTTTATCATTTGACCCACTTGTGTCAAGAAAGATGCAAAGTCTGTTTTAGTGGGGAGAAAACGGATGTCTGCTCTGGTAAGGGGGCTATTGTCTTCTGGGGACAGGTCCCCTGGCGATGGAGGGTCAGAGTGCTGTTCTTTGTCTGAAGCTGCATTCTCAATTGCCTTAAAATAGGCGTTCAGTTTAGTACCCATTGTATTAGGGGTCTTATTGGATTTCTCTGTTATGGGTGGCCTTCTTGTAGCCATATTGAGGGCTAGTAGTTTCTTATCAGGGTCAGAGTATTCCTATGTTATCTTCTCCTGTGTTTACAGACACTATTTATTAGATGCTGCAGTTTATCCCCTTCTTTTTTTATCTCTCCTTTTATTTTTTATTTTTTTTTATCTAAATAGGGTTCACTTGGTAGCTCTATCAGGCCCTTTAGATGTTGGGTTTATTTTAGTATCCTCCCAGTTATTAGAGTGGGTAACAAAACAGCTGCCTTATTGTGATGTCAGGGCCTGTCACTCTTCTTAATCATCCCACTCACAAGTATCTTGCGGAAAAAGAAGGTGGAAAGCAATTGGGGCCTAAACCTATGTTTTGTTAGGGGTGAGGTAATACAATTTTATGGCCCTACCTCTGCCCGGGAGATACCTCTGCTCTAAGGTATATGTGCTATCGTATAAGTAGACTGCAATGTCGCAGTTACTGCCACGTGGGTGGTGATTTAAGAAGGCAGATAATCAGTACCTTTATGTAACGTAGTGTGATTGATCCAGGTTGATTGGTGTGGTACTCGGTAGTGTCCAGCTATGGGATGCCTCCCTTAGTTGCAAGTGATGTGTTCTACTATGGCCCACCACCTTTTCTGATCTGACGTAATCCGGGCTTCCAAAATGGTGCTGATGCGATTTTATGACACTTATCTTTCTCCGCTAAGGAGATCCAGCCGATGTTCAGTAAGCCTATCTTGGCTTCAGTGTCCACTTTTTTCTCTCTGCCGCTCTGTAAAGTTGGTCCGGCACTATAGAGGTCCTGTGCGTGTGTCTGGTGTATGGGAGTCAGCCCAGGTCTCTGCTGCTGGATCCGGTCTAGAAACAGGTACTGTTAGTGCGAGCAGGGTCTCCTCTCTGTAATTATGTTGGTTAGGTGTCCAGATTACAGCTGAGGCACGTATGCAGGCTATTAGTGGGCATCTCAACTACGGAGCATTCGTTTTCTGCGGCCATTATGGTTGCTAGCCGGCTCCGCCCCCGGAAGAAAAGTTTTTAATAAACTTTCTATAGTAATTGGTGAAGCCCAAAAAACGTTGAATAGACTGAAGACCAACTGAGCGAGGCCACTGCATAACTGCAGACAACTTGTCAGGATCCATGGAGAACCCAGCAATGGAGATAACATAACCTAGGAAGGTTACTTAAGTCTGATGTAACTCACATTTCTCAAGTTTACAAAACAGGCCGTTCTCACGTAGTCTCTGAATGTCACATTCAGTGTGTATACCTTTTAGGGGCCTTTACAATTCCTCATCATTCCTCTATAAAATGAGCCATTAACGTTCAATACCTTGCTTGGTATTGAAGTTCTACATGCTTCCTTCCTTAGCCTTTCACATCTCCTGGATTGCGCCTCTCTGCTGTGAAACCTGCACTCGGCAGCCTCCTGTCAGTTCAATGAACTGCTGTGATGTCACCCGACTTCTGCTCTACGGACCTGAACGCTGAGTCTCCATCTGATGTGCCCCACGCTGCAGCTTCTCTCTCAATCCTCAAAAGTTACAAACTTTGCCATTCGAATTGTTCACTCCTATTTTCTCCTAGATTAATCTACTTATTCCCTCTGGAGGTGAGTTGTTGCCTGGACATAAGATTCTATATTTCTTCCAATTTACCTTGATATCCATATCATATCATTATTGCCTTAAAGGTATACACACATCTCCTTTTACTGCAGTTTATGATGTCTTACACGAATTTATTCAACCACTCATTTAAAGATTCAATATACCATAAGATTTGTATTGTTTAATAAGACATCTAAAAGCAAAAACCACTCACTCTGATTATAAGTATGGTTTCTCAGATTAAACCTTACTATAATCCATTGTGAGACAAACAATTATTCTATGGAATTGTTATATTAGATTTTTTTGGTAAAAATCTAGTTCTGATAAAATATTCTTCAGTGTGTGTTACAGAATACCAAGCCTCTAAAAAGTATGCTGAATCCAGCTGATCTACAGAATCATGTCATGGAGCTCTCCCACAAAGTGAACCAACTATGCAAGGTCTCAGAGACCTCCAGGTTGAGAACCTAACTTTAAAAAATACTATAAAAGAAGGTCTTAGCACTCCTCCAGATATTCCTGAACCCTCAATCAGTCCCCCAGAAAAATTATCGGGAGACAGAAAGATGTTAAGGCAGTTTTATAATGCATGCACTATGTTTATCACATTAAAACCCAAAACATTTTCTACTGAAAAAATCAAAATTTTAACTATTATATCCTATTTAAGAGGTGAACCCCGTACATGGGCAGACTCACTTTATGAATCAGATGACCCTATACTCAATTCTGTAGAAGAATTTTTCAAAGCCATGTCAAATTTATATGAAGATCCCCATAAACAGTTAACAGCTGAGAATACCTTACGTAGCCTGAAGCAAAACAAAAGGAACGTAGAGGACTACATCTCAGAATTCAAAATTTGGCAGAAAGATACCCGATGGAACCAAATATCATTAAAGAATCAATTTAGATTAGGGCTTTCTGACCATATAAAAGATGAATTGGTCAGAATTGATCCCCCTGACTCCCTAGAGGCGCTCATGGCTCTTACTATTAAAATAGACAGAAGAATAAGAGAAAGAAAGCTAGAAAAACAGAGTTATGATACTACTGTCAGGCATTATCAGCCAAGACCAGTGAATTATAACAATAAAAATAATGGAGAAGCTATGGAGATCGGGTTTATTTAAGGGCTGTTATCACCAGAAGAGAAATGTCACCGAAAAGAAAATGCACTGTGTATGTACTGTGCCTCCAAGGAGCATTCAGTCAATGAATGTCCATCCCTGAAAAGGCAAAAACCTGGTTAGTCATTCTCTGATTATCAATATCTTACTCTTTCCACCCATAACCCATCATACTTACTTGTTGCTGTCTCGTTACAGTGGAAAAGACACCGACTAAACCTTGAGGCAGTTCTGGACTCTGGGGCTTATGCTAACTATATTGATTTGTCAATAGCTAATCAAAATAAAATACCGCTTGTTGAAAAGAAACATCCGGTTTCAGTGCGTCTTATTGACGGTAACAATCTATCCAATGGCCCTATTACACATCAAGCAATACCTGTACTTGTTAACATTCAAGATAGTCATCAAGAATTTATTTCATTTGATATCATAACCTCTCCCATATTCCCACTAATGTTAGGTCTACATTGGTTAAGACACTATCAGCCATTGGTACATTGGAAACAAAACAAACAAGAATTTACATCATCATACTGTATGTCCACATGTTTATTTCCTCAAACCATACTTAACATTAACCAAAACAGTGACTTAATCCCTCCACACTACAAGCATTTTTCATTTGTCTTTGATAAAATAGAGGCATAAACTCTCCCCCCACATAGAGAATATGACTGCCCTATTAAACTTGTAACAGGGTCAGATATCCCATATGAACATATCTTCCCTCTGTCACAAACTGAAATAGTAAGATTAAAAGAATATATCAATGAAAACCTTAGAAAGGGATTTATAAGACCATCAACTTCTCCAGCCGGAGCTGGTATATTCTTTGTTACTAATAAAGATAAAACCATTAGGCCTATTGTGGATTACCGTGAACTCAACAAACGCACTGTGAAAGACAGATATCCTTTACCACTCATCCCTGAGCTTATAGAGAGATTGCAAGGGTCAACTATTTTCACCAAACTTGACCTAAGAGGTGCATACAATCTTATCTGTATGCACTCAGGGGATGAGTGGTTAACGGCGTTTTGTACCCGTCTCTTCGCGTACACAGTAATGCCATTTGGGCTGTGTAACGCCCCAGCAACCTTTCATCGATATATCAATGATATATTTTGTGATCTCTTAAACACGTTCATTGTAATATATCTAGACGATATTCTAATATATTCCAACACACTCTCTGAACATATTAAACATGTCAGAATGGTCCTATCATGCCTACAAGCACATAAACTCTATGTTAAACCAGAAAAGTGTATTTTTCATAGTACTAATATTACCTTCCTAGGATATCACATCTCATCAAAGGGAATCAAAATGGAAGACACTAAGGTCAAAGTAATATTAGAGTGACCCATACCCAAGAACAAAAAAACAAGTGCAGAAATTCCTAGGATTTTCGAATTTCTATTGAAAATTTATCAAAGGCTTCTCTCATATCACTAAACCCCTTACTAACCTCACTAAAGGTAATACACCTTTCTATTGGAATAGTTTAGCTAATGAAGCTTTCACTTATCTCAAAAAGGCTTTCACTACTGCTCCCATACTCTCATATCCAGATCCTCAGCTCCAGTACACCCTCGAAGTTGATGCATCTGAGTATGCAGTAGGAGCTGTACTCTCCCAAAAATCTTCAACCACTGGTCACCTACATCCCGTAGCTTTTTTCTCCCGTGTCCTTTCACCATCTGAGCTTAATTATCATATGGTGAGAAGGAATTACTTGCCATGAAAAGCGTCTTGGTAAATTGGAGACACTTACTAGAAGGTACCATTGAACCGATGATATATACAGATCACCGTAACCTGCAGTACCTTAAAACCAACCGTACTTTCACGTTAAGACAGGTTAGGTGGAGTCTATTCTTTTCAAGGTTTAATTATATCATAACCTACAGGTCAGCCTCCATGAATACTAAAGCAAAAATTTTATCTAGACTACCTTCAAAAGATTTGTATTGTTTAATAAGATATCTAAAAGCAAAAACTACTCACTCAGATTATAAGTATGATTTCTCAGATTAAACCTTACTATAATCCATTGTGAGACAAACACTTATTCTAAGGAATTGTTATATTAGATTTTTTTGGTAAAAATCTAGTTCTGATAAAACATTCTTCAGTGTGTGTTACACTGAAGAACCTGTGTAAGTTAACATCAGAACGATGAGCCTCAAGTGTGGGTGAGTGTATGAGGATGTCTAAGTACACCACAACACACTGTTGCAACATATCTCGTAGTACATCATTAATAAATTCATGGAAAACAGCTGGAGCATTACATAGGCCAAAGGGCATTACAAGATATTCATAATGCCTGCTCCTGGTGTTAAATGCTGTTTTCCATTTGTGGCCCTCCTTGATCCTAACGAGATTGTACGCTACTCTCAAATTAAATTTAGAAAAGACTGTAGCTCCCTTGAGGCAGTCAAAGAGTTCCGTAATGAGAGGAATAAGGTAAGCATTCTTAATGACGATTAAGACCCCTATAATCGATGCATGGTCTTAATTTGCCACCCTTTTTCTTCATAAAGAAGAAGTCAGCCCCTGCAGGAGAGCAGGATTTGTGGATGATCCCCCGTGACAGAGCATCAGCAACATACTCCTCCATAGCACAATTCTCCGCAACAGACAGAGGGTAAACCCAGCCCCGAGGAGGAATGGCTCTAGGTTGCAGGTCTATGGCACAATCGTAAGACTGGTGAGGAGGTGTCAGGGTGCCAGGAATCAGACTGAGACGAGAAGTGCAAAAATAATCACACCTTTATTAATAGCAAAAAATAATAAAAAGTCCACAAGTCAAATAACAAGCCAGGAGTCAAAACCAGAGCTGGTAGTCAGACGAGCCGAGTCAGGAGCCAAAGCGAATAGTCAGACGAGCCGGAATCAGGAACAAGGAAAACAGCAGAGTCAGGAACAAGCCAGGGATCAGGAACCAGGAAGGACGTCAGGCAGCCAGGTAATACACAGGATCTCTCACAAACAGTTCTGAGACAATGCAAAGACAAAGCATACTGAACAGAGGCCCTTTAAATAATAAGTGATGACATCACAATTCTGAGACTGCATCCTGTGTCACATGGATGATGCACACCAGTCTGGCCATAAAAGGAAGTGCAGGAAATGAGCAGCATCCCCCACAATGCACCATAGTCAGGAAGAGAGGTGAGTAAAATGGCTGCCAGCAGCACATGGCAAATAAAACAGGGAAAAAACCCTGACACTACCCTCCCCTCAACGACCTCTCCCCCGCGGGAGGACAAAAGGCTTATTGGGGAAACGGGCATGGAAGGCACGGAGAAAGGCTGGAGCATGAACATCAGAGGAGGGAACCCAAGAACGCTCCTCCGGACCGTAGCCCCTCCAGTGGACCAAATACTGTACACGGCCCCTGGACATATGAGAGTCAATAATGCTGCTGACCTCATACTCCTCATGGTTGTCAACAAAGATAGGATGGGGACGAGGCAACACAGTGGTAAACTGATTACAAACCAATGATTTCAAGAGGGAGACATGAAAAACATAGTGTAGGCTACAGGATTAACCCGTCTGAGTATTCGAAAAGGACCAACATAATGGGGAGCCAATTTATTGGAAGGCACATGAAGGTTCAAATTGCGGGAGAACAGCCAAACTCTCTCACCAACCTGGTAGGAAGGTGCGGGTAAATGCCTACGATCAGCCTCGAACATTTGGCTCTGCATAGAACGATGAAGGCAATCCTGAATCTGCACCCACGTGGAACGGAGTTGCTGGAGATGCTCCTCCAAAGCCGGAATACCCTGAGACATGAATGAATCGGGCAACAAGGATGGTTGAAACCCATAATTCGCCATGAACGGGGATAACTGGGAGGAAGCATTAATTGCACTATTACTAGCAAACTCTGCCCAAGGTAACAGTTCAGACCAATTATTGTGGTGATCTGAGACATAGCAATAGAGGAACTGTTCCAGAGCTTGATTAGACTGTTCCGCAGCCCCATTGGATTGAGGGTGATATGCCGAGGAGAAGGAAAGCTGGATCCCCATTTGAGCACAAAAGGAACGCCAAAATCTGGAGACAAAGTGGCTACCTCGGTCCGACACTCTCTCCTTGGATAACCCATGTAAATGGAAGACCTCCCGGGCAAAAATTGAAGCAAGCTCCTGAGCGGTAGGCAGCTTCATCAAGGGAATGCAATGTGACATTTCAGAAAAATGGTCAACCACCATGAGGATAACAGTATTTCCATTGGAAACAGTGAGCTCGACAATGAAGTCCATGGAAAGATGTGTCCAAGGACGCTCACCATTAGCAATAGGTTGAAGAAGATCCACAGGAAGACCTCAAGGAGTCTTATTCTGTGCACAAAATGAGCAGGAGGCAACATACGCAGCAACATCAGAACGAAGACCTGGCCACCAGAATTGTCGAGTGAGAGACCAAATCATTTGGTTCTTGCCTGGGTGACCTGCGGCTTTAGGTTAGTGGTAAGTGTGCAAAACAGGAACAAAACACTTACCACTAGGGAGAAGTCAAATTAGTACGTATGGTAGCCAAAATATGGTCAGGAGGTATAACAGGAGTAGGTACAGACTCCTCCTTGGACAGAGGCGAAAATTGTCGAGAGAGGGCATCAGCCCTAACATTCTTACTACCAAGCAGGTAGGAGACCACATAATTAAACCGAGACAAAAATAGCGCCCATCTGGCCTGTCGGGGCGACAAAAGTTTTGCTTCAGATAGATAAGTTAAATTCTTGTGGTCAGTAAGAATGAGCACTGGCACGCTAGTACCCTCGAGAAGATGCCTCCATTCCTTGAGTGCCAAAATTAATAAAATTACTACAATTAAATAAATTAATCCTATTTAAAACTAAATACTTACCGATAAAATAAACCCTAAGATAGCTACAATATAACTAATAGTTACATTGTAGCTAGCTTAGGATTTATATTTATTTTACAGGCAACTTTGTATTTATTTTAACTAGGTAAAATAGTTATTAAATAGTTATTAATTATTTAATAACTTCATAGTTAAAATAAGTACAAATTTACCTGTAAAATAAATCCTAACCTAAATTACAATTACACCTAACACTACACTATCTTTAAATTAATTACATAAATTACCTACAATTAACTACAATTAAATTAAATAAACTAAAGTACAAAAACAAACACTAAATTACAGAAAATAGAAAAAGAATTACATTTTTTTTAAACTAATTACACTTAATCTAATCCCCCTAATAAAATAAAAAAGCCCCCCAAAATAATAAAATTCCCTACCCTATATTAAATTACGAATAGCCCTTAAAAGGGCCTTTTGCGGGGCATTGCCCCAAAGTAATCAGCTATTTTACCTGTAAAAAAAAATACAATACCCCCCCAACATTAAAACCCACCACCCACACACCCAACCCTACTCTAAAACCCACCCAATCTCCCCTTAAAAAAACCTAACACTACCCCCTTGAAGATTACCCTACCTTGAGCTGTCTTCACCCAGCCGGGCACAAGTGGACCTCCAGAGGGGCAGAAGTCTTCATCCGATCCGGATGACGTCACTTAAAGGAACCTTCATTCTTCAGTCGCCGTCAGATGGAAGAGGATGCTCCGCGTCAGATGTCTTCAAGATGGACCCGCTCCGCTCCGGATTGAAGAAGATAGAAGATGCTGCCTGGATGAAGACTTCTACCGGTCTGGATGTCCTCTTCTGGCCAGATCGGATGAAGACTTCTGCCCCTCTGGAGGTCCACTTGGGCCCGGCTGGGTGAAGACGGCTCAAGGTAGGGTGATCTTCAAGGGGGTAGTGTTAGTTTTTTTTAAGGGGGGATTGGGTGGGTTTTAGTGTAGGGTTGGGTGTGTGGGTGGTGGGTTTTAATGTTGGGGGGTATTGGATTTTTTTTTTACAGGTAAAAGAGCTGATTACTTTGGGGCAATGCCCCGCAAAAGGCCCTTTTAAGGGCTATTTGTAATTTAGTATAAGGTAGGGAATTTTATTATTTTGGGGGGCTTTTTTATTTTATTAGGGGGATTAGAGTAGGTGTAATTAGCTTGAAAAAATTGAAATTATTTTTTTATTTTCTGTAATTTAATGTTTTGGTTTTTTTTGTACTTTAGTTTATTTAATTTAATTGTAGTTAATCGTAGGTAGTTTATGTAATTAATTTAATGATAGTGTAGTGTTAGGTGTAATTGTAATTTAGGTTAGGATTTATTTTACAGGTAAATTTGTACTTATTTTAACTAGGTAGCTATTAAATAGTTAATAACTATTTAATAACTATTCTACCTAGTTAAAATAAATACAAAGTTGCCTGTAAAATAAATATAAATCCTAAGCTAGCTACAATGTAACTATTAGTTATATTGTAGCTATCTTAGGGTTTATTTTATCGGTAAGTATTTAGTTTTAAATAGGATTAATTTATTTAATTGTAGTAAATTTATTTAGATGTATTTAAATTATATTTAAGTTAGGGGGGTGTTAGGGTTAGGGTTAGACTTAGGTTTAGGGGTTAATAAATTTATTATAGTGGCGGCGATGTTGACGGCGGCAGATTAGGGGTTAATAAATTTAATATAGTTGCTGCGACGTTGGGGGGGCAGATTAGGGGTTAATAAATAAAATGTAGGGTTCGGCGATGTTGGGGGCATCAGATTAGGGGTTCATAAGTATAATGTAGGTGGCGGCGGTGTCCGGAGCGGCAGATTAGGGGTTAATAATATAATGCAGGTGTCGCAATGTCGAGGGTGGCATATTAGGGGTTAAGAAGTGTAATATTAGGGGTGTTTAGACTCGGGGTTCATGTTAGGGTGTTAGGTGCAGACATAACTTTTATTTCCCCATAGGAAACAATGGGGCTGCGTTAGAACGCTGCTTTTTTGCAGGTGTTAGTTTTGTTTTTTTCAGCCGGCTCAGCCCCATTGTTTCCTATGGGGAAATCGGCACAAGCACGTTCAGCCAGCTCAACGCTGACTTAAGCAACGCTGGTATTGAGGTGAGATGTGGAGCTAAATTTTGCTCAACACTCACTTTTCTGAGGCTAACGCCAGCTTGAAGAGAACTCATAATACCAGCGTTGTCTTAAGTGAGCGGTGAGAAAAAAAGGCTTGTTAGCCCCGCACACCATTACCGACAAAAACCTGTAATCTAGCAGTATGTGTTTTTCCTTCTCTAGTATTGCGGACATAACAGTTTGAACTTTTGCACTAACTGTTCCAATGTCTCAGTATTGCGGTCTCAACTGGCCTGCTTAGAACCCCATCGCTCCTCTATAAGAATATCAGCTTGCTCTCCTGAGCAGTCAGGAGTGATATATGAACTTGCCATAACAAGTACCTTTATATATGCCATCACTGTGTTTTTCTCACTTCCAGGGAGGACTGCTGTATTAACCTGCTGTGTGATATATTACTTAACATTAAGTGCTTGCTTGCTGATATTCCTTTCTGCTTAACCCCATACTGGGCCCTCAGTCTAGGATGAGAACAGGGGTGTGTATATAAGCATCCCTGACATTTTGTGAGACTGAGTGGTTCAAACACAATTCCTCACAGAAACACCAACTCTTACAGTATGAGAGTTGCCAGCATTGCTGCAGAGGTTGAAGGGGTCAGCCTGTCAGTGCTCAGACCATACGCCGCACACTGCATCAAATTGGTCTGCATGGCTGTCATCCCAAAAGGAAGCCTCTGCTAAAGATGATGTACAAGAAAGCCTGCAAACAGTTGGCTGAAGACATGCAGACTAAGGACATAGATTACTGGAACCATGTCCTGTGGTTCGATGAGACCAAGATAAACTTATTTGTATCAGATAGTGTCAAGCGTGTTTGGCGGCAACCAGGTGAGGAGTACAAAGACAAGTGTGTCTTACCTACAGTCAAGCATGGTGGTGGGAGTGTCATGGTCTGGGCCTGCATGAGTGCTGCCGGCACTGGGGAGCTACAACTCATTGAAGGAACCAGGAATGCCAACATGTACTGTGACATACTAAAGCAGAGCATGATCCCCTCCCTTCGGAGACTGGGCCGCAGGGCAGTATTCCAACATGATAACGACCCCAAACACACCTCCAAGACAACCACTGCCTTGCTAAAGAAGCTGAGGGTAAAGGTGATGGACTGGCCAAGCTTGTCTTCAGACCTAAACCCTATTGAGCATCTGTGGGGTATCCTCACACGGAAGGTGGGGGAGCGCAAGGTCTCTAACATCCACCAGCAACGTGATGTCGCCATTGAGGAGTGGAAGAGGACTCCAGTGGCAACCTGTGAAGCTCTAGTGAAGTCCATGCCCAAGAGGGTTAAGGCAGTGCTGGAAAATAATGGTGGCCACACAAAATATTGACACTCTGGCCCAATTTGGACATTTCCACTTAGGGGTGTACTCACTTTTGTTGCCAATGGTTTAGACATGAATGGCTGTGTGTTGAGTTATTTTGAGGGGACAGCAAATTTACACTGTTATACAGGCTGTACACTCACTACTTTACATTGTAGCAAAGTGTCATTTCTTCAGTCTTGTCACATGAAAAGATATAATAAAATATTTACAAAAATGTGAGGGGTGTACTCACTTTTGTGAGATACTGTATATATACAGTATATATATATATATATATATATATATATATATATATATATATATATATATATACACACACACAATATAGCCCTTTGCAGTAAAAATACATGACCATATACCATATATCTTATCCCCTATAAAAATGATTTACTTTTATTTTTATGAATAAGTTTTATCAGATAGTGTATATATGAGTGTAACACTTTATTTTAGTGTATTTATGTTGTGATTGGTACACATTTTTTAAGTCTAAGGGGCCGATTTAACAATGCCATGCAGATATGATACGCTGCAGCATATCATGTCCGCCAGACATCGCTGAATGCGGACAGCATACACTGTCGGCATTCAGCATTGCACAAGCAGTTCTAGTGAACTGCTTGTGCAATGCCGCCCCTGCAGATTATCTGCCAATCGGCCGCTAGCAGGGAGTGTCAATCAGCCCGATCGTATATGATCGGGTGAATTGCTATAAGCCGCCTCAGAGGCGGCTTATGAGTTAATGAGCAGCGATCTTAAGACCGCTGTTTCTTAACTCCTGTTTCCCGTGAGCCTGAAGGCTCGTGCGGAAACAGGGGAACAGAGGCCATTCTGCCCTTGTTAAATCGACCCCTTAGCCTTTATGAGAGGTCTTCAGTCGTGCTAACCCTATGCGGGTTAAATTGGTTTTGCGCTTGAGCCAACACATTTACTTTCAACTTGCAATAAGCGCACAAGTTAATGCAGGAGCGATATTGCAATATCGCACTAATGATAGTGCACCACTTGTAATCTAGCCCATAGAGCTTTCTAAAGTTCCTAAACACTAAATAAATGCTAGACATAATTTTTTATTACATGCAAAGATTAGTTTGAGAATAATATGAAAATGTAATTTTAAAATTCGTATTAGTTGTTAAAATATTGAAGAAATAATAATAACGTTTTAATCTCCATAAAGTAACGGGTGTGCCATGTTGAAAGCTAGGTTTCCTTTATAATATCTCATCTGTTGAGGACAATTAGGCACAGAAATAAATTAGTTATTATGGTGAACAAACAATAGATGTGTGAAATATAGCAATGTTCAGCTTCTGCAGTCCAGGAGTCTGCACTTTCAGTTCTCGTGGGTATTGGAAAGGCAACAATTTTCAGAGTAAACTTATGAAAAAGGGGACAAAATAAATAATAGAAATATATAGCAAAGCTTTTTTAATACACATAATCAAACCATTTTGTACAATAATCTCAAATTGTTTCTCCTAAGGAAAGAACATAAAATACTAAGGGCCAGATTACAAGTGGAGCGGTATTTAGCACTCCCACTCGAGTTCTAATATCGCTGAAACTAAACTTTTTGCATGTGCAGGTTAGCGCACATATTGCAAGTTGAAAGTAAAAAGTTTGCGCATAAGCAAAAGCCAAAGCGAGCTAACTTCAGGAGTTCGGATATCACGACCACACAACCTTCTTCTCCCCATGGACTTCAATGGAGAGCGCAAACTTACCTTGCTTGCTAACCCAACAGGAGTTAAACCTACAGTGGTAAACCTAAAGGTAGTTATGAATATTTTACATTCAAATGGTCTATTTATTTTTAAATATATATTTCTATATATATATGATGTATTTATTGTACATCTACCTATATATCTATTTGAATATATATATAAATATATATTTAAAAATACTTAGAACAGTTTTCCCTTTGTGAAGAACATTGGAATTTAAAATATTTACAGTACATACTTACTAAAGAGTTAACAAAATGCCTATTATTAACCTATTAGAGTTTAAAAAATGCACATTGGTGATTCAAGTCTTTTTTGCTCTCTCTCACCCCCCCTCTTTTGCGCTCTCTCTCTCCCCCTTTTTTGCGCTCTCTCTCCCCCTCTCTTTTGCGCTCTCTCCCCCCTTTTTTTGCGCTCTCTCTCCCCCCCTCTTTGGCGCTCTCTCTCCCCCCTCTCTTTTGCGCTCTCTCCCCCTCTCTTTTGTGCTCTCTCTCTCTCCCCCCTCTTTTGCTCTCTCTCTCTCCCCCCTCTTTTGCTCTCTCTCTATCTCCCCCTCTCTTTTGCGCGCTCTCTCTCCCCCCCTCTTTAGCGCTCTCTCTCCCCTCTCTTTTGCGCTCTCTCCCCCCTCTCTTTTGTGCTCTCTCTCCCCCTCTCTTTTGCTCTCTCTCCCCCCTCTCTCTCCCCCACCCCTCTCTCCCCCCTTTATCTCTCTCTCTCTCATCCACCCCTCTCTCCCCCCTCTCTCTCTCTCCCCCTCTCTCTCTCTCCCCCCCTCTCTCTCTCTCTCTCTCTCCCCCCTCTCTCTCCCCCCCTCTCTCTCTCTCTCCCCCTCTCTCGCTCTCCCCCCCCTCTCTCTCTCTTTCCACCCTCTCTCTCTCTCTCCCCCCTCTCTCTCTCACCCCCCTCTCTCTCTCTCCCCCCTCTCTCTCTCTCTCTCCTTCCCTCTCTCTCTCCCCCCTCTCTCTCTCTCTCTCTCCCCCCTCTCTCTCCCCCCTCTCTCTCTCCCCCCTCTCTCTCTCCCCCCTCTCTCTCTCCCCCCCTCTCTCTCTCCCCCCTCTCTCTCTCCCCTCCCCTCTCTCTCTCTCCCCACCTCTCTCTCTCCCCTCCCCTCTCTCTCTCCCCTCCTCTCTCTCCCCCTCTCTTTCTCTCCCCCTCTCTATCTCTCTCCCCTCTATCGCGCGACCGCACCGGGCCACTCCCCTTCGCATACAACCATGCCCCCTTCACGACCATTCACGCCCGACCACGCCCCTTCACGTCGACCACGCCCCTTCACGTCCAGCCATGCCCACTTCTGCCGCAGATCAGCTAGGGACTCAAAGGCCAGGTGTGTTTGTCCTTGTGCTGTCTCTACTGCGCATGACAGCTTCAGACAAACACACTTGGCCTTTTATATTATAGGATGAGAACATGTGTGTGTTTTGTCATATTGTTGTAAATCACAATCCTTACATTTTAGATTCTTAGACTGGAACGAGACACTAGATAAATTGTAAGCTATTGAATGGCTTGTATATATGAATACAAAACTTTGTATATAAAACGTTTTATGTATTAGATAATCTTTGCGTTAAGATTGTCAGAGAAACCATAATACTTGCTTTTGTTTATTTGTGATGTTGCTAAACGTATGTCATGTTTAGTGGTTGGACTTTAACCCCTTAGTGACCAACGACGTATGGGGTACGTCCTGCAAAAAAATGCAGTTAATGACCAAGGACGTACCCCATACGTCGTTGGTCTTTGAAAGCAGTGGAAGCGATCCTGATAGCTTCCAGCTGCTTTCATGTTATTGCAGTGATGCCTCAATATTGAGGTATCCTGCAATAACTGTTTTTAGCCATCCGATGCAGAGAGAGCCACTCTGTGGCCCTCTCTGCATCGGCTACCGATGGCCGTTATGGTTGGTGGGTGGGAGCTCATCCAGGGAGGCGGGCGGGCAGTTATTGGTGGAGGAGGGGGGAGGGATCTAGTGCGGGTGCGTGCGCATGCATGTGATGTCTATCAAAACAGCATCAATATGCTGTAGATCTGGAGGGTGGGAGAGAGGACTGGGGAGGGTGGGATTTTGAAATCAAGGCATCAGGGAGAGGGTGGGGGGTTGGATGTTGAGGGGGGGGGGGGCAGCTACACTACAGAAATAAATAAAATATTTAAAAAAATAAAATAAATAAAATACATTATTATTTTTCAAACTGGGTACTGGCAGACAGCTGCCAGTACCCAATATGGTGCCCAATAAAGGCAGAGGGGGGGGGGTTAAAGAGCTGTTTGAGGGGGGATGAGGGAGGTTGGGGGCTAAGGGGGGTCCTACACAGCAGAAGAATTTTTTTTTTTTTAAAAAACCTAAAACTTTTATTTTAGTACTGGCAGATTTTCTGCCAGTACTTAAGATGGCGGGGACAATTATGTGGTGGGGGAGGGAAGTGAGCTGTTTGGGAGGGATCAGGGGGTGGGATGTGTCAGGTGGGAGGCTGATCTCTACACTAAAGCTAAAATTAACCCTGCAAGCTCCCTACAAGCTACCTAATTAACTCCTTCACTGCTAGACATAATATACGTGTGATGCGCAGCGGCATTTAGCGACCTTCTAACTACCAAAAAGCAACGCCAAAGCCATATATGTCTGCTATTTCTGAACAAAGGGGATCCCAGAGAAGCATTTACAACAATTTGTGCCATAATTGGACAAGCTGTTTGTAAATAATTTCAGTGAGAAACCTAAAATTGTGAAATATTTAAAGTTTTTTTTTATTTGATCGCATTTGGCGGTGAAATGGTGGCATGAAATATACCAAAATGGGCCTAGATCAATACTTGGGGTTGTTTACTACACTACACTTGTTGGGTGGGGGAGGGAAGTGAGCTGTTTGGGAGGGATCAGGGGGTGGGATGTGTCAGGTGGGAGGCTGATCTCTACACTAAAGCTAAAATTAACCCTACAAGCTCCCTACATGCTCCCTAATTAACCCCTTCACTGCTGCGCATAATACATGTGTGGTGCGCAGTGGCATTTAGCGGCCTTCTAATTACCAAAAAGCAACGTAAAAGCCATATATGTCTGCTATTTCTGAACAAAGGCGATCCCAGAGAAGCATTTAAAACCATTTGTGCAATAATTGCACAAGCTGTTTGTAAATAATTTCAGTGAGAAACCTAAAGTTTGTGAAAAAATTTGTGAAAAAGTGAACATTTTTTTTTATTTGATCGCATTTGGCGATGAAATGGTGGCATGAAATATACCAAAATGGGCCTAGATCAATACTTTGGGATGTCTTCTAAAAATATATATATATATACATGTTAAAGGATATTCAGGGATTCCTGACAGATATCAGTGTCCCAATGTAACTAGCGCTAATTTTGAAAAAAAGTGGTTTGGAAATAGCAAAGTGCTACTTTTATTTAGTGCCCTATAACTTGCAAAAAAAGCAAAGAACATGTAAACATTGGGTATTTCTAAACTCAGGACAAAATTTAGAAACTATTTAGCATGGGTGTTTTTTGGTGGTTGTAGATGTGCAACAGATTTTGGGGGTCAAAGTTTGAAAAAATTGTTTTTTTTCCATTTTTTCCCTCATATTTTATAATTGTTTTAATAGTAAATTATAAGATATGATGAAAATAATGGTATCTTTAGAAAGTCCATTTAATGGCGAGAAAAACGGTATATAATATGTGTGGGTACAGTAAATGAGTAAGAGGAAAATTACAGCTAAACACAAACACCGTAGAAATGTAAAAATAGCCTTGGTCCCAAACGGTCAACAAATGGAAAAGTGCTCTGGTCACTAAGGGGTTAATGTGAACCCACTATATAAGAGAGTAATTAGTGAGCTAATCCATACCACCTGATGAAGCGGTTTCCTTGAAACTTGTAGTGGGTAGCAGTGTAATAGCCGGCCGGTGTTTGTCTTCTCTGGAGATTATCTTCTGCTGATTCGTATGAAGAGACTTGTTGCTTTTAACCATCACCTTTTTCAGTGAAAGTATTATCTACTTTTTGTATTGATATTGACATTTTGACACTTTGTATTGTGCAACATTTTCTTTTTTCTTTTAAGCACTGTTATGTGCAGAGTATTTTTTAATAAATACATTTTATTGAATTATATTTGAGTTCAATTTATTATTTTAGTTCTAAGCGCTGTCACACACCTTTTCTTAATTAAAGGGTTATTTTCCTCTATTTTTCTATATGACAGCAGCTGTTTTTATTTAAGGCAAATAAATTGTTTTTTTTTGTTATATACATATATCTTAACTGTTCAGTTGATTTATATAACATCACATTTCTTAGTGTTTTTGTTAAGTACAACTAATTTGGCTACTAATAGGCACACTCATATATCACTTTATAACACTAAAACACATTATTAAATATTACAATTTAATTAAAATTATTTTTCATATTTTCAGGTATTTGAGTGGAAAGGGCTCAAAGGTATATGTACATATGTATTTATGTGTTTATAAATATACATATGTATTTATGTGTATACATTTGTATATATATATTCATGTGTATGTATGTATATACATATATATGCATATAAACACATATATACACATGTAAACACATATATACATAATATGTATATATACATACATACACATAATTAGACATTTATATTTATGTATATATCCATTATAACCCATTCCATTAAAATACTTTGTCATATACCATATTCTTTTGAACCCTTATAAATTTTAATTTTAACATTTATATGAATAATTTGTATTAGTCTATATATGAGTGTAACACTTTATTTTAATGGATTTATGTTTTACTTTGTGCAACTTTTTTTTAGTCCTAACCCTTTACGTGAGCACTTCAGTCACGCTAACCAGACGAGAGCAAATTCAGTTTGCACTTGTGTGATCACGTTTAAATGTAACTTGTAATATGAGCGCAAGTTAGAATGGGTGTGATATTTCAATATAGCACGCTAACCTTAGCATGCCACTTGTAATCTAGCCCAAGAGAATTATAGTGGAGGGGGAAAGAAACCATGTGTACGTTTTAAGAAAATGGCCCCTATTTAAGAAAGGTCTTGCGGACCTGATCCGACACTGTGGATCAGGTCCGCAAGACCTCGCTGAATGTGGAGAGCAATATGCTCTCCGTATTCAGCATTGTACCATCAGCTTACAAGAGCTGCTGGTGCAACGCCGCCCCATGTAGACTCGCCGCCAATCGGCCGCCAGCAGGGAGGTGTCAATCAACCCGATCGTACTCGATCGGGTTGATTTCCGGCCATGTCTGTCCGCCAGCTCAGAGCAGACGAACAGGTTATGGAGCAGCGGTCTTTGTGACCGCTGCTTCATAACTGCTGTTTCTGGCGAGTCTGAAGACTCGCCAGAAACACGGGCCCACAAGCTCCCTATGGAGCTTGTTAAATGGGCCTCATTGTATTCAACTTTTAATAATGGTGGCTTAGCGCTGTCTTATATACAATATTAAAATTGGTCTTTCCTAAATAGAATAGCAATTGATTGGATGTTTGGGCGAGAACATTTTTATAATAATAAATGGAGGAAGATTTAGCCCCTGCGGTGGTGGAATATATTCCACATGTGAAGAGGGACAAAATCCCTCTTCACATATAGCATGTTTAAGGATACCTTGAGAACCTGGATGTAGGTGCATCAGATCTTGAATTGGGAAAACGGGAATATGAAATCTAAATTTTAATGGATGTTTAGAATATATGAGATCAAAGGATTAGGGAGAGAGGGGCATCTCTAGAATGATGCATATTCTGGATTTAGAAAATAAAATTAAAAAGTTTGAAGTTTTGAAACTAGAATTTAATCTACATAATCAGCATGTGTTTGCTTTTCTGCAAAATAACACATTTTGTTGAGAATCTAGTAAGAAACCGAAATAACCAAATATGGGGCAAGTACCCATTAAATACAACTCTCAAAGTATTTATGAAATATAACTTGAAACCTATGTATACTAAATTTGTTGAAAATATTAGTCAAGAGACTAGGGAGGATACTGAGAAAGAATGGAATAAACTGCCAATTCAGATAGAGAGTAATAAAATAGGAGTTTTGAAACAATCATGGGTTAGATAATTAAAGGGACAGTCTACTCCAGATTTTTTATTGTTTAAAGAGATTACCCATTTCCCAGTTTTGCACAACCAACACGGTTATATTAATATATTTATTACCTCAGTGATTACCTTGTATCTAAGCATGAGCCTCTGAAGAATGCCCCTTATTTTAGGTATTTTGACAGACTTGCATTTTAGCCAATAAGTGCTGACTCTTAGGTAACTCCACGGGAGTGAGCATAATGTTATGTATGTGTCACACATGAACTAGCACTGTCTAGCTGTAAAAAAACTGTCAAAATGCCCTGAGATATGAGGTGGCCTTCAAGGGCTTCATAATTAGCATATTAGCCTACCTAGGTTAAGCTTTCAACAAAGAATACCAAGAGAACAAAGCAAATTAGATGATAAAAGTAAATTGGAAAGTTGTTTAAAATTGCATGCCCTATTTGAATCAGGAAAGTTTAATTTTGACTAGACTGTCCCTTTAAATTATTTCCTAGCGATAATTTTACCTCTTATAGGGTCTCAAAATGGAACAAAGAATATCAGAACTGTTGTATAAAGTGAATATTCTCTAACCCAGATATATTCCACTACTCCTGGAGCTGCCCCAAAGTTAAACAATTTTGGAAAAAGGTTTAATATTGTGCCTCTCGAATTTTGACCCATCCTATCAGTTTAGGGAATGAACAGGTTGTTTCTCTATAAATGAAAGGTGGTTTATGACAACTCCATTATTATTGTCAAGGAAATGTATTCTCAAACTGTGGGCTCAACCAACAGACGCCTTCTGTACATAGCTTAAATCATCTGAGGATTAAACAGATGATAACAGAAAAGTATGATGCCTTGGGCAATGTACAGAATAGAGTAGACAGATTTTATGTGAAGTTGAATAGTTTTATTACCACTCTTCAAAAGAATATAAAAAAAACAATTCATACATCCATATTAAACTTGACTAAATAGCAAAGAAGGTTCAGATTTATGTTTATACTTTAAACCCCTTTAGGACCGGGCATTTCAGACTATGGGGCCTATCTATCAAGCTCCGAAAGGAGCTTGTGGGCCCGTGTTTCACAAAGACCGCTGCTCCATAACCCTGTCTGCCTGCTCTGAGCAGGCGGACAGGAATCGCCACAATTCAACCCGATCGAGTACGATTGGGTTGATTGACACCTCCCTGCTGGCGGCCCATTGGCCGCGAGTCTGCAGGGGATCGGCGTTGCACCAGCAGCTCTTGTGAGCTGCTGGTGCAATGCTGAATACGGAGAGCGTATTGCTCTCCGTATTCAGCGAGGTCTTGTGGACCTGATCCGCACTGTCGGATCAGGTCCGCAAGACCTTTGTTAAATAGGGGCCAATGTGCTCTATTTATCAAGCAGCGGATACTGTTTCGGAGCCCCATCCTTTCAGGTCCGCCTGAAACGGAAGTTAGCCCCCTAACGACCAGCATTGTACCCTGTACAATGCTGGTCTTATGTCCTTGGCTTCTCTCTCCTGCGATCTCGCTTAAAATAGTGGGGCACTGCAGAAATAGATTTGCAGAGATGTTGATGCATAGAGGGCCACTCTGTGGCCCTCTCTGCATCGCACAGCAGTGGTGCCGATCATTGGTGGGTGGGAGTGTAATGAGGGAGGGGGTGGGTGGCCCATTGCTGGAGGAGGCAGGAGGAGGGCGGGAGTGGGTGGGACCGCTCGGCCATGCTACAGGGAAGCCCAAAATAAAAACTGCATCATTGAGGGTGAAGGAGAGAGGAGGGAGTAGGGGCAATGAGGGGGATGACATGTGGGATCCATTAACATAAAGGGATCTTGGAGGGGAAGGGGGGTAGTTTATTGAGGGGGGCAGCTACACTACAGAAAAAATGGGACATTTATTTATTTTAAAAAATTACCAATTTTGCAGCAAACTGGGTACAGGCAGACAACTGTCAGTACCTAAGATGGTGGCAAATAGGTAGAGGGTGGTTAGAGAGCTTTTGGGGGGGATCAGGGAGGTTAGGGGGTTAGGGGGAAACCTACACGGCAGCAAATATATTTAAAAATAAAATTATATAAAAAAAAAGAAGGCTTTTATTTTTATACTGGCAGACTTTCTGCCAGTACTTAAGATGGCGGTGACAATTGTAAGGTGGGGGAGGGAATAGAGCTGTTTGAGGCGGTCAGGGAGGGATCAGGGGGTGGGATGTGTCAGGTGGGAGACTGATCTCTACACTAAAGCTAAAATTAACCCTACAAGCTACCTAATTAACCCCTTCACTGCTGGGCATAATACAAGTGTGGTGCGCAGCGGCATTTAGCGGCCTTCTAATTAACAAAAAGCAATGCCAAAGCCATATATGTCTGCTATTTCTGAATAAAGGGGATCCCAGAGAAGCATTTACAACCATTTATGCCATAATTACACAAGCTGTTTGTAAATAATTTCAGTGAGAAACCTAAAATTGTGAAAAAGTTAACGTTTTTTGTTATTTGATCGCATTTGGCGGTGAAATGGTGGCATGAAATATACCAAAATGGGCCTAGATCAATACTGTGGATTGTCTGGTAAAAAAAAATATATAGTATTGATAGGTAAATATAAAAAAGTCTCTATTTCTGTTTAAATGTAGTGATGGCAAAAA
Source organism: Bombina bombina (assembly GCF_027579735.1). Taxonomy (NCBI): domain Eukaryota; kingdom Metazoa; phylum Chordata; class Amphibia; order Anura; family Bombinatoridae; genus Bombina; species Bombina bombina. The sequence goes on from NC_069505.1 coordinate 173,142,624, forward strand.
TGCTAAAAATGCTTTTAGGGAAGCTTTTGTCTGGAATGCCCATAGTTGCCAACAGTCCCTGATTTCCAGGGACAGTCCCTGGATTTTGTTGTATGTCCCTGGATTTTTTTTGTCCCTGGAAATGTCCCTGAAAATCTCCTTTGCACAACATTTTGTTGTTTGCATATATATATATATATATATATATATATATATATATATACACACATATACACAGATAGAGATAGATGATAAATAGATATAGTGTATTATTTAAATATAATTCATTTCTAATGGAATATTGTTATTATTATTGAATGGGTTCACATATTATTTGTCTTTCTAATTTTGATGCTGTGTTGTAAAAATAACCATATGCCCAGAAGGTGTTCCAGTAACTGGGTAGGTGTAAGAGCTTGGTGCTGTAATCTGTATAATACTATGGATAAGTCTAAATTATACAATTACTATCAAATGGGTGTGTTTTGATTGCAGAACTGAGTGGGCAGAGCAGTTGAACAGTAGGTCGTCAATACTCCAGTAACCCGCGTGCTTGCTCTGCTGCAAAGTGTCCCTGGAATTTTTTTTGAAATGTTGGCAACTATGAATGCCCGGTCTTTAAGGGGTTAAGAAGCTGCTCCTTAACTTGTCCGCCACCTTTTAGGTGGCAGACTGAAATTATCCCAATGCGATACGATCGGGATGATTGATGGCCCCTGCTAGCGGTGAGCAGGGGGCGGCATTACACAATAATTTCACCAGAAATGCTTGTGCAATATTAAATGCTGACAGCGTATGCTGTCGGCATTTAGCGAGGTCGAGTGGACATGATTTGTTACAGCGAATCATGTCCGCTCGACTGTTGTTAAATATACCCCTAAAACGTCCCCAAAAAAAAGAGCATGTTTAGCATTTTTTAAAAACTGAGCATTTTACCATTTAAACAGAAATAGAGTTTTTTTTTTTGTTTTGTTTTTATTTACCTATAAAAACTATATATATATTTTTTAGTAGACAACCCAAACAGTATTGATCTAGGCCCATTTTGGTATATTTCATGCCACATTTCACCGCCAAATGTAATCAAATAAAAAAAACTTTTTCACAAACTTTAGATTTCTCGCTGAAATGATTTACATACCGCTTGTGCAATCATGGCACAAATGGTTGTAAAAGCTTCTCTGGTGTCCCCTTTGTTTAGAAATAGCAGACATATATGGGTTTGCCATTGCTTTTTGGTATTTAGAAAGCCGCTAATTGCAGCTGTTCCCCACATTTTTAGTATTCCCTGCAGGGAAGGGGTTAATCAGGTAGCTTGTACGGTTAATCTTAGCTTTAGTGTAGAGATTACCCTCCCACCTGACACTACCCACCCCCTGATCCCTACCTGATCCCTCTCAAACAGCTCTCTTCCCTCCCTCAAGCCCAACTGATCACCCCCATCTTAAGTACAGGCAGACAGTCTGCCGGTATGCGATTTTAAACCTTTTATTTTATTTATTTATTTATTTTGTATTATTATTATTTTCTTCAGTGTATGATTACACCCTTACATTTCCACCTCCCTGATCCCTCCCAAAAAGCTATATAACCTTCCCCCTAATTTTGCCATCTTAAGTACTGCCAGCTGACTGCCAGTACCCAGTTTTCTATATATTTTATTTTTTTATTTTCCCACCTCCCCATTCAAGAAGATACCCTCTATTCCCCCTCTCCACTCTAGGACCCCTATCCTCTATTCCCCCTCCTTCGCCCTCCCTCCAGCTCTCAGCATTTATTTATTCCATAGTGTAGGAGTCCCACCCCTCCCTCTCCCCCTTCAGCAATAGGCCGCCCACCACCTCCCTCCTAACTCTCCCACACCACCAACAATCGACACCACCGCTACCTGATGCAGAGAGGGGCACATAGTGTCTCTCTCTGCATCGTTCACTCTGCATGTCTATTTCTGCACTACCCCACTCGGGGGCATGCAGAAAAAGCGCAATCTCGCCACTGTTAGCGAGATCGCGGCAGAGAGAGGCCCGGGAAAGCAGCGTCGTACAGGGTACAGTGCTGGTCCTTAAAGGCTTAACGATTAGCACCATACAGGATACGGAGCTGGTCATTAAGGGGTTAAGATATAGCAGTTAATGCTTGCATTTTTTTAATGAAATAGACATTAAAAGTATAAAATTGAGATATTTTGAATATTTTTAAGGATTATTGCTTGACTTGCTTTATTGTCTTTTTTTCTACTTTCTTTTGCTGTAACTTTGTAATTTGGAAATAATACATTAAAAACAAATATATATCCAAGCTCAAATTGTTTAATGTCTCGTTAAATCATATGAAAAAAATATTAACCACATCTAGAGAAAAATAGATGTCAAAGGGAATTCCCTTTTAAAAGAAATTTAACCTTTTGCAACATATTTTTATTTTAAAATGTAAATTTTTAAGAAGGTACAGAAGGCCAATATTTTTGGCATGCACCTTTTTTTTTTACAAACATGTTAGGCCTTGCGGTGTTCATTTTTGTATATCCTTACCCAGAATCCCTTGTTCCTGTGAGACATTGGCCGCAGGCCCAGACTGGCCATGTGGCCTACAGTGCATTTGTCCGGTGGGCTAGGGCCAGTTGTGGGACGGCCTTAGCCCAACCCAGTCACCAGTATTATTATTTGTGCATGATGCAGGGCCAGCCCTGCCCTACCTCTCACTCCCTTGCTGTGTCTGTGAGTCAGTTGCAAACAAGCAACTCCTCTTGATGTTGCCTTTTTGATGCCTACGGGTACCTGTTTTTTAGTTATTGTCTTGGGTGCTTAGTCTGTGCATGTGGGTGCTGACTGCCTGTGGATGGCTTTTTCTGTCTGATAGTGCAGCTCATGTGTGATGACAAGTTCTCGGGTGGCTGCGATTAAATGATTGTGACTATACAGGCTAATGATCAATAAGGTATTGTGACCCTACCCAGCAGCAGTACACTATGAAAGTTGTGCCTTAAAAAACAGGAGTCTTAACTGCAATGATGTCACATTATTGCTACAGTGATACTGGACGAACCGAAGAGGATTGCATAACTTTATGGCATAGACTGGGTTATTGACCACATACTGAAAACCTCATTTTATATGAGTAAGTGTTTGTAATTATTATTATTTATGTAACATTACATTTTAGAACTGTTCTGCTTTTTGCTTTTTGTTTTTTATGTGCTGTCATTGGTGATGCAGTACATTATCCATCACTATGATATTGTATTTAGCGTATATATCAACCTATACATATATTATTCCCAAAAATTATTATTGGTATTAGGAGTGTGGTGGTTAGTGCTATTTGCCATATTCATTTTTAATGAGCAATAAGCACATAGGGATAAATGTATTAAGCAGCGGCCAGCGGATGCTGCTTTCTATGCCTGTAAGTTAAGAAGCAGCGATCGGGATGATTGACACCCCCTGCTAGCGGCTGATTGGCCGCGAGTGAGCAGGGGGCGGCATTGCACAAGCATTTCACTAGAAATGCTTGTGTAATGATAAATACCGACAGAGTATGCTGTTGGAATTTAGCGAGGTTGTGCGAATCATGTCCGCTCGACCAATGTTAAATCTACTCCTTATTGTTTATTTAAATGTGAACTGTTTTTTTTAATTACATTTTTTTTTTTTTTTACTATTTAATGACAACCAATTTACAAAATACAATGACAGAAGGGTTTTTACAAACTTCTACTGTTTTGTTAATCCAACTAGTTCAGTTTTGGGGTATAGTTAAATAACAAAAAGTTGAGGGGAGTAGGCTGCTCTTCCTTAAAATGCACAGGCCTATTTTTGGATCCAGTCTGTTCATGATTGGCCCCCATTTATTAAGGTGCCAACTTGTGATCCACATGTATTTTCGCGTCAAAGTCCGCTAATAGAATTGATCAAGGTACCAGCTCTATTAAAATGAATGGATTGTTTTTCGCCAGTAAACTTGCCTTCAATCACCATTCACGTCAAATCGTACGCAGCGAATTCTCATGCAGGTTTACCATCATTTATTATGCCAGTTTGCAAAGTTATGATTGAATCAATACTTTTGTGACTATATTTGAGTTGATTTTCACAAATATATTTGGCCATCTCTGAGGTGGCATATGTAATAAAAATAAATACTTGTTGTAGACAAATCATTAACAGCATAAAAGGCGCAAACAGAACAGTGTTGTGACAGAACATACGTTCAGAACAATCATCAGTATGTGTTGCATTTTCCCCTGGGCCAAAGCTTACAGTCCTCCTCTGACATACAAATATCAATCAGTGCATGTGTTGAACTATAAATTTAAACTATAAAGTGGCATTTTAAATGAAAAATGACGTTACTTTATATAATTCTATATTCCAAAAGCTAATTGTGAAAACTATGCTTTCTATAAAAATACAATAACTTATGGGTACAACAATACATATATAAATAGAAAGAGAGATGGTCATTTTACAGAGAGAGATAGAGAGAGATTTGTTCTCAGATTCTTAAATTCAGATATTCATGAGTAAAAGTTATCATTTGTTCGCTTACCTTTGCGTCGAATATGGTGTGATACAGTTGACACCTTGATAAATGGGGCCATTGTATATTGGGGTTTTGTGTGAGAAATTAATAATATAACTTGTTTGGATTTACAGATCTGCTACACATAGGGACACTGTACTGTAACCCTTTCTCCTTCAATATGTTCCAGATGATCTGCTGCTGAGTATTAAATTAATGGAAAATGACTGTTTATGTTTATTTTTGTGTTTGAAATTGCTGTTTTTGTTTTATATTAGTCAGTATGGGTAGTAGATTCAACAGGAAAAATAGCTATTTAAAATGACAAAATAAAGATAAAGGAGCTATTTGTAAAATATTTAATACACTCCAAATGGTAAAATGGATCATTTGGAGCACAATAACAGGGAGACATTTTTTCATTATTTTGTATTTTGTATTGAATCTTGAATTTAAAAGATATGGAAATGAAAAAAAAATTAACACAAATTAAAACCTTTTTAGCATTAGTGAACAATTTGGGCTCCCCATTTATATTGAGGTAAATGAAGTGTCCCTTTATATTGTGAGGGGAGTGGGTGTTTGTGTGTAGAAGCTTAATTGATGCTAAGCAATTTCTCCATCTAGTTACCATGCCAATGAACACAACTCAGTATATGTTCCTCCTCCTCAAATTGTATATAAGGAGGAACTGCGAGCATATTCACATGTGGAGGAGCAGAGACGAGTGAAAGGAGAATGCAGCAAGTACATCTGTAGCTGGAATCCCACCTGGGGCACACATTGGCTCAGAACATTGGCACATGATCACATAAATATGAGGTATAAATGAGGCCCTATGAACTAATCAAAGGCAGCAATAAAAAAACATTTCATACAGCGCTAATACAATTAACAAGACTAAAGAGGATTAAAGACATACAGTCTAGATGTCAATCACAACATATTATTACATTGAGAAATGTGCAGCTTATATGTCTTGAGTCTTTCTCTAAGCACCTCTGCATGATCTCATTGACTATCTGTCATCTTGTCTCCAACTGCTATTAAAGGGCCATAATACCCAAATGTTTAAACACTTGAAAGTGATGCAGCATAGCTGTAAAAAAACTGACTAGAAAATATCTCCTGAACATCTCTATGTAAAAAAGAAAGATATTTTACCTCAAAAGTTCCTCAGTAGCCACTTCCCATTGTAAAGGATTTCTAAGCAGCATTTTAGTATGTCTGTCCTGGGACAGCTGAAAGTATGAGCCTCGTGAACTCTCATATTATTTCACCAACCAGGTAAAGGAAGCTTACTATGAAATCTCATGAGAGTTAAGTCAAATCTCATGAGATCACAGTAAGAGTTCATGACCTCAGCACTGCTGATGCTGATTGGCTGCTCATCATTTCTTCATTTTTTTTTTTTTTTTTACCTGCAGCTGGGAGCAGGTGAAGTATAACTTTTTACACAGAACTTACTCTGCTGAGCTGAGGAGATTGTGAGGTAAAATATCTTCCTTTTCTACATAGAGATGCTCAGGTGATATTTTCCTGTCAGCTTTTTACAGTTATACTGCATCAGTTTCAAGTGATTTAGCATATGAGTATTATGTCCCTTTAAGTTCAGACCTAGACTCTGCTTGCTGAACCAACCTAACATATCCTGTAGCGTCTTATACAACATCCCTTAGAGTTTAGGACCTGTGGTCGTATTGCTACTAATGCCGCTGAGAGGGCCTGTTTGGTCATAAGGGATCTCTTCTACAAATTACATGTTGTTGATCTTGTCTTCAAAGAGTAAGGGAGTTACAATAAATGATACTGACTACTGAGGGAAGTAACAAGCAATATGTGTCTCTCAAATATAAGTTGTTTTTTTTTTTATTTAAAGTGACATGAAACTCAAACAACTTTCCAAATTACTTCTATTAAATTAGCTGCATTCCCTTTGTATTGTTTGTTGTTCAAGCCTCAATGCACTACTGGGAGCTAGCTGAACACAGAAAGTGAGCCATATACCTATATATATATATATATATATATATATATATATATATATATATACCAGGGATACCAAGAAAATAAAGTAAATTAGGTAATAGAAGTAAATTAGACAAAGGTTTAAATTGGATGCTCTGTCTAAATCACAGAACTTTAATTTTGATGTTACTGTCCATTTCTATTCTGTGAAGTGAATATATTTGTGTTTTATGTGTATACAGGGAGTGCAGAATTATTAGGCAAGTTGTATTTTTGAGGATTAATTTTATTATTGAACAACAACCATGTTCTCAATGAACCCAAAAAACTCATTAATATCAAAGCTGAATAGTTTTGGAAGTAGTTTTTAGTTTGTTTTTAGTTATAGCTATTTTAGGGGGATATCTGTGTGTGCAGGTGACTATTACTGTGCATAATTATTAGGCAACTTAACAAAAAACAAATATATACCCATTTCAATTATTTATTTTTACCAGGGAAACCAATATAACATCTCAACATTCACAAATATACATTTCTGACATTCAAAAACAAAACAAAAACAAATCAGTGACCAATATAGCCACCTTTCTTTGCAAGGACACTCAAAAGCCTGCCATCCATGGATTCTGTCAGTGTTTTGATCTGTTCACCATCAACATTGCGTGCAGCAGCAACCACAGCCTCCCAGACACTGTTCAGAGAGGTGTACTGTTTTCCCTCCTTGTAAATCTCACATTTGATGATGGACCACAGGTTCTCAATGGGGTTCAGATCAGGTGAACAAGGAGGCCATGTCATTAGATTTTCTTCTTTTATACCCTTTCTTGCCAGCCACGCTGTGGAGTACTTGGACGCGTGTGATGGAGCATTGTCCTGCATGAAAATCATGTTTTTCTTGAAGGATGCAGACTTCTTCCTGTACCACTACTTGAAGAAGGTGTCTTCCAGAAACTGGCAGTAGGACTGGGAGTTGAGCTTGACTCCATCCTCAACCCGAAAATGCCCCACAAGCTCATCTTTGATGATACCAGCCCAAACCAGTACTCCACCTCCACCTTGCTGGCGTCTGAGTCGGACTGGAGCTCTCTGCCCTTTACCAATCCAGCCACGGGCCCATCCATCTGGCCCATCAAGACTCACTCTCATTTCATCAGTCCATAAAACCTTAGAAAAATCAGTCTTGAGATATTTCTTGGCCCAGTCTTGACGTTTCAGCTTGTGTGTCTTGTTCAGTGGTGGTCGTCTTTCAGCCTTTCTTACCTTGGCCATGTCTCTGAGTATTGCACACCTTGTGCTTTGGGCACTCCAGTGATGTTGCAGCTCTGAAATATGGCCAAACTGGTGGCAAGTGGCATCTTGGCAGCTGCACGCTTGACTTTTCTCAGTTCATGGGCAGTTATTTTGCGCCTTGGTTTTTCCACACGCTTCTTGCGACCCTGTTGACTATTTTGAATGAAACGCTTGATTGTTCGATGATCACGCTTCAGAAGCTTTGCAATTTTAAGAGTTCTGCATCCCTCTGCAAGATATCTCACTATTTTTGACTTTTCTGAGCCTGTCAAGTCCTTCTTTTGACCCATTTTGCCAAAGGAAAGGAAGTTGCCTAATAATTATGCACACCTGATATAGGGTGTTGATGTCATTAGACCACACCCCTTCTCATTACAGACATGCACATCACCTAATATGCTTAATTGGTAGTAGGCTTTCGAGCCTACACAGCTTGGTGTAAGACAACATGCATAAAGAGGATGATGTGGTCAAAATACTAATTTGCCTAATAATTCTGCACTCCCTGTAAGTGAATGTGCGGGCGTCTGGGTATATACATGTGTGTATGTGCATATGTAGATCTGTCTGTCTCAGGGGTGGTTCTTTGAGAGGCTAGGTAATTAAATAATTTCTGTAGCACCCTTTAATTCTCAAAGGTGTAAAAAGAGATACATTTGCACGTGCATCTCTTGCTGACGTGTCCTTTGCTCAAAAAGATAAGTAAATAGTAGGATTCAAATAGAGAATAAGTGACAGGAACTAATGAGATAAGTAAATAGTAGGATTCAAATAGAGTGACAGTGACAGGAACTAATGACTCTTCAACAATACCTCCAATCCCCCATTTATATTTAAAAGGATATTCCGGTCAACATTTAAATGCACATAGATAAATTACATTTTTAATAGAGACATACTTGCAATATACATGTATCGACAAAAATGCTTCTAGCAAAAGTTATTACTGTTTTAGTTTTAACATTTTTCACTGCACGTGCATTTGTGAAGCACAGCTCGATATACTCATTGTACCAACATTTCAAATACTGCAACTGCTCACAGCACAAGTGGGGCTTGTATCATATCAGCAATTACCAAACCAATGGCGAGATTACGAGTCTTGCGTTAGCCTTAAAAAGCAGCGTTGAGAGGTCCCAACACTGCTTTTTAACGCCCGCTGGTATTACGAGTCTGGCAGGTACAGGTGTACCGCTCATTTTTTTTCCGCAACTCGAGCTTACCGCAAATCCCCTTGCGTAAATTGCATATCCTATCTTTTCAATGGGACTTGCATAACGCCGGTATTACGAGTCTTGGAAGAAGTGAGCGGTAGACCCTCTCCTGTCAAGACTCCTACCGCATTTAAAAGTCAGTAGTTAAGAGTTTTATGGGCTAATGCTGTAACATAAAACTCTTAACTAAAGTGCTAAAAAGTACACTAACACCCATAAACTACCTATTAACCCCTAAACCGAGCCTCCCCCCCACATCGGAAACACTTAAAGGGACACTGAACCCAATTTTTTTCTTTCGTGATTCAGATAGAGCATGCAATTTTAAGCAACTTTCTCATTTACTCCTCTTATCAAATTTTCTTCATTATCTTGCTATCTTTATTTGAAAAAGAAGGCATCCCAGCTTTTTTTTTTGGTTGAGGCTCTGGACAGCACTTTTTTATTGGTGGATGAATTTATCCACCAGGTTGTTCACCAAAAATGGGCCGGCATCTAAACTTACATTCTTGCATTTCAAATAAAGATAACAAGAGAATGAAGAAAATTTGATAATAGGAGTAAATTAGAAAGTTGCTTAAAATTTCATGCTCTATCTGAATCACGAAAGAAAAAAATTGGGTTCAGTGTCCCTTTAAATAAAGTTTTTAACCCCTAATCTGCCGACCGGACATCGCCGCCACTTTAATAAATATATTAACCCCTAAACCACTGCATCCCCACCTCGCAAACACTAGTTAAATTTTATTAACCCCTAATCTGCTGTCCCTAACATCGCCGACACCTACCTACATTTATTAACCCCTAATCTGCCGCCCCCAATGTGGCCGCAACTATATTTCATTTATTAACCCCTAAACCTAAGTCTAACCCTAAGTCTAACCCCCCCTAACTTAAATATAATTTAAATAAAACAAAATAAAATTACTATCATTAACTAAATTATTCCTATTTAAAACTAAATACTTACCTATAAAATAAACCCTAGGATAGCTACAATATAACTAATAGTTACATTTGTAGCTATTTTAGGATTTATTTTTATTTTACAGGCAAGTTTGCATTTATTTTAACTATGTAGAATAGTTATTAAATAGTTATTAACTATTTAATAGCTACTTAGTTAAAATAAGTACAAATTTACCTGTAAAATAAATCCTAACCTAAGTTACAATTACACCTAACACTACACTATCATTAAATAAATTAACTAAATTACCTACAATTAATTACAATTAAATTAAATAAACCAAAGTACGAAAACCCCCCCACTAAATTACAGAAAAAAATAAAATAATTACAAGAATTTTAAACTAATTACACCTTATCTAATCCCCAATAATAAAAATCCCTACCCTATACTAAATTACAAATAGCCCTTAAAAGGGCTTTTTGCGGGGCATTGCCCCAAAGTAATCAGCTCCTTTACCTGTAAAAAAAATACTATCAGCCAATCGGAATTCAAGGGACGCCATCTTGGATGACGTCATTTAAAGGAACCGTCATTCGTCGTGTAGTCGTCGGTCTGGATGGATGCTCTGTGTCGGCTGGCTTCAAGATGGACCCGCTCCGCTCCGGATGGATGAAGATAGAAGATGCCGCCTGGATGAAGACTTCTGCCCGTCTGGAGGTCCTCTTCTGCCCGGATCAGATGAAGACTTCTGCCCCTCTGGAGGACCACTTGTGCCCGGCTGGGAGAAGACGTCTCTTGGTAGGGTGATCTTCAAGGGGGTAGTGTTAGGTTTTATTAAGGGGGGATTGGGTGGGTTTTAGAGTAGGGTTGGGAGTGTGGGTGTGGGTGTTGGGGGGGTATTGTATTTTTTTTCACAGGTAAAAGAGCTGATTACTTTGGGGCAATACCCTGCAAAAAGCCCTTTTAAGGGCTATTTGTAATTTAGTATAGGGTAGGGATTTTTATTATTTTGGGGGGCTTTTTTATTTTATTAGGGGGATTAGATTAGGTGTAATTAGTTTAAAATTCTTGTAATTATTTTATTTTTTTCTGTAATTTAATGTTTTTTTTCACACTTTAGTTGATTTAATTTAATTGTAATTAATTGTAGGTAATTTAGTTAATTTATTTAATGATAGTGTAGTGTTAGGTGTAATTGTAACTTAGGTTAGGATTTATTTTACAGGTAAATTTGTACTTATTTTAACTAGGAAGTTATTAAATAGTTAATAACTATTTAGTAACTATTGTACCTAGTTAAAATAAATACAAAGTTGCCTGTAAAATAAAAATAAACCGTAAGCTAGCTACAAAGTAAGTATTAGTTATATTGTAGCTAGCTTAGGGTTTATTTTATAGGTAAGTATTTAGTTTTAAATAGGAATAATTTATTTAATTGTAGTAATTTTATTTAGATTATTTTAAATTATATTTAAGTTAGGGGGTGTTAGGGTTAGGGTTAGACTTAGATTTAGGGGTTAATAACTTTATTATAGTGGCGGCGACATTTGCGACGGCAGATTAGGGGTTAATAAGTGTAGTTAGGTGGCGGCGACATTGGGGGGGGTAGATTAGGGGTTCATAGGGACAATGTAGGTGGCGGCGGTGTCCGGAGCGGCAGATTAGGGGTTAATAATATTATGCAGGTGTCGGCGATGTCGGGGGCAGCAGATTAGGGGTTAATAAGTGTAAGATTAGGGGTGTTTAGACTCGGGGTTCATGTTAGGGCGTTAGGAGTAGACATAACTTTTATTTTCCCATAGGAATCAATGGGGCTGCGTTAGGAGCTGAACGCTGCTTTTTTGCAGGTGTTAGTTTTTTTTTCAGCCAATTCTGCCCCATTGATTCCTATGGGGAAATCGTGCACAAGCACGTTTAGCCAGCTCACCGCTACCGTAAGCAACACTGGTATTGAGGTGAGATGTGGAGCTAAATTTTGCTCTACGCTCACCTTTTTGCGGCTAACGCCGGGTTTAAAAAAACCTGTAATACCAGCGTTGTCTTAAGTGAGCGGTGAAAAAAAAATGCTCGTTAGCAACGCACCCCTGTTACCGCAAAACTCGTAATCTCAGTGTGAGTCATTACTACATGTTACAAGCACCTTAGGGTCTCTGAGCAAGTTCCGTATTTAAAGGGGCATAAAACATGTTGAGATATGTGCCTATCCTAAAAGGGCTAATTAATTAAAAATAGTTTGCATAAAAAAATAGTTTAAAAATTGCTGGCAAGTATTTTAAAATAATTTTCAAAAATAAGCTAAATTAATTACATAGCTAATCTGCCTAGAGAAGCCAACTCCACCCCCCTTATCAGTGTTTAGACACAGGCATTATATTTCAACTGAGTTCCCAGCTTCTAGGCTCCAGCAGATAATCCCTATGCATATTTGTATTCTACAAAAGCAACAATATATATAGATACATCCATAGAAGGAAATGTGTGGGGGGAGTTAGAGCTTTACAATTCAGAAACTAAAAAAAAGGGTTAATGGTGAGGCACTGCAGTATAAAGTTGCAGGTAAAGTAATTAAAGTAGATATTATTACTCGTTTTATGTCCCTTTAAAATGCTGGTGCACAGTGCATAGTTAAATACACTTTTGAAACAGCTATAGCTTTTATTGGAAGCATTTTTTGCTAATACATGTATATTAGCAAAATGCTCCTATTGAAAAGTGAAATGCATCCATGTGAATTCCAATTTTGGCCGGAATGTCCCTTTAAGGGTAAGGCAACCTATAAGAGTACCCCAATTTGTAAGATCTTATAATCACAACTGAGTTTCCTCCAGAACTTTTCACTGACCTCAGATTGTGTGGTTGTGTGAAATATAGCTCTATAGGCCCTGGATTAGCTGCAGACCCTCCTAGCTTATTACTGCTCTTGTGAGTAGGAATTTCTCAGACATTTTATGCACAGCTGATATTTATTTTTTAAGAGCATCCCTAAAATATTATGTTTAAGTCATCAGGGCTTCTTGGCATTTAGAGAATTTGTTTTGTACACATTTCTATCTTAGAATAGGCTTTTAGTGACATATTATAAGCTGTTCAGAATTAGTACAAGATATCAACTGGGTATTTCAACAAGAATGTGTAATACACTATATATACATTGCTCAGATCAGTGTTACACTTAGCTGACAGAATGTTCAGTCTGATATAATAATGTCTGTTACATGTTGTTTTAAATAAATTGTGCCATAAACTGGCTGCAGATTATTTTCAGGACAATGAAACATGCAGCCACTTAGCTACAACACACATTGGGGCCTATCTATCAAGCTCCGAATGGAGCTTGACGGCCCGTGTTTCTGGCAAGTCTTCGGACTCGCCAGAAACACAAGTTATGGAGCAGCGGTCACAAAGACCGCTGCTCCATAACCCTGTCCGCCTGCTCAGAGTACGATTGGGTACGATTGAGTATTGCTCTCAGCATTCAGCGATGTCTTGCGGACCTGATCTGCACTGTCGGATCAGGTCCGCAAGACATTTGTTAAATAGGCCTCATTGTCTAACGGAACATTTAATTATTATTTTTATATATGTATAGTATATAATCAGCGATTAAAGAAATATATATATATAATATAGTATACTCCAACATTTTCAATTGTTTATACGAAGAAGCATTTAAAGGAACACAAAACATCAACAATTTCTTTCATGATAAAGAAAAAGTGTAACATTTTAAAATACTTTCCATTTTATTTCTATTGTCATCAAATATACTTTGTTCTCTTTGTATCCTTTGTCAAAAAGCAGGAAGGAGGACTCTGATCTTCGTCTCTCTCCCTTCGTATTTTCATTACTTCCCTCTCTCGCCTCCGAAACTTCTCACGCGCTGCTCCTGTCCGTTGTAAATTTCTACCTCGCTTCATCAGACTGTTTCCAGCCGTGTGTAGCTTCATACGCTCTTTGAAAACCCACTTATTCATAGTACTGCCTTGACCTACTGCTACAGCTACAATCAACGTGACTAGCTACCCCAACATTATGTCTCTGCACCCTCATCCAGTAGACTGTAAGCTCTTCGGAGCAGGGCCCTCCTCCTGTACTAATATTGTTTAGGTTTTTTGTATTTGTATCGTATCTTTGTCATTGTATACCCCAGGGTCAAGTCAAGAGGAAACGCATGGGAACGGAGTTCCTGCACTATTTTTGCTGGTGGAACTAAGTTCCCCCTGGACAGAGAACAGAAACACTCCAGTAAACACTATTGCTGCCGCTGGAAGGAGCTGGAGCACAGTCTGGTTAGAAGGATAGTGAGATCCTCTAGTAATGGGCAGTAACGCTTCCTACAATACACTAAATGCAAGCCTGTCAGTGGTCCTGCTGTGTGATCAACCCTTACTGTGTGGAACACATGGTGCTTACGTTTCTGTGTGGCTTGCTCTGGGGTTATTTAGCTCACCTCAGCAGAAATAGGACTATTGCACCTTAAGTGTGTGAGACTCTGTGACAAAGGGATCTCAGCGGCCCAAAGACAACTTTTCAACCCTTCATTGGTTTTAATTTGCTTTCATTAACCAAGGTGTATACATATAAATAGAGTGAGGCCTAGTTATCAACGTGTCTACTTTACCTGCCTTCGCCGGTTCAATACGCCCGCCTAAGCTCGCCTACCATCGCCGCCGCGGACCTGCAAAATTTCGCATAAGTTATCAAAAAAGCTGTCAAAAAGCCACGCACCAAGTACGGGGCGATGAGCAGCGGACTGTGAGAGTTATCACTCATCAGATCTCGCTGCTCTTTGGCTTTTTGACAGCTTTATTGATACCCCTGTCACTAAGCACCCACACTAAACTACACTGTTCTACCCCCTATAATGGCGCCCCCTGAGGCCCCCGCAACTAAATAAAGTTATTAACCCCTAAACCACTGCTCCTAGACCCCACCGCAACTATAATAAATGTATTAACCCCTAAACCGCCGCTCCCGGAGCCCGCCGCCACCTACATTATACCTAGTAACCCCTATCCTGCCCCCCCTATACCGCCGCCACCTATAATAAATTTACTAACCCCTATCCTGCGGATCCCGGACCTCGCCACAACTAAATAAATAGTTTAACCCCTAAACCGCCTCTCCCGGACCCCGCCGCAACCTATATTAAACTTATTAACCTCTAATCTGAACCCCCTACACCGTTGTCACCTATAATAAATTTATTAACCCCTATCCTGCCCCCCCTATAATAAAATTATTAACCCCTAAACCTAAGTCTAACACTAACCCTAACACCCCCCTAACTTAAATATTAATTAAATAAATCTAAATAATATTTCTATTATTAACTAAATTAATCCTATTTAAAACTAAATACTTACCTATAAAATAAACCCTAAGATAGCTACAATATAAATAATAATTATATTGTAGCTATCTTAGGATTTATTTTTATTTTACAGGCAAATTTCAATTTATTTTAAATAGGTACAATAGCTATTAAATAGTTATTAACTATTTAATAGCTACCTAGTTAAAATAAAGAGAAATTTACCTGTAAAATGAAAACTAACCTAAGTTACACTACACTATACTTTAATAAATTATTCCCATTTAAAACTAAATACTTACCTGTAAAATAAACCCTAAGATAGCTACAATGTAATTAATAATTACATTGTAGCTATTTTAGGATTTATATTTATTTTACAGGTAACTTTGTATTTCTTTTAGCTAGTTAGAATAGTTATTAAATAGTTATTAACTATTTAATAACTACCTAGCTAAAAGAAATACAAAATTACCTGTAAAATAAAACCTAACCTAAGTTACAATTAAACCTACACTATCATTAAATTAGTTAAATAAATGAGCTACAAATAACTACAATTAAATCCAATTAAATAAACTAACTAAAGTACAAAAAATAAAAAAAGCTAAGTTACAAAAAATAAAAAAAATAAGTTACAAACATTTCAAAAATATTACAACAATTTTAAGCTACTTACACCTAATCTAAGCCTCCTAATAAAATAACAAAGCCCCCCAAAATAAAAAAATTCCCTACCCTATTCTACATTAAAAAGTTACCAGCTCTTTTACCTTACCAGCCCTTAAAAGGGCCTTTTGCAGGGCATGCCCCAAAGAAAACAGCTCTTTTGCCTGTAAAATAAAAATACATCCCCCCCAACATTAAAACCCACCACCCACATACCCCTAATCTAACCCAAACCCCCCTTAAATAAACCTAACCCTACCCCCCTGAAGATCATCCTACCTTGAGCCGTCTTCAGCCAGCCAACCACCGATGGAACCGAAGAGGAGATCCGGAGCGGCAGAAGTCATCATCCAGGCGGCGCTGAAGAAGTCTTCCATCCGATTGAAGTCTTCATCCAAGCGGCGTCTTCAATCTTCATCCATCCGGAACGGAGCCATCTTCAGACGAGCCGACGCGGAGCCATCCTCTTCTTCCCGACGACTAATGACGAATGAAGGTTCCTTTAAGGGACGTCATCCAAGATGGCGTCCCTTCAATTCCGATTGGCTGATAGGATTCTATAAGCCAATCAGAATTAAGGTAGGAAAAATCTGATTGGCTGATTGAATCAGCCAATCAGATTGAAGTTCAATCCGATTGGCTGATCCAATCAGCCAATCAGATTGAGCTCGCATTCTATTGGCTGTTCCAATCAGTGTAGTGTTAGGTTTAATTGTAACTTAGGTTAGGATTTATTTTACAGGTAATTTTGTATTTCTTTTAGCTAGGTAGTTATTAAATAGTTTTACAGGTAAGTATTTAGTTTTAAATAAGAATAATTTATTAAAGTATAGTGTAGTGTTAGGTGTAATTGTAACTTAGGTTAGTTTTTATTTTAGCTAGGTAGCTATTAAATAGTTATTAACTATTTAATAGCTATTGTACCTAGTTAAAATAAATTGAAATTTGCCTGTAAAATAAAAATAAATCCTAAGATAGCTACAATATAATTATTATTTATATTGTAGCTATATTAGGGTTTATTTTAAAGGTAAGTATTTAGTTTTAAATAGGATTAATTTAGTTAATAATAGAAATATTATTTAGATTAATTTAATTAATATTTAAGTTTGGTGGGTGTTAGGGTTAGTGTTAGACTTAGGTTTAGGGGTTAACAATTTTATTACAGTGGCGGCGGTGTAGGGGGGGCAGGATAGGGGTATAATAAATTTATTATAGTGGCGGCGGTGTAGGGGGGCAGGATAGGGGTTCATAGGTATAATGTAGGTGGCGGCGGGGTCCTGGAGCAGCGGTTTAGGGGTTAATACATATATAATAGTTGCGGCGGGGACCGGGAGCGGCGGATTAGGGGTTAACATATTTACTATAGCTTGCGGTGGGCTCCGGGAGTGGCGGTTTAGGGGGTAATAACTTTATTTAGTTGTGGCGGTGTAGGGGGACAGATTAGGGGTGTTTAGACTCGGGGTACATGTTAGGGTGTTAGGTACAGACATTCCCATAGAAATCAATGGGATGTCTGGCAGCAGCGAACATGAACTTTCGCTATGGTCAGACTCCCATTGATTCCTATGGGATCAGCCGCCTCCAGGGTGGCGGTTTGAAAACCAGGTATGCTGGGCTGGAAAAGTGC
This sequence comes from Bombina bombina, assembly GCF_027579735.1. Taxonomy (NCBI): domain Eukaryota; kingdom Metazoa; phylum Chordata; class Amphibia; order Anura; family Bombinatoridae; genus Bombina; species Bombina bombina. The sequence continues at coordinate 173,160,125 of NC_069505.1, forward strand.
CGAGCGTACCTGCTAGTTTTTTGATAACTAGCAAAAGTAGTCAGATTATGTTCGGAACATCTGTAGTGACGTAAGAATCGATCTGTGTTGAACCGAGTCCGGCGGATCGAAGCTTACGTCACTATATTCTACTTTTGCCGGTGTCTAGGGCTTGATAACTAAGGCGAATCAGCCTCGCCACAAATACGCTGTGGAATTCCAGCGTATTTGAGGTTGACGGCTTGATAACTAGGGGCCAGTGTGTGTGCATGTGTAAAACAATAATAATTGTGAGGGGGGTGGAAGTCTTGGTGATTTCCCACACTTTTTTGTAGGACTTGATCCCTGTATAATCATATCTCTGTACCCAGCACTACATCAATACAATATAATAATAATAATCATGGGAGCGTGCAAAGTACTGGAGCAATATATGACAGCAGTTTTATGACTATGTTATACTTTTGCAAGAACAGTAGGTGGTACTGCTCCAGGAATGTGCACGCTACCTATCTAGATATCTCTTCAACAAACAATACTATGATAATGATATACATTAGATAATAAAACTAAATTAAAAAATTTAAAAAAATTGTATGCTTGGTCTGAATCATAAAAGGACACTTTTGGATTTCATGTCCCTTTAACCCCTTGGCTACCAAGAATTTCAAAGAAAATTTTGCCCAAAGTAGCAGAGAAATGTTTAGCATTTTTGCTATTAAACATAAAGAGAGTCTCTGTTTTTTGTCAATTTATATATGAAAACTATATATCTATATAAAAGTAGACAACCCAATGTATTGATCTAGGCCTATCATGGAATATTTGATGCCAAATATCATATAAAAGAAATCATTAATTTTTTTGCAAACTATGGGATTCTCACTGAAATTATTTACACACAACTACTGCAGTCATAAGACAAATGATTGTAAATGCTTCTCGGGGGTCTCCTTTGTTCAGAAACAGCAGACATACAGTACATACCTTTGCCATTGGTTTTTGGCAGTTAGAATGCCGCTAATCAGAGCTGTGCACCAAACTTCTGAAATTCCTGAGAGTGAAATGAGTTAATCAGTTAGCTTGTATAGTTAATATTTTCTCTAGTGTAGGGATTACCCTCCCACCTGACACCTCTCACCCCTGATATCTCCCAAACAGCCCCCACCCCACCCTGGTCACCACCATCACAGTTACTGCCACAGTCTGCCAGAATGTAGTTTAGGGCCTTTTTAAATGTTTAATTATGTTTTAATTTTGTAGTGTAAGGATTGCTCCTCAACCTCCCACCTCCCTGATCCACACCCCAAACAGCTGTCTAACCCCCCCACACTGTACCCCTCCAGTCTGCGAGTGCAACTTACATGTAGATGTTGGGGTCTTGAAGTGACTTTTCCTGCAGATCCCCTCAGATGTACAGGATATCACATAGTCATCACATATAATATGTTTATGTACCTATACATAAGTAAATGTGTGCCCTGCCCACTGACTCCACTGTATACAGCCTCTACAATAAGGATCAATAGATCTTTAATAAATTGATACCCTGTATATTAATAGACCTCAACAATGTCTCCTGTGGCCATTTTATAGAGTTTTGCACGTGTTAGATAATAAGGTGTTTCCAGATAGCTGTGAAATAATTCTAAAAATTGAAAAATGCCCTTTCGAAGACTTGAGGTGTCAGATTCAAAAAAGGCAAAACTGGCTTTGAAGAAGGGTTGAAAAGTGACTCAAAAATGGATTGTGATCAAAGAGAATTTTTGGGTCCCATAAAAGAAGAAGGGCTTTTACTGAGGATCTGAAAACATTATTTGTGAGTGTCTGAAAGAGCAGAAAACGCTCTATTGTGATTGTGTTAAATCAAAAAAGTAATCTTTTTGGCCAGAAAAAAAAAACAGAAAAAGTGTCAGCTGACAGATTGTGATCAAGCCAATATTGTACAAAAATACATCTACATATTATTCTAAGGATAATCATTGTTTTGAACACTATGGGGCATATTTATCAATGTGCGAGCGGACATGATACGAAGTAGCGTATTATGTCCGCTGCACATTGCTGCCCATCGATAAATGCCGAAAGTATACGCTGTCTGCATTTATCATTGCACAAGCAGTTCTTGTGAACTGCTGGTGCAATGCCTCCCCCTGCAGATTTGCGGCCGCTAGCACGGGGTGTCAATCAACCCGATTGAATTAGATTGGGTTGATTTCTTGCCGCCTCAGAGCAGACGGACAAGTTATGGAGCAGCGGTCTTCTTAATAACTTCTGTTTTCGGCGAGTCTGAAGGCTCGCCGGAAACAAGGGGCCTCAAGCTCTTTACAGAGCTTGATAAATATGCCCCAATATGTCTAGCATTTTTTATTACAGTTTAAACAATAGAAAATTAAAGCTACTGTAAATGTAACAAGTTAATGCATTTTGTTTTAATAGTGAGAGTGCTTTGCTAACCCACCATGATTATATCACAGAGGCTTTTATTGTATTCAGTCAATAAAGTTTAATCACCCTTTGCACAATGATTACTAATGCAGGATCCCTGATATAAAGAAGTATAGGTGACTAATCAAAGCTAAAAGTAAAATAGAACCAACAACATTAATCATCTCTTTCTTTTCACCTATTTGAGACATCATTTTCATGGTGATCAGAGCATAGATTTGTGACCTACATTTCTTTTGCATGATGTAACCATGAATAATGAATTACAAATATCCATTTAGCAGCTTTTAAACTACACGGATAATCAATGAGGACTGGAAAAGAATAATGATTTTTCCTTATATCCTTATTTCAGGCAAGACAACTACATTCCTGTTCTGCTTTAGAATTTTCTTGTGGAAAGCTATAAAAGTAGTAAAGGTCCACGTGATCCAATAAATATAAAGACCTTGCACTGCATCCTAAAGGCAACAGCGATTCATAGACATATACAAGTGACTTGGGACTTTTATATTATTTAAGACAACCACATTCTCCATGTGCTAGCCTTGTTAAGGGCTGCCTGGATTTCATGCTTCCATCAGGATCCATTATAGATAGAATGACTCTGCTTTTATGCCCCATTTAAGGGACAGTCTACTTGAAAAGTGTTATTGTTTAAAAAGATAATACCTTTATTACCCATTACATAACCAACACAGTAATATTAGTACACTTTTCACCTCTGTGATTACCTTGTATCTGCACACTGCCCCATTTTCTCTGTGCTTTTGACAGACGTGCATTTTAGCCAATCAATGCTGACTCATAAATAACTCTACAGGACTTTGCAGAATGTTATCTATATGACATACATGAACTAGCACTGTCTAACTAAGGAAACTTTAAAAATGCACTGAGATTAGAGGTGTCATTCAACTGATTAGAAATCAGTTTGAGCCTACCTAGCTTTAGCTTTAAAAAAAAGAAAATCAAGAGAACAAAGCAAATTTGATGATAAATGTAAAATGGAAAGTTGTTTAAAATTCCATTCCCTATCTGAATCATAAATGTTGACTTGATTGTCCCTTTAACCCCTTAAGGACCAAGCATTTCAGACAAAACTTCCCTAAAAGACCAGAGCATTTTTAGCATTTTTGACATTACTACATTTAAACAGAAATAGAGCCTTTTTATATTTACCTATCAAAACTATATATTTCTTTTAGTAGACAACCCAAAATATTAATCTAGGCCCATTTTGGTATATTTCATGCCACCATTTCACCGCCAAATGCGATAAAATAAAAAAAATCGTTAACTTTTTTACAATTTTAGGTTTCTCACTGAAATGATTTACAAACAGCTTGTGCAATCATAGCACAAATGGTTGTAAATGCTTCTCAAGGATCCCCTTTGTTCAGAAATAGCAGACATATATGGCTTTGCCATTGCTTTTTGGTAATTAGAAGGCTGCTAAATGCCACTGCTCACCACACTTGTATTATTTCCCCCAGTGAAGGGGTTAATTAGGTAGCTTGTAGGGTTAATTTTAGTTTTAGCGTAGAGATCAGCCTCCCACCTGACACATCCCACCCCCTGATCCCTCCCTGATCCCTCTCAAACAGTTCTCTTCCATCCCACACCCCACAATTGTCACCCCATCTTAAGTACTGGCAGAAAGTCTGCCAGTACTAAAATAAAAGGCTTTTTTAAAATAATTCAATTTTTTTATATTTTCTGCAGGGTAGTATCCCCCCTTACCTCCCAACCTACCTGATTCCTGTTTGCGGCAAATTAGGCAATTTAAAATAAATAAATAATTGAAATACCATTTTTTTCTGTAGTGTAGCTGCCCCCTCAATACCCTTCCAGATCCCTTTCCATCAACGGATCCCACATAGGACCCCCTCATTGCCCTTCCTCCCTCCTCCATCCTTCACCCTCAATGACACACATATTTTTTTTTCATTCCCTGTAGAGTGGCGTAGCAGTCCCACCCGCTCCCGCCCTCCTCCCACTCCCTACAGTGATGGGTGGCCCACCGGCCTCCCTCCTTATCCTCCCATCCACCAACGATCGGCACCACCGCTGTCTGATGCAGAGAGGGCCACAGAACTCTGCAAATCTATTTCTGTGGGGCATGCAGAAATAGCGCAATCTCACAATTTTTAGCAAGATCGTGGCAGAGAGAAGCCCAGGACTGCCCAGGACTGCAACAATGTACAGGGTATGTCGCTGGTCCTTAAGGGCACAACGACCAGCGTCCTACAGGGTACGGTGCTGGTTGTTAAGGGGTTAAGGTTCCATTGGAGTCAATAGTGAGTGATCAGACAGTTTGCCTTACAATGCATCTGAAAAATACAATTTGCCTTGGACAAAATAAAATCAGATCATGTTTATAGAAACTAAATTAAATTTATTTACATTTATCAATCCTCACCGTTGCTTGTGGTGGATTAGATGCAAAAATCTTTTTTTCTTTTTTTTTTAGTAAATATGGTTAGCGGGCATCGTTTATTGGCAAGCAAATTGATGCTTTAGTACATGGAGCCCAATGAGTTAAAGAGTCACTGGACCCAGTTCCTGGCAATTTTGCATTTTTTATTTAAACAACTTTTATTTAAGATTTGTTTCAGGAAAAAAAAAATATGTGAGTGTTACTCTACCATATACATGTAATAGTTTGGGAACCATGTACCTAACTGTCATAAGACAACTGAGAGCACCATGCATCTGGTCCAACTTTAATTTGCCCTCTTTTTGATGAGGTAATAATTATTAAACTTTTTATTTATATATCAATGTTTATACGTATAGTACCTTCTTTATTATATATATATGGAAGGGACTTTCAAATTAGCATTGTTATGCTGTAGAGATTTACTTCACTCTCCATCTTGAGATAACACACAAGGCACATGTTCTGTCAAATGGTACATATGTAAATCTCTGGATTAGCAACAGGCAGGGTGTGGGGGATAGTCAAGTATAACAATTAATGAGACAATATTTGTGATTTTATTGTATTTAGACTTTACATTGCCAAACAGTCCTTGTGACGGACTTCGGATACCTTGACTAGGTATCTCCGCCAAATCGATCCTTCTTTAGCCTGGAACCTGTAGCTCTAGAGCGGGAAAAGTGATTTTAGCAAGAGCCCACCCTAATAATCTGACAAGACCAGTATTAAGGTGAAACACGAACAGACTTTATTGGGACAAACACACGGCTTATATACACATTTGCCATCTTGATAAGAGCCTTATCTGAACCCAAGATTCCTGCCTCTCCAGACAGCCTGGCGCCTCCATAGGAACAATAGTCACATAGGAATCCCACAATAGCCAGGTCGCGGTTTTGGGGTGATCCCAAGGGAGCAGCGGCTATTCCCATTGAAGAGCTCCGGGCCCCGAGATGTCACAGTCCAAAAAGCGTCATGATCCGTCACTGGGGGCCAGAGCGGCAGTTAGTCAAAGGGTACGCCGGGTAAGCCAGAGGTGAAGAGGGGTCAGAAACCCTGGGTTCCAGAGTGAGCTCCCTCCTGGCAATCACCCCAACCCTTGCCCCTCAAAGGTAGTACAAATCTCCAAAAGAGCAGATCTCTGGGACAAAGGGCCTCCAGAGCAACCTAGGTCAACGTTCAGCGGTCAAAGTTCAGCGGGGATCCCTAGCGAGCCCAGCTGGCGAGTAGTTCCATAACATCCCGGCTGGGTCATGGTGAGTTAGAAAGGGGCCAGCAGGCAGTGATCAGCTCTTTCTGTGCAATGTGTGTAATTCATAATAACCATGAAAAGGGGAGCTGGGGAAAACACAACAATCCAGAGTATGGGAGGAGGTAGCCTTGGCAGCCTGGTATCCGTGACAATCCTCTACGACTTTGTACGTATGGGAGGAGGTAGCCTTGGCAGCCTGGTATCCATGACAGTCCTCTACCACTTTGTACGTATGGGAGGAGGTAGCCTTGGCAGCCTGATATCCGTGACAGTCCTCTACGACTTTGTACACACACAAATGTATTATAGCCATGAAAGTGTCTGTTTACTTTTTAGCTTTCAGTCAGGGTGAATCCTAACACAACAAAGCTGATAATACAATACCCTGTCTATCTGGGAACTAATTACACCCAAGGAATAATATATTCTATTGTCAGATAGTCTGGGGCTGAGCTGACACAATACTCAAGTAAAACAAATAGAACACCGTTTTTACCTTTGGTTCATTTAGGACAATAAGCCAACAACAACTTTTCTTCTTGCCTGTATAGAGGTGAAGACCCAGGGCTAACTCAGATTTCAGACTTTTATAAATGTCCCACACCTGTGTGCTGCTACAGCTTTTGACAAACCTAGCAATTATAAGCCAAAGGCTGGAATCCAGAGAAGGGAAACTACGTGATAGAATCCTAATTCTCACATATCTGCCATCTATGGGTTCTGGCATAGCCTGTTACAGTAATCAGTGTTCTAGACTGTCTAGTAAATATCAGGACACAATGGGAGAGCAAGGACCAAGGACACAGCACATAGATTGCGTTTCATTTGGAAGTTGGAACACACTTCCACACAGGGTCACCCTTAGAATGTGCAGGGTCCTAGGCATTGACAAAATTGTGGGACCCCTCAGCCCAATGCCCTTATTTCCTAGTTCCTGTACGTCCTGCCCATCCATTTCTCACTCCTGCCCCAACAGTCAGTATTACCAGTATAAAGAATAATACTACATATTACACCTGATACCATAAGCACTTCTTCATCAAATAAAAACAGTATTTACATTGCAAATTAGTGGAAGAAAGCTGCATGCACATAAAAATAAATCAACAGACAAACAAGAGATAATAAAAAAACTTTATAGATCAGTACATGCAAATCATGTTACTAGGAATACATAATAATTTAAATATGAACTTTGTCTAACCTTGGTGAGCAATAATTAGTTGGGTAGCATTGTTTTAAGTTTCTTAAAGAGACATTGTACACTAGAGTTTTCTTTGCATAGATGTTATATAGACCATCTGGGAGTGTTTTTGTAACAGTGTATAATTTTATTTTTAAATAATATTGTGCTGATTTTCAGACTCCTAACCAAGCCCTAAAGTGTCAGATGTAGACTGATGTCTACAGACTCCTGCTTGCTCCTGTTTGTGTTTTTTTTTTCATATGCAGGGAGGGTCTGAAATTCCTGCTTTATCAGCCCATTTCAGTGGGTGTCCCAGCCTAACTTCATCAACAGTGCTAAACTAAGAACTTCTAAGTAAGTTTGTAAAAGGTTTTATATTGAATTTTTATACCTGTATCTGTGCATAGTATTCTTTATAGTAGTGTCTATTACATGCAGTTACATGAAAATTGGTGTATACTGTCCCTTTAATATGCTTTACCTGTTGTAACGGATTGATTTACATAATGTTATAATCTCTTCAAAGAATAAGGCAAATTATATTTTTTTTTTTTTTCACAACCAAGTTGCTATTTAAAGGGACATGATACGCATATGCTAAATCACTTGAAACTGATGCAGTATAACTGTAGAAAGCTGACAGGGAAATCTCACCTGAGCATCTCTATGTAAAAAAGGAAGATATTTTACCTCACAACTTCCTAAGCTCAGCAGAGTAAGTTCTGTGTAAAAAGTTATGCTTCACCTGCTCCCAGCTGCAGGTAAAAATAAAAAAAAATGAAGAAATGAACAGCAGCCAATCAGCATCAGCAGTGCTGAGGTCATGAACTCTTACTGTGATCTCATGAGATTTGACTTAACTCTCATGAGATTTCATAGTAAGCTTCCTTTACCTTATTGGTGAAATAATATGAGAGTTCACGAGGCTCATCCTTTCAGTTGTCCCAGGACAGACACACTAAAATGCTGCTTAGAAATCCTTTACAATGGGAGGTGGCTACTGAGGAACTTTTGAGGTAAAATATCTTTCTTTTTTACATAGAGATGTTCAGGTGATATTTTCTAGTCAGCTTTTTACAGCTATGCTGCAGCACTTTAAAGTGTTTAAACATTTGGGTATTATGGCCCTTTAACTCAAATGGCAACAGTTGAACAGTCTATATGTTCCTTACAATGGAAAGATTGTAACATTCTCTTGTTTAAAGCGGCATTGATGTGATGTATAGACAAAGCAAATTGTAGGGTTTAATTTAAAATATATATACTGTGTTTTCTTGTATTTTAAGTTAAACTCATTCTGATCTTTCAGCTTCTAGTTAGTTCCTGATCCTACAGTTTTGGTCTATTTAAGCAGATTGCAAGCAAATCAGAGGCTTAAAGGCACACTGAACCCAAATTTTTAATTTTGTGATTCAGATGGATCATGCAATTTTAAGCAACTTTCTAATTTACTCCTATTATCATTTTTTCTTCGTTCTCTTGCTATCTTTATTTGAAAAAGAAGGCATCTAAGATCTGAAGAAAAAATGATAATAGGAGTAAATTAGAAAATTGCATGCTCTATTTGAATCACGATAGACAAAATGTGGGTTCAGTGTCCCTTTAAAGGGACAGTTTACTTCAAATTTGTATTGTTTAATAAGATAGATAATCCCTTTATTACCCATTACCCAGTTCTGCATAACCAACACTGTTACATTAATACACTTTCGGCTAGATTTAGAGTTTTGTCGGTAACGACCCGCGTAGCTAACGCTGGCTTTTTTCTGGCCGCTCCTTTAAAATAACTCTGGTATTGAGAGTCCACAGAATGGCTGCGTTAGGCTCCAAAAAAGGAGCGTACAGCATATTTAACGCAGCTTCAACTCTCGATACCAGAGTTGCTTACGGACGCGGCCAGCCTCAAAAACGTGCTCGTGCACGATTCCCCCATAGGAAACAATGGGGCTGTTTGAGCTGAAAAAAAACCTAACACCTGCAAAAAAGCTGCGTTCAGCTCCTAACGCAGCCCCATTGTTTGCTATGGGGAAACACTTCCTACGTCTGCACCTAACACCCTAAAATGTACCCCGAGTCTAAACACCCCTAGCCTTACACTTATTAACCCCTAATCTGCCGCCCCCACTATCGCTGACCCCTGCATATTATTTTTAACCCCTAATCTGCCGCTCCGTAAACCGCCGCTACTTACATTATCCTTATGTACCCCTAATCTGCTGCCCCTAACACCGCTGACCCCTATATTATATTTATTAACCCCTAATCTGCCCCCCACAACGTCGTCTCCACCTGCCTACACTTATTAACCCCTAATCTGCCGAGCGGACCGCACCGCTATCATAATAAAGTTATTAACCCCTAATCCGCCTCACTAACCCTATAATAAATAGTATTAACCCCTAATCTGCCCTCCCTAACATCGCCGACACCTAACTTCAATTATTAACCCCTAATCTGCTGACCGGAGCTCACCGCTATTCTAATAAATGTATTAACCCCTAAAGCTAAGTCTAATCCTAACACTAACACCTCCCTAACTTAAATATAATTTAAATCTAACGAAATTAATTAACTCTTATTAAATAAATTATTCCTATTTAAAGCTAAATACTTACCTGTAAAATAAATCCTAATATAGCTACACTATAAATTATAATTATATTATAGCTATTTTAGGATTAATATTTATTTTACAGGTAACTTTGTATTTATTTTAACCAGGTACAATAGCTATTAAATAGTTAAGAACTATTTAATAGCTAAAATAGTTAAAATAATTACAAAATTACCTGTAAAATAAATCCTAACCTAAGTTACAATTAAACCTAACACTATACTATCATTAAATTAATTAAATAAAATACCTACAATTACCTACAATTAAACCTAACACTACACTATCAATACATTAATTAAATACAATACCTACAAATAACTACAATGAAATAAACTAACTAAAGTACAAAAAATAAAAAAGAACTAAGTTACAAAAAATAAAAAAATATTTACAAACATAAGAAAAATATTACAACAATTTTAAACTAATTACACCTACTCTAAGCCCCCTAATAAAATAACAAAGACCCCCAAAATAAAAAATGCCCTACCCTATTCTAAATTATTAAAGTTCAAAGCTCTTTTACCTTACCAGCCCTGAACAGGGCCCTTTGCGGGGCATGCCCCAAGAAGTTCAGCTCTTTTGCCTGTAAAAAAAAACATACAATAGCCCCCCCCAACATTACAACCCACCACCCACATACCCCTAATCTAACCCAAACCCCCCTTAAATAAACCTAACACTAAGCCCCTGAAGATCATCCTACCTTGTCTTCACCTCACCGGGTATCACCGATCGGTCCTGGCTCCAAAATCTTCATCCAACCCAAGCGGGGGCTGGCGATCCATCATCCGGTGGCTGAAGAGGTCCAGAAGAGGCTCCAAAGTCTTCATCCTATCCGGGAAGAAGAGTAGATCCGGACCGGCAACCATCATCTTCCAATCGGCATCTTCTATCTTCATCCAATGAGGACCGGCTCCATCCTGAAGACCTCCACCGCGGACCCATCTTCATCCGGCGACGTCCAACTGAAGAATGACTGTTCCTTTAAGGGACGTTATCCAAGATGGCGTCCGTCAAATTCCGATTGGCTGATAGGATTCTATCAGCCAATCGGAATTAAGGTAGGAATATTCTGATTGGCTGATGGAATCAGCCAATCAGAATCAAGATCAATCCGATTGGCTGATCCAATCAGCCAATCAGATTGAGCTCGCATTCTATTGGCTGATCGGAACAGCCAATAGAATGCGAGCTCAATCTGATTGGCTGATTGGATCAGCCAATCGGATTGAACTTGATTCTGATTGGCTGATTCCATCAGCCAATCAGAATATTCCTACCTTAATTCCGATTGGCTGCCAATCGGAATTCGAGGGACGCCATCTTGGATGACGTACCTTAAAGGAACCGTCATTCTTCAGTTGGACGTCGCCGGATGAAGATGGGTCCGCGGTGGAGGTCTTCAGGATGGAGCCGGTCCTCATCGGATGAAGATAGAAGATGCCGCTTGGAAGATGATGGTTGCCGGTCCGGATCTACTCTTCTTCCCGGATAGGATGAAGACTTTGGAGCCTCTTCTGGACCTCTTCAGCCACCGGATGATGGATCGACAGCCCCCGCTTGGGTTGGATGAAGATTTTGGAGCCAGGACCGATCGGTGATACCCGGTGAGGTGAAGACAAGGTAGGATGATCTTCAGGGGCTTAGTGTTAGGTTTATTTAAGGGGGGTTTGGGTTAGATTAGGGGTATGTGGCTGGTGGGTTGTAATGTTGTAATGTTCAGCAAAAGAGCTGAACTTCTTGGGGCATGCCCCGCAAAGGGCCCTGTTCAGGGCTGGTAAGGTAAAAGAGCTTTGAACTTTAGTAATTTAGAATAGGGTAGGGCATTTTTTATTTTGGGGGTCTTTGTTATTTTATTAGGGGGGCTTAGAGTAGGTGTAATTAGTTTAAAATTGTTGTAATATTTTTCTTATGTTTGTAAATATTTTTTTATTTTTTGTAACTTAGTTCTTTTTTATTTTTTGTACTTTAGTTAGTTTATTTCATTGTAGTTATTTGTAGGTATTGTATTTAATTAATGTATTGATAGTGTAGTGTTAGGTTTAATTGTAGGTAATTGTAGGTATTTTATTTAATTAATTTAATGATAGTATAGTGTTAGGTTTAATTGTAACTTAGGTTAGGATTTATTTTACAGGTAATTTTGTAATTATTTTAACTATTTTAGCTATTAAATAGTTCTTAACTATTTAATAGCTATTGTACCTGGTTAAAATAATTACAAAGTTACCTGTAAAATAAATATTAATCCTAAAATAGCTATAATATAATTATAATTTATATTGTAGCTATATTAGGATTTATTTTACAGGTAAGTATTTAGCTTTAAATAGGAATAATTTATTTAATAAGAGTTAATTAATTTCGTTAGATTTAAATTATATTTAACCCCTTAATGACCACAGCACTTTTCCATTTTCTGTCCGTTTGGGACCAAGGCTATTTTTACATTTTTGCGGTGTTTGTGTTTAGCTGTAATTTTCTTCTTACTCATTTACTGTACCCACACATATTATATACCGTTTTTCTCGCCACTAAATGGACTTTCTAAAGATACCATTATTTTCATCATATCTTATAATTTACTATAAAAAGAATTATAAAATATGAGGAAAAATGGAAAAAAACACACTTTTTCTAACTTTGACCCCCAAAATCTGTTACATATCTACAACCCCCAAAAAACACCCATGCTAAATAGTTTCTAAATTTTGTCCTGAGTTTAGAAATACCCTATGTTTACATGTTCTTTGCTTTTTTTGCAAGTTATAGGGCAATAAATACAAGTAGCACTTGCTATTTCCAAACCATTTTTTTCCAAAATTAGCGCTAGTTACATTAGAACACTAATATCTTTCAGGAAACCCTGAATATCCCTTGACATGTATATATTTTTTTTTAGTAGACATCCCAAAGTATTGATCTAGGCCAATTTTGGTATATTTCATACCACCATTTCACCGCCAAATGCGATCAAATACAAAAAATCGTTCACTTTTTCACAAATATTTTCACAAACTTTCGGTTTCTCACTGAAATTATTTACAAACAACTTATGCAATTATGGCATAAATGGTTGTAAATTCTTCTCTGGGATCCCCTTTGTTCAGAAATAGCAGACATATATGGCTTTGGCGTTGCTTTTTGGTAATTAGAAGGCCGCTAAATGCCACTGCGCACCACAAGTGTATTATGCCCATCAGTTAAGGGGTTAATTAGGGAGTTTTTAGGGAGCTTGTAGGGTTAATTTTAGCTTTAGTGTAGTGTAGTAGACAACCCCAAGTATTGATCTAGGCACATTTTGGTATATTTCATGCCACCATTTCACCGCCAAATGCGATCAAATTAAAAAAAACGTTAAATTTTTCACAATTTTAGGTTTCTCACTGAAATCATTTACAAACAGCTTGTGCAATTATGGCACAAATGGTTGTAAATGCTTGTCTGGGATCCCCTTTGTTCAGAAATAGCAGACATATATGACTTTGGCGTTGCTTTCTGGTAATTAGAAGGCTGCTAAATCCTGCTGCGCCTCACACGTATATTATGGCTAGCAGTGAAGGGGTTAATTAGGGAGTTTGTAGGGAGTTTGCAGGGTTAATTTTAGCTTTAGTGTAGAGATCAGCCTCCCACCTGACACATCCCACCCCCTGATCCCTCCCAAACAGCTCCCTTCCCTCCCCCACCCCACAATTGTCCCCGCCATCTTAAGTACTGGAAGAAAGTCTGCCAGTACTAAAATAAAAGGGTTTTTAAAAAAATTTTTTTAGCATATTTACATATGCTACAGTGTAGGATCCCCCCCTTAGCCCCCAACCTCCCTGATCCCCCCTAAAACCGCTCTCTAACCCTCCCCTCTGCCTTATTGGGGGCCATCTTGGGTACTGGCAGCTGTCTGCCAGTACCCAGTTTGCAACAAAAAAGTGCTTTTTTTTATTTTTTTGTTTTTTTTTCTGTAGTGTAGCTTCCCCCCCCACACAGACAAACCCCCACCACCTTGCTTATCATTTTTTTTTATACTTTTAAGACCGTTTTTTAACATGTTTTATTAAAGATTTTCTGTAGTGTAGCGGTTCCCACCCGCTCCCTCCCCGTGCACGCGCCCGCCCCCGCCCTCCCGTGCACGCGCGCGCGTCCGTGCGTGCCCCGGTCACCCCCGCCCACGATCCCGCCCCCCTCCACATCAGCAGGGCCATCGATGGCCGCCACCCGCCTCCCGGTCCGGCTCCCACCCACCAACGCCGCAAGCCACCGATCTCCGGTGCAGAGAGGGCCACAGAGTGGCTCTCTCTGCACCGGATGGCTTAAAAAGGTTATTGCAGGATGCCTCCATATCGAGGCATCACTGCAATAACCGGAAAACAGCTGGAAGCGAGCAGGATCGCTTCCAGTTGCTTTCCACACTGAGGACGTGCAGGGTACGTTCTCAGGCGTTAACTGCCTTTTTTCTGAGGACGTACCCTGCACGTCCTCAGTCGTTAAGGGGTTAAGTTAGGGGGGTGTTAGTGTTAGGGTTAGACTTAGCTTTAGGGGTTAATACATTTATTAGAATAGCGGTGAGCTCCGGTCGGCAGATTAGGGGTTAATAATTGAAGTTAGGTGTCGGCGATGTTAGGGAGGGCAGATTAGGGGTTAATACTATTTATTATAGGGTTAGTGAGGCGGATTAGGGGTTAATAACTTTATTATAGTAGCGGTGCGGTCCGCTCGGCAGATTAGGGGTTAATAAGTGTAGGCAGGTGGAGGCGACGTTGAGGGGGGCAGATTAGGGGTTAATAAATATAATATAGGGGTCGGCGGTGTTAGGGGCAGCAGATTAGGGGTACATAAGGATAACTTAAGTAGCGGCGCTTTGCGGTCGGCAGATTAGGGGTTAATTATTGTAGGTAGCTGGCTGCGACGTTGTGGGGGGCAGGTTAGGGGTTAATAAATATAATATAGGGGTCGGCGGTGTTAGGGGCAGCAGATTAGGGGTACATAAGGATAACGTAGGTGGCGGTCAGCAGATTAGGGGTTAAAAAAATTTAATCGAGTGGCGGCGATGTGGGGGGGGCCCTCGGTTTAGGGGTACATAGGTAGTTTATGGGTGTTAGTGTACTTTAGAGTACAGTAGTTAAGAGCTTTATGAACCGGCGTTAGCCCAGAAAGCTCTTAACTACTGACTTTTTTCTGCGGCTGGAGTTTTGTCGTTAGAATTCTAACGCTCACTTCAGACACGACTCTAAATACCGGAGTTAGAAAAATCCCATTGAAAAGATAGGATACGCAATTGACGTAAGGGGATCTGCGGTATGGAAAAGTTGCGGCTGAAAAGTGAGCGTTAGACCCTTTTTTGAGTGACTCCAAATACCGGAGGTAGCCTAAAACCAGCGTTAGGAGCCTCTAACGCTGGTTTTCACGGCTACCGCCAAACTCCAAATCTAGGCCTTTATATCTTTGTGATTACCTTCTATCTAAGCCTCTTTTGAAAGCCCCCTAATCACATGGCTATGTATTTATTATCTATTAATTAGTGCAGTGTCATGCACAACTCATTGGGAGAGAGCACAATGTTATCTATATGGCCCACATGAACTAGCAGTATCTTGTTGTGAAACAACATATGATAAGAGGCTGTCTGTAGTGGCTTAGAAAGAGGCAGAAATTTAGAGGTTTAAATGTTATAAAGTATAATAATATAACAATGTTGGTTGTGCAAAGCTGGGGAATGGGTAGCAAAGAAGTTATCTATCTTTTTAAACAATAACAATTTTGGTGTTGATTGTCCCTTTAATTCCAAAGTAAAAAGGGGCTGAAGAAGAATTACTGCACAATGTTTCAGTTCCTTTCTCATAACCCATAAGCCCACTACCATTAAGGAAATGGAGGAAAATGGCTCAGGCTATATGACTCTAAAAAGAGCAAAAGAGCACTAAAAGCAATTACATCAAAAAATGTTTGATGTGATTGCATTTTAGATTTCTATCACTTGCTAGAATTGGTTGTAGAGGCCAATACTTCTTTTAAAGAGCTATATGGCATCAGAAATTGTGTATAGATAACCCCCTTATCTACTATAGTTGTACTTCAGCCTATATGACAGCATCCCACGCAGTCTAGTTTAGAAAACCCGAAGAAGCAAATGCAGTGTAACAAAACTGGGTAAATACCTTAGAGTTTGCATTGAGACCTTGATGTTTTTCAGAGGTGTTTTTTGCCCGAGATAAGGAATTGGTGTTTAGCAACATCATTAACCTGGTGTCTTTCTAATGGTATGAAAAATGTATCTCCTGTTATAACTATGGGTCAGTATAACATTTTGTAATAGGGTTGGAATTTGTCACTTTGAATGTTGAGGACACCATATTTTTTTGGATCCCCTTGGTGTCTTGAAACAATGATCTTCTGTTGAGTAATTATCTTTCTATCTAATTGTCTAATTATTGCTCAGTAAACCATTCTATTATAAATAAGTTCATGTGTTACTTTTGGTCACTTTGTTAACCTCTTGCAATCCAAAGAACATTCCATATTTGCCATTGTTGTCCCAGTGCAGACCTTCACGTGACTATATGAATATGGTGAGTTTCCTTTAAAATATGAAAATAAAAAGCATTACTACATTAAATCACACCCCATAATATCTGCTGTAAGGAGGTGGCTTAGCTCTCTAGGTAGCTGTGTACTCCTTTTGTCCCCAGTTGCCTTCCATGTCTCATTTGTATTTATCAAAAGTTCAAAGTAGAGCCACATCATCCATATTATTCAAAATATTCCTTTATTAAAATCAAGGCATAAAAAAATAAGTGACATTTCAGGACACAGCCCTTACTCATGCTTATACATATACGGAACATTGGGTTTAAATAGGCATTAGCAGTTTAAAAGTTTAAATAGGCATAAGGTACATTGAAACACGCCCCTTTAGGGCAGGTAAATGATCTCCTTCAGAACTGAACAAAAAATCATCCATATATATATATATATATATATATATATATATATATATATATATATATATATATATAAATATACTGTATACATACCCACTGTACATATAGACAGAATACAAAAAAATGTAAATTAATAAAAGAGATGCCAATCCATGTCCCAATTCATACCATATGGATACCGGGCATTAAGTGTAAATATCCAGAAAATCTCTCTATCGCACCCTCTCCTTAATCTAGGTGGGGTCAATTACCTGAAACCTTAGTTGATTAATATGGTGTTTTGCTTCTAGCAGTTGAACATTAGTTTAAACCTACATAATATTAAACTAGTGGCCAATAGTACTGCTACAAGCTATCAGCACAAATATTGTATGTTTATGTATTTAAAAAAAAAAAAAAAAATGGAAAAAAGGAAACCCCAAAAATGTAATTCATGTTTCAGATAGAACATATTATTTTAAACAACTTTCAAATGTACTTTTATTATCATACTAGTCCTAAAGCCCGTGTACACGGGCCAATTTTTTAGGTACCGCGGTTCCAACCCTTGCTCCCTCTCTCTCCCCCGTCTCTTTTGCGCTCTCTTCCCCTCTTTTGCACTCTCTCTTCCCCTCTTTTGCGCTCTCTCCCCCTTCTCTTTTGCACTCTCTCCCCCTCTCTTTTGCACTCTCTCTCCCCCTCTTTTGTGCACTCTCTCCCCCCTCTCTTTTGAACTCTCTCCCCCCCCCCTCTCTTTTGAGCTCTCTCTCCCCCCCTCTCTTTTGAGGTCTCTCTCCCCCCCTCTCTTTTGAGCTCTCTCTCCCACCCTCTCTTTTGAGCTCTCTCTCTCCCCCCACTCTTTTGCGCTCTCTCCCCCCTCTTTTTTGCACTCTCTCCCCCTCTTTTTTGCGCTCTCTCCCCCTCTCTTTTGTGCTTTCTCCCCCTTGCGCTCTCTCCCCCTCTTTTTTGCGCTCTCTCCCCTGTGGGTGCGGGTGTGTGTGGGTGCGCGTGCGAAGTCTCTGTAGGTGTGTGTGGGTGCGCGTGCGAGGTCTCTGTGCGCTGAGGTCAAGTGTGTGGGTGCGCGTGCGAGGTGTAATCAGCTGTGCGCTGCTGCACTGAGGTGCGCGTGCGAGGAGGTCAATCTAAGGCCAAGTGTGTTTGTCTCTACTGCGCATGACGGCTTCAGACAAACACACTTGGCCTTTTATAATATAGGATTGTTAAAGCTAAATACTGTTTATGTAATTTATGAAATGGTTCAACTGCTAAGAGGATTGTAAGAGGGGGAACAGACACAATACATTATATATTTTTAATTAAACCTTGTGATGTGCAAATTTGTATACATTAAGAATATTTTATTTATGTTGTTTTGGAATTAATAAATGCTAATACATGGTTCAAGGCCCAGCTGAACTATCGCTTACCCTCTAGCTTGTGCCCCTGTTTTAATCACTGCCCACACATGACGTGACTATTGACCCCATGCGTGTGCCCCTGACAGTTATTACTCATGCATGGCATGACAATAACTACAGATTGCCTGGTAAGCACCGCCCTGTCATCACCTGCCGGGTTCCTACTGTCAGCTCTGGATATGGGCACAAAGGGCAGCTGAGCACGCTATGCATGCTCAGGGTTACTGCTCTATCACGCAAGCCAGGGATGGGATGAGACGCTGCGTGCAAAGTGCCCAACCTCAGAGCTGGAAGCGAACAACTGTCACACGCACTGCCTGTGTGCTAACCGGATATCCCAGCAGTCGGCTATCGGGTTACTTCTTTCTTGTCACACTCACTGAGTTATTGCTTTTTGCGCATCAGCTGTGAGCCTCACACGCCATACGACGCCCAGGGGGCTGCTGTACTCATAGAGCTAACGTTTTACCTCATACAGGCGTTTAATAACTTTAGCGTGTGCTGTCACACATACTGACCTGTTATGCCGGTGCTGTCTTGCGCTGCTGTGGTGCGCGTGCGAGGTGTGTGTGGGTGTGGGTGTGTGTGGGTGCGCGTGCAAGGTCTCTGTAGGTGTGTGTGGGTGCGCGTGCGAGGTCTCTGTGCGCTGAGGGCAAGTGTGTGGGTGCGCGTGCGGGGTGTAATCAGCTGTGCGCTGCTGCATGGAGGTGCGCGTGCGAGGAGGTCAATCTAAGGCCAAGTGTGTTTGTCTCTACTGCGCATGACGGCTTCAGACAAACACACTTGGCCTTTTATAATATAGGATATGCTTCATTCTTTTGTTATCCTTTTCTGAAGGAACAACATTGCACTACTGGCAGCAAGCTAAACACATCTAGTTAGCCAATCACAAGAGACAAATATATGCAGGCACCAATCACCAGCTAGCTCCCACTAGTGTTTGATATGTGCAAATTAATTTTCAACAATGGATACCAAGAGAACAAAACACATTTGAAAATAGAAGTGATTTTAAAAATGTCTTAAAATTAAATGTTCTGGGGGGGGGGGGGGCAGAGCTAGCCGGCGTCCAAGATGGTCGCTAGCACTTAGAGCTCCGAAGTGCGGTTGGCTCAAATACCTCATTAGTGCTATAGGTATGTGAGTCGGGAGTCAAAAAGATCTGCATCCACTCCTTAGCAGCCAAGGGAGCACCCGGTAAGATACAGAAAAGATCCGGTGCTGAGACCCGCTGGGCATAACATATTGCGGCCTCCCGCGGCTTCCCTGCGGCCTCCCACGAGACACGCACCATAACCATGCCGCTGGGAACACCAGAGCGTGTTTTATACACTTAAGTGCCTGGGAACTGTTTTGAATTCCAATCAGCTGTTCATGTGTTGGGGCCCCACAAAGGTTCATTTATCTTTTGGCAGCAATGTGTACCATTTGATACATGTATATAAGTATGTGTTTAATCTGCTGTAATTGGTAGATTTCAGTAGCATACTGCAGTATCTTGCTTTATGTTAGGTATTTTAGAGCAATAGTAGCTAGTGTTCGCCACTCAGGCTTTTTATATTGTGTGTGTATGTTGCGTTTGGAATTTGGGTGGAGAATAGACGGTAAGATTTTGGATTTCCACTGG
This sequence comes from Bombina bombina, assembly GCF_027579735.1. Taxonomy (NCBI): domain Eukaryota; kingdom Metazoa; phylum Chordata; class Amphibia; order Anura; family Bombinatoridae; genus Bombina; species Bombina bombina. The sequence continues at coordinate 173,180,009 of NC_069505.1, forward strand.
CGCTTATGAAATAAGCTAGGATTTAAGCTACCATTATATGTGTAACTTATCTAAGTGAGATATTATAAGTGATTCTGATTGTTATCAGATGAAAAAACAATAGTGTCTCAGTGTCTCAGATAATGGATATTTAGGATTTAGATCCTATGGGGGGTAGTTATCAAGCCGTCTACTTTTCTTGCTTCGCTGGCCCAATACGCCCGCCTAAGCTCGCCTACCTTCGCCGCCGCGGACCTGAAAAAATACGCCTAAGTTATCAAATAAAGCTGTCAAAAAGCCGCGGGGCGATGAGCAGCGGACTGTGACAGTTATCACTCATCCGATCTCGCTGCCCTTCGGCTTTTTCCCAGCTTTATTGCTAGCCTGTCACTAAGCACTCACACTAAACTACACTGTTCTATTCCTATACCGGCGCCCCCGGAGCCCCCCGCAACTCAATAAAGTTACTAACCCCTAAACCGCCGCTCCTAGACCCTGCCGCAACTCTTATAAATGTATTAACCCCTATCCTGGCCCCCCCATACCGTCGCCCTCTATAATAAAATTATTAACCCCTATCCTGCTGATCCCGCACCTCTCCGCAACTAAATAAATAGTTTAACCCCTAAACCGCCGCTCCATGAACCCGCCGCAACCTATATTAAACCTATTAACCCATATCCTGCCCCCCCTACACCGTCGCCACCTATAATAAATTTATTAACCCCTAATCTGCCCCCCACTACGCCGCCGCCACTGTAATAAAATTATTAACCCCTAAACCTAAGTCTAACCCTAACCCTAACGCCCCCCTAACTTAAATATTAATTAAATAAATCTAAATAAATTAACTCTTATTAAGTAAATGAATCCTATTTAAAACTAAATACTTACCTTTAAAATAAACCCTAATATAGCTACAATATAAATAATAATTATATTCTAGCTATCTTAGGATTTATATTTATTTTACAGGTACCTTTCAATTTATTTTAACCATGTACAATAACTATTAAATAGTTATTAACTATTTAATAGCTTACCTAGCTAAAATAAAGAGAAATGTACCTGTGAAATAAATCCTAACCTAAGTTACAATTACACCTAACACTACACTATACTTTAATAAATTATTCCTATTTAAAAATAAATACTTACCTGTAAAATAAACCCTAAGATAGCTACAATGTAATTAATAATTATATTATAGCTATCTTAGGATTTATATTTATTTTACAGGTAACTTTGTATTTATTTTAGCTAGTTAGAATAGTTATTAAATAGTTATTAACTATTTAATAACTACATAGCTAAAAGAAATACAAAATTACCTGTAAAATAAATCATAACTTAAGTTACAATTAAACCTAATACTACACTATCATTAAATTAATTAAATAAATTAACTACAAATAACTACAATTAAATACAATTACATAAACTAACTAAAGTACAAAAAATAAAAAAAGCTAAGTTGCAAAAAATAAAAAAATAAGTTACAAACATGTTACAAATATTACAACAATTTTAAGCTACTTACACCTAATCTAAGCCCCCTAATAAAATAACAAACCCCCCCAAAATAAAAAAATGCCCTACCCTATTCTAAATTAAATAAATTTCAAAGCTCTTTTACCTTACCAGCCCTTAAAAGGGCCATTTGTGGGGGCATGCCCCAAAGAAAACAGCTCTTTTGCCTGTAAAAGAAAAATACAACCCCCCCCAACATTAAAACCCACCACCCACATACCCCTAATCTAACCCAAACCCCCCTTACAAAAACCTAACACTAATCCCCTGAAGATCATCCTACCTTGAGTCGTCTTCACTCAGCCGAGCGAATTAACGTAGGAAAATCTGATTGGCTGATGGAATCAGCCAATCAGATTCAAGTTCAATCCGATTGGCTGATCCAATCAGCCAATCAGATTGAGCTCGCATTCTATTGGCTGATCGGAACAGCCAATAGAATGCGAGCTCAATCTGATTGGCTGATTCCATCAGCCAATCAGATTTTTCCTACCTTAATTCCGATTGGCTGATAGAATCCTATAAGCCAATCGGAATTGAGGGGACGCCATCTTGGATGACGTCCCTTAAAGGAGCCGTCATTCATCGTAGTCCGTCGGTGAAGAAGGTGGTTCCGCGTCGGCGGAAGGAAGATTCAAGACCCGGCTTGGAAGATGACTTCGCCCGGATAGAAGACCTCTTCAGCGCCTCTTTGAAGATGACATCGGACGGATCGAAGACTTTTCTTCAGCGCCGCCTGGATGATGACTTCATCGGATGGAAGATTTCTTCAGCACCGCTTGGAGGATTAACTTCTTCCGCTCCGGATGTCCTCTTCAGTTCCATCGGTGGCTCGGCTGAGTGAAGACGACTCAAAGTAGGATGATCTTCAGGGGATTAGTGTTAGGTTTTTGTAAGGGGGGTTTGGGTTAGATTAGGGGTATGTGGGTGGTGGGTTTTAATGTTGGGGGGGGTTGTATTTTTCTTTTACAGGCAAAAGAGCTGTTTTCTTTGGGGCATGCCCCCACAAATGGCCCTTTTAAGGGCTGGTAAGGTAAAAGAGCTTTGAAATTTATTTAATTTAGAATAGGGTAGGGCATTTTTTTATTTTGGGGGGTTTGTTATTTTATTAGGGGCTTAGATTAGGTGTAAGTAGCTTAAAATTGTTGTAATATTTGTAACATGTTTGTAACTTATTTTTTATTTTTTGTAACTTAGCTTTTTTTATTTTTTGTACTTTAGTTAGTTTATGTAATTGTATTTAATTGTAGTTATTTGTAGGTAGTTTATTTAATTAATTTAATGATAGTGTAGTATTAGGTTTAATTGTAACTTAAGTTAGGATTTATTTTACAGGTAATTTTGTATTTCTTTTAGCTATGTAGTTATTAAATAGTTAATAACTATTTAATAACTATTCTATCTAGCTAAAATAAATACAAAGTTACCTGTAAAATAAATATAAATCCTAAGATAGCTATAATATAATTATTAATTATATTGTAGCTATCTTAGGGTTTATTTTACAGGTAGGTATTTATTTTTAAATAGGAATAATTTATTAAAGTATAGTGTAGTGTTAGGTGTAATTGTAACTTAGGTTAGGATTTATTTCACAGGTACATTTCTCTTTATTTTAGCTAGGTAAGCTATTAAATAGTTAATAACTATTTAATAGCTATTGTACATGGTTAAAATAAATTGAAAAGTACCTGTGAAATAAATATAAATCCTAAGATAGCTAGAATATAATTATTATTTATATTGTAGCTATATTAGGGTTTATTTTAAAGGTAAGTATTTAGTTTTAAATAGGATTCATTTACTTAATAAGAGTTAATTTATTTAGATTTATTTAATTAATATTTAAGTTAGGGGGGCGTTAGGGTTAGGGTTAGACTTAGGTTTAGGGGTTAATAATTTTATGACAGTGGCGGCGGCGTAGTGGGGGGCAGGATAGGGGTTAATAAATGTATTATAGGTGGCGACGGTGTAGGGGGGGCAGGATAGGGGTTAATACATTTAATATAGGTTGCGGCGGGTTCAGGGAGCGGCGGTTTAGGGGTTAATACATTTATTATAGTTGCGGTGGGCTCCGGGAGTGGCGGTTTAGGGGTTAATATGTATAGAGTAGCTTGCGGTGGGCTCCGGGAGCGGCGGTTTAGGGGGTAATAACTTTATTTAGTTGCGGCGGTGTAGGGGGGGACAGATTAGTGGTGTTTAGACTCGGGGTACATGTTAGGGTGTTAGGTGCAGACATCTCCCATAGAAATCAATGGGATGTCTGTCAGCAGCGAACTTGTACTTTCGCTATGGTCAGACTCCCATTGATTCCTATGGGATCCGCCGCCTCCAGGCTGGCGGATTGAAAACCAGGTACGCTGGGCCGTAAAAGTGCCGAGCGTACCTGCTAGTTTTTTGATAGCTAGAAAAAGTAGTGAGAATGTGCCGCACTTGTGTGCGGAACATCTGGAGTGACGTAAGAATCGATCTGTGTCGGACTGAGTCCGGCGGATCGATGCTTACGTCACAAAATTCTACTTTTGCCGGTCTCGAGCCTTTGATAACTAAGGCGAATCAGCCTCGCCACAAATACGCTGCGGAATTCCAGCGTATTTGAGGTTGACGGCTTGATAACTAGGCCCCTATGTGTTGACTGGTATAAAATATTTCCTTAATATTTTGTGTTATATAAAAAATAATAATATAACTAAATCTGTATTTACAGATGAAGTGGGTAGTGTTCGTGAGTAGGTTATGAAGAGTAAATAAGTGTAAATGAAGCTAGTGACGATCCAATTGGCAGTGATTAGACATAGATATAGATATATCCAAATAATAATGATAGATGTATAAGTGTTAAAACTTTTTTATTAAACTAAAATTACTGTTAACATAACTAAAAAATATATATGGCAAATAAAACAAATAAAAGCAAATAAAACAAGGGACGTCTCCCTATGAATTAGTCCTCAGTAAGTCGAGTGACTTGACAATATATGGTCTCTGAATATGACTTGATAAACAAAAAATGCCACCTTGGGATTAAAGCAAGCTGTAAGGTACCTTACAAATGTCTGTTGGGAATCGTATTAGTGCCGATGTTCTGTGAGCTTCCTTCTCAGTTTTGTTCCTTCGCGGCTTAACCTGAGATAACAAACAAGCCTCCGTTTCTGATTGGTGGTTAGGGGTCACACCTCTCTTAGGATAGGCTGTGACTGTGCACGCTGGATGTTTAGCGTGTTCAGATGTAAATGATCTTTTTCAAGATGTTTGAACTGCAGCTGTAAAAAACTTTTTTCTTCTGCACTTTGGTGTGCGGTGTTGGAAATCCACTGTTAGAAAGAAAAGCTGTGCTCCACTTTCTCGCTGTTCAGATCCTTGGTCCTCCTTGTGGTTTTAGCTCCTAAATCATGGAAATTAGAGAGTCCACTTGAGGGGCTGGATCGCAGCTTGTTGGAGTTTGTAAGACTTTCTTTAAACGTGGTTGTAGAAAATTAGTGGTAGAAAAGTCTGGAGTAAGATCTACGCGTTTCACCCTCTGGGGGCTTTATCAAGATACTCCAGACAGGTTGAGTGCTTCCTTATAAAGGTGTTTCTTGTGATATTATTGGTTAGGTAATTAAGGTAGGTTCCATAGAGGCACACCTTCTTAGGTTTAAGGTGGAATTGCAGGTTAACAGTTTTTTGTATATAAAGGTGGTAATAAGGTTCACTTTATGCTTTTCACTCAACTTTTGACAAAATTAGATATTCATTTATGGAATCTTTTACACATAATAAATTAAATATTATCTCATATGATATTTATAACAGGGAATACAGTAATGTGAATTTATAAAAAATAGGCAATTTAGACTTTCTATTTAAAAAAAAAAAAAAAAGGTCACATTGAAAATAATACCTTATGTAGTGAGGTGTTACACATAGCGTTATGCTAGTTTTAAAGCGATATCTGAGGCAATAAATTAGTGTAAAGGATGAATTGTTGGTGTAAATACTACCATTCAGAATTAATGACTTATGCCTACATAAGTGACATCACTAAAGGTTGACTTGATGGAATAGTGTACATGGAGAATAGACGGCCCAGATTCACAATAAACCCTTGTGTATTTTTTCAGTAATAAAGAATTTGATCCCTGTGCAGCCTTGGTCCTTCTTTGATTGAATATAAATTTATTCAATCCTTTTCTTTATAATGTGTTTCATATTATTCAAATGGGACTGCTAGCACTTAGGATTTTTAGCAACTGATCAATCCCCTACGCAAAAGCCCAGGACCTGATGGGTTTACCAATCTATATTATAAACAATATAAGCAACTTTTAGCTCCACATCTGACCTCAATGTTCGCAGCAACAGACATTTGAACCATGGTCCAAAAGTATCTTAGAAGCCCATGTCATAGTCTTGCCAAAGGCGGATAGAGACCCCCAAAAAGTGGAAAATTATAGGCCTATTTTGTTGCCTAACTCCGATATTAAATTATATGCAAAAATATTAGCAATGCGCTTAAACTCAATCCTTACCCAAATTATTCATGTGGACCAAACAGGGTTCATCCCTGGGAGGGAAGGACGCGATAACACCATTAGGGTAATACAACTAATAGAACAGATCAGCCGGTCAGATATACCTTCGGTTTTAATATCAACCGATGCTGAAAAAGCTTTTGACCGGCTGGACTGGAAATTCCTACACTCCTGCTTGTCCGCCTTTGGTATAGGTGATACCATGATACACAGAATCCTTAGCCTGTACACCCAACCTTCTGCGAGAGTTAAAGCCAATGATATACTTTCAGATAGCTTTGGGATAGGGAACGGAACAAGGCAGGGATGCCCCCTGTCTCTGCTTCTCTTTGCAATCTCAATGGAGGTACTAGCCTCTCATATAAAAAAAAATTCCAAAATCACAGGAATTGAACTAGGCCCCAACACATATAAACTAACACTCTATGTGGATGATGTTTTAATCCTCTTAACTTCCCCAAACACCTCACTTAATTACCTGTTGGGAGAGTTTGATAGATTTAGTGCCCACTCTAACTTCCTTATCAATGCGCAAAAATCAGAGATTCTTAATATCAATATGAAAAAGCAGCACTATGAAGCTTTAAGAAGCAGCTGCCCTTACAAATTAAACTACGACAAACTTAAATACCTAGGCGTTTTCCACCGGCTAGTAGCAAATTATTCAAACACAATTACATACCCATTATATACAGACTTAAAAGAGAGCTCGACACATGGCAAAAAAAAACCGCTTTCATGGTGGGGGTTGCATACAAGCGTTTAAGATGACTACCCTCCCACGGATACTTTATGTGATGCAAACGGTACCGATCCATCTGCCGACCACATACATTAATCAACTACAATCGATGTTAAACTCATTTATCTCTGGAAACATTAAACCGCGCATTAGCAAAAAAGTTATACTAACCCCACTAGGCGCAGGGGGAATTGGAGTGCCCTCAATGATGCAATATTATCGGGCAGTGGTAATGCAAAGGGTGATTGAGTGGCACGATCGGTCAAATGCTAAGGCGTGGGCATCCATTGACTCTTTCCTCCTAAATTCACCCAGTATAGGCCCCCTTAGTTGGATTAAGCACTCGGCCAGGCCCCCCCTTGCTAGAACATCCCCACTATATGCCCACCTCTTTAAAACTTGGGACACAATACGGGCTAAGACAAAGGGAATTTCTTCCCCCATATCCCCAATGACACCAATTTCCTATAACGCCGAATTTATGGGAGGCATACTGGAAGAAATCATACCCCAAGGGCATGGAAAACACAATTCCGTTCGCCAAAATAGTTTCTAATAACACACTAAAAACACGATCACAATTGGCAGACATTGCTGGCGAGGGTTTCTCCCCGTGGCTTTAATATGCTCAGCTAACACACCTACTGAAAATATCACCCCACAGAGACAGCCTACTCAGAGAATTAAACCATTTCAAGAAATTTTGCCTATCGGGCACCTCACCCCGCGGCTCCCTATCAATAGCAAAAAATTTTTTAGATGCTGCTCTCATGTTGCCGTCCCCCTCCTACAGGCTGCACTGGCAGGCGGAGATGGGGATGGAGATTTCTGAAGAACAATGGCAGAATTGTCAGGGTTTTTTCCCTGTTGTGTTTGCCATGTGCTGATGGCAGCCATTTTACTCACCTCTCTTCCTGACTATGGTGCATTGTGGGGGATGCTGCTCAATTCCTGCACTTCCTTTTCTGGCCAAACTGCTGTGCATCATCCATGTGAGATGCAGTCTCAGAATTGTGATGTCATCACTTATTATTTAAAGGGCCTCTGTTCAGTATGCTTTGCCTTTGCGTTGTCTGAGACCTGTTTGTGAGAGTTCCTGTGTATTACCTGGCTGCCTGACGTCCTTCCTGGTTCCTGATCCCTGGCTTGTTCCCGACTCTGCTGTTTTCCTTGTTCATGATTCCGGCTCGTCTGACTATTCGCTTTGGCTCTTGACTCGACTCGTCTGACTACCAGTTCTGGTTTTGATTCCTGGCTTGTTATTTGACTTGTGGACTTTTTATTATTTTTTGTTATTAATAAAGGTGTGATTATTTTTGCACTTCTCGTCTCAGTCTGATTCCTGGCATCCTGACATTACGCAAAGGCCATGAATCCTGATAGTGCTAATAATCCACCTTTACCTGCCATCATTTCCAGGATGGATGTACAGGATCATCGCTTGGATCAATTTGCACTAGCCCTGCAAACCCTGCTGACTCGCACTGCACATTTGGACCAAAGTGTCCCGCAAGTTATAGCTGCTCCTGTTTCTGCTGCTGCACCTATGCCTACCAGGAGCATGTCCGGTTCTGCACCTCTACCTCAGCGATATGGAGGCGATCCTATTCAGTGCAGAGGGTTTTTGAACCAGGTGGGCATTTACTTTGAGATGTTACCTCAGGTGTTTCCCTCTGACAGAGCTAAGGTGGGATTTCTCATCTCGTTACTCTCTGACACAGCTCTTGTCTGGGCTAATCCCTTGTGGGAGACTAATAAACCTGTGATTTCAAATTACCCTGAATTTGTGGCCTCCTTTTGAAGGGTATTTGATGTTCCGACTCGCTCCTCCTCTGCTGCTAAACAACTCATGTCCATTCAGCAAGGTACAAGATCTGTTGCTCAGTATGCTATTGAGTTCCGTACGCTTGCCACAGAGGTTGGTTGTAACAATGAAGCCCTTGTTGCCGCCTTCTTTCATGGGCTCTCTGATGCGATTAAAGACGAAGTTGCTGCCAGAGATTTACCAGAGGATCTCGAGGCATTGGTGTCTTTTTTTATCCTAATTGACATCAGACTCAGAGAGAGGCCCTCTTTCAAGGAGCGCTTGCAGAAGCCTCCTGTTCCATTGTCTCCTACGTGTTCGTTCCCACCCATACCTCCCTCTCCTCCCATGCCTCCTGGTCCCGAGTCACCAGGTACTGCTGAGCCGATGCAGTTTGGATTCACGCATCTCTCCACGGCGGAAAGGGCCTTTAGGAAGAGGGAGGGGCTCTGCCTCTATTGTGGGTTACAGGGCCACCTTTTGAAGTCTTGTCCTACATGGCCGGGAAACGCTCACACCTAAGGTCCTGTCGGGGGCAGACTTTGGGTGGTTTATCCTCGTCCCCGGAATTGCTTAAGGAGAAACCTTTGGTCATGGTTGTCCTTTCCTGGGTGGACTCCTCCATAGTCACCCAGGCTCTTGTTGACTCCGGTGCTGCGGGCTATTTCATTGACAGTGCTTTTGTATCAAAGCACTCCATTCCTGCTTTGCCTCGGTCCGTTCCACTTGCTATTGAGGTCATTGATGGTAGGCCCCTTCAGCCCGCACTCATTACTCCCGAAACTGCTCCATTGTCCATGGCTGTTGGGGCTCTCCATTTTCAAACCTTCCAGTTCCAGGTGATAAACTCTCTGCATTTTCCGGTTGTTTTAGGTTATCCCTGGTTCCAAAAGCACAATCCCAGGCTCGACTGGTGCAGGTCCGAAATTTTGTCGTGGTCCCTGCAATGTATTTCCTCTTGTCTTCGGAAACCAGTTAAAGTGTTGTGCACTTCTTTGGTTTCTCAATTGCCAGAGGAGTACCAAGAGTTCCTAGACATGTTTGACAAGGTGCGTGCCGGTACGTTGCCTCCTCACCGGTCCTACGATTGTGCCATAGACCTGCAACCCGGAGCCATTCCTCCTTGGGGCCGGGTGTACCCTCTGTCTGTTGCAGAGAATTGTGCTTTGGAGGAGTATGTTGCCGATGCTCTGTCGTGGGGGATTATCCACAAATCCTGCTCTCCTGCAGGGGCTGGCTTCTTCTTTGTGAAGAAAAAAGGTAGCGAGTTAAGACCATGTATCGATTATAGGGGTCTTAATCGTCTTACTATTAAGAATGCTTACCCTATTCCGCTTATTACGGAACTCTTTGACCGCCTCAAGGGAGCTACGGTCTTTACTAAACTTGATTTGAGAGGAGCGTACAATCTCCTTAGGATTAAGGAGGGCCACGAATGGGAAACAGCATTTAACACCAGGAGCGGACATTATGAGTATCTTGTAATGCCCTTTGGCCTATGTAATGCTCTTGCTGTTTTTCAGGAATTTATTAATGATGTCCTACGTGAGATATGTTGCAACAGTGTGTTGTGGTGTACTTAGACGACATCCTCATACACTCACCCACACTTGAGTCTCATCGTTCTGATGTTACACGGGTTCTTCAGAGACTACGTGAGAACGGCCTGTTTTGTAAACTCGAGAAATGTGAGTTCCATCAGACTCAAGTAACCTTCCTAGGTTATGTTATCTCCGTTGCAGGGTTCTCCATGGATCCTGACAAGTTATCTGCAGTTCTGCAGTGGCCTCGCCCAGTTGGTCTTCAGTCTATTCAACGTTTTTTGGGGTTCGCCAATTACTATAGAAAGTTTATTAAAAACTTTTCTTCCTTGGTCAAACCTATCACAGACATAACCCGTAAAGAGAATGATCCACTCCATTGGTCACCTACTGCCATTAAGGCCTTTGATAGTCTTAATACTGCCTTTGCTGCCGCTCCAGTTCTGGCTCATCCTAACCCTGTCCTGCCTTTCGTTCTTGAGGTCGATGCGTCTGAGACTGGAGTAGGTGCCCTCTTGTCTCAACATCCTATGCCTGACGGTTCCTTGCATCCGTGTGGTTTCTTCTCGAAGAAATTGTCTCCAGCGGAGTGCAATTATGAAATTGGCGACAGGGAATTACTGGCCATAATTTTGGCACTTAAGAAATGGAGGCATCTTCTCGAGGGTACTAGCGTGCCAGTGCTCATTCTTACTGATCATAAGAATTTAACTTATCTATCTGAAGCAAAACGTTTGTCACCCCGACAGGCCAGATGGGCGCTATTTTTGTCTCGTTTTAATTATGTGGTCTCCTACCTGCCTGGTAGTAAGAATGTTAGGGCTGATGCCCTCTCTCGACAATTTTCACCTCTGTCCAAGGAGGAGTCTGTACCTACTCCTGTTATACCTCCTGACCATATTTTTGCTACCATACGTACTAATTTGACTTCTCCCTTGGGGGAGGAGATCCTGGCTGCACAAACCAATGCCACCTCCTGAGAAACCTAGTGGTAAGTGTTTTGTTCCTGAGAATCTTCAAACTAAACTTTTGCACACTTACCACTATCCTAAAGCCGCAGGTCACCCAGGCAAGAACCAAATGATTTGGTCTGTCACTCGACAATTCTGGTGGCCAGGTCTTCGTTCTGATGTTGCTGCGTATGTTGCCTCCTGCTCAGTTTGTGCCCAGAATAAGACTCCTCAATGTCTTCCTGTGGGTCTTCTTCAACCTATTGCTAATGGGGAGCATCCTTGGACACATCTTTCCATGGACTTCATTGTCGAGCTCCCTGTTTCCAATGGCAATACTGTTATCCTTATGGTGGTTGATCGTTTTTCTAAAATGTCACATTGCATTCCCTTGATTAAACTGCCTACCGCTCAGGAGCTTGCTTCAATTTTTGCCAGGGAGGGTCTTCCGTTTACATGGGTTACCCAAGGAGATAGTGTCGGACCGGGGTAGCCAGTTTGTCTCCAGATTTTGGCGTTCCTTTAGTGCTCAAATGGGGATCCATCTTTCCTTCTCCTCGGCATATCACCCTCAATCCAATGGGGCTGTGGAACGGTCTAATCAAGCTCTGGAACAGTTCCTCCATTGCTATATCTCAGATCACCACAATAATTGGTTCTGAACTGTTCCTTGGGCAGAGTTTGCTCGTAATAGTGCTATTAATGCTTCCTCCAAGATATCCCGTTCATGGCGAATTATGGGTTTCAACCATCCTTGTTGCCCGATTCATCATGTTTCAGGGTATTCCAGCTTTGGAGGAGCATCTCCGGCAACTCCGTTCAACGTCGATGCAGATTCAGGATTGCCTTCATCGTTCTATGCAGCGCCAAAAGTTCCAGGCTGATCGTAGGCATCTGCCCGCACCTTCCTACCAGGTTGGTGAGAGAGTTTGGCTGTCCTCCCGCAACTTGAACCTTCGTGTGCCTTCCAATAAATTGGCTCCCCGTTATGTTGGTCCTTTTCGAATACTCCGACGGGTTAATCCTGTGGCCTACGCTCTTGACCTTCCTCCCTGCTATGCACATCTCCAATGTTTTTGATGTCTCCCTCTTGAAACCATTGGTTTGTAATTGGTTTTACCACTGTGTTGCCTCATCCCCGTCCCTACTTTGTTGACAACCATGAGGAGTATGAGGTCAGCAGCATTACTGACTCTCGTATGTCCAGGGGCCGTGTACAGTATTTGGTTCACTGGAGAGGCTACGGTCTGGAGGAGCGTTCTTGGGTTCTCTCCTCTGATGTTCATGCTCCTGCCCTCCTCCGTGCCTTCCATGCCCATTTCCCCAATAAGCCTTTTGTCCTCCCACGGGGGAGGGGTCGTTGAGGGAGGGTACTGTCAGGGTTTTTTCCCTGTTGTGTTTGCCATGTGCTGCTGGCAGCCATTTTTACTCACCTCTCTTCCTGACTATGGTGCATTGTGGGGGATGCTGCTCAATTCCTGATCTTCCTTTTATGGCCAAACTGCTGCTGTGCATCATCCATGTGAGACAGGATGCAGTCTCAGAATTGTGATGGTCATCACTTATTATTTAAAGGGCCTCTTTTCAGTATGCTTTGCCTTTGCGTTGTCCTGAGACCTGTTGTGGAGAGTTCCTGTGTATTACCTGGCTGCCTGACGTCCTTCCTGGTTCCTGATCCCTGGCTTGTTCCCGACTCTGCTGTTTTCCTTGTTCCTGATTCCAGCTCGGCTGACTATTCGCTTTGGCTCCTGACTCGGCTCGTCTAACTACCAGTTCTGGTTTTGATTCCTGGCTTGTTATTTGACTTGTGGACTTTTTATTATTTTTTGTTATTAATAAAGGTGTGATTATTTTTGCACTTCTCGTCTCAGTCTGATTCCTGGCATCCTGACAAGAATGTCCTCCTTTATACATCCAAATCTTCATCCTCACCCAGAATACTAGAATTGAACCACAAAGTCCTGTTCCGCTGGTACCACACACCCGAGAGAATTAAACAAATCTATCCTGGAGCGGGCACCACTTGTTGGAGAGGGTGTGGGGCCCTTGGAAAGATGACACACATATGGTGACAATGTCATCTGCTCTCCCCTTTCTGGAGGAGGGTAGAATCATTCCTTAAGGAATTAATGGGAGCAACATTCAGATTAACACCCCTTACTGCCCTCCTAAATTATAAACAGGGCAGAGTGTGTAAAATTAAATGGAAATTATAGGGGAGGCGCCGCTGCTGGCTGCCACACTTTCCTCAGGCTCCTGACCTCTTCTGGATTTATATTAATTTTAAACTTCTTACATTCAAAATTCATCATAATTATTTCAAGGACCAATACCGACTCCACATAACGCACAACTAGACTCATAAAAATTGAACGGATGACATTACTAAAGTGAGATACTCAACGGATGGAAATATACTCCCACCGGACCATCTTACTACCAGAAAGAGATACCTTCAGCTGAACACCACAAACAAGGTACACTTAAACAAAAAAACAAAACAAAAAAACACAGACTCAACCCATGCACAAATTGGGTTTTGGATTTAATCATCCATTTAGCAATGCTCAGATTTCATTTCTAAACAAAAGAAAAACTAATTGATGAAGTCTATTTTATTAAAATACATTGGTTTTAAAACCCCTGCATGCTTTCTCATCTGTTATCTACAATGCAGCCGGAAGTGCAAAATCTCACACCTCACTCTGGCCTGAATACTATAGAGCAGGGCAATGTAACCATCCCCCACTGCTAACATTCCTACAAATACTAGAAGCTATTTAACCCCTTTCACTGCAGAGGGAATGACCACCTATACGCCCTCACATCTGCACTCCTTAAGACCCCAAAAAGCGGTCGCAGCACTCAGTCCCTCACTAGTGGCTACCCTAAAATCACCTCAGCATTTTCAAAGGGACTGACAGGGGCTTGTCTTGGAGGAAAATCAAAATTTAAAGTTCTATATCCTGACACTATCACAGCTGCCCTACCACCCTGTCCACCCACAAGCCCAATTGAAGTGATCCAACCTAAAATCCACAAAATCCGCACTATCAAATCAAGAAAATCTCTATTAGAAGACACCGCTGTCTCCAAAGTACAGAGCAAAAACTCTGAATCCCAAGACTGTCCTATCAGAGCAATCCTATGCAATGCCAGATCAATAAAGAACAAAACAGCTATTATTTCCGACTTATTGAAACATGCGAATTAGCATGCATCACAGAATCATGGTTAGATGAAAATGCAGGCCTATTCTAGAGGCAGCTATTCCAGACAATTACACAGTGTTCCACCGCCCGAGACAAGATCGCAAGGGAGGCGGAGTTATGATCTGTGCAAAATCATCTTAAATCCCAGACCAATATCAGTCCACAAAACCCAATCTTTTGAATGTGTAGCTGCCAGCCTCTCAATAGAGAGCGGATCAGAATACTGCTAATATACAGACCCCCAGGAGATGGGAAGAGATTTCTTCAGAACTCCCAGACCTTTTGGCTGGCTTAATCCTTGAACACCCCAGATGGCTTATATTAGGAGACTTCAACACTTGGATCGACAACACCCTATCCCCTGCTTGGGCAGGATCTCCTCAGCTTGATGAGTACACTCGGCTTTACACAAATCGTCACCACTCCCACCCACAGAAAACGTCATACACTTGATCTAGTGTTTCAGTCTGGACTAGAAGTGTCACCAGTAACTATAAACCCAGTTACCTGGTCAGACCACCACTCCATTCACTTCTCCATTGTATCACAATCAACCAGACACCAGCCTCAGAACCTGGTCAAAAACCGCTCATTAAAAGGGGTGACACCACTGGATGTAGCATCACATATGGATCTAAGAGAACTAATGGGCACCTGCGAAGACCCAGCTCCTTAGTCCGACTCTACAACAAAACCATGAGAGACACCCTAGAAAGCATTGCACCATCTCGCATACGCACTGTCCAAACCCACAACAATGCACCGTGGTTTGATAGCTCCATCAGAGAAATGAAAAGAACAGGACGTAAGCTCGAGAGAAAGTGACGCAGACACAGGATCCAGAGAATAAAGCCGCTCTTACTCAAACATCGAAATAAATATCAATCCAAGATAACTCAGAAAAAATCTTCTGTCAGGATTATTCCTCTGTACCTCCCACCTATGACAGCTGCCTCTTTCTGAACCTTTAAATGCTAACTACGCCCTGTTCCTAGTGCTTAGTAATTTAGACTCAATGCACACTGAAGTCTCTAGTAGCTGAGCTCTCTACAAAGTTCATTCTATCTACAGTGTCTCTTAAGTGAAATACAGATCCTTTCCACAGCATTATTGGTGGGATTTACTTATCATCTCTGCACAGCAGCACAGAAGAGAACTGGATTTAAAAGGAGTAATCACCTCCTTCTCACTCAGGCTTTCACATCATTCTGACAAGTTCCATTTCTGGCTCACAGTTAAATTATCATCCGATAAACTGGCACATCAGCTAAATACAATTTCTGGATTATCGCAGTTACCTTTACAAGACTTTCTATCTGTAAAACCTGTTGTCGCTCAGTGCCGAACTTCGGCGTGTGACGTCATCTGTCACTCAAGACCGACAGTATCGGCTCACGCCCACCTCTCTCCGCTCTGCATAGGAAACTGCAGGAGCAGTGAACACAGTCCACAGCTACACTTGTCTCTGCACTGACAAGCACAACACTTATCCTCTGACCTCTCAAGTTCTGCAACTTTTTCTCTCCACAGCGTATGTGCTCAATATTTCAACAAATATTACTATATCCAAGTTTTCCAGCACAAGTGATTCTTACCTGCAATTACTTGAATTTATTGCGGATGTATGATCTCCCTCTCATTCCTCTAGCAATCATTATTTGGTGATTCTCAGCAACTCCTCTGATATCTAACATATGATTGTAACAAATATCTTATTACAATCTAAACCATTACAGTATCAACTCCACTCACCAATTTAGCTATTTATCCTCAATATTAATAGCAAAACCTTGAGTGGTACAACTATAAATGTAGTCTGCAGCTGTGATCTGTTAATTAAGTTACATTACTTGTAACAACAAGGAAAGTGGAACAGAATCCTGACATCTTAATTTTTATCACGCGAAATTGCACTCTCCCACAATAGACCCAGGCAACTGTTTTCGCACAGTAGAAAGCTCTGCAAACCAGCATGCATGCTTAGCCCTCCAACTTTTCTCAGGATAAATGTGAAGCATTTGCGACTTCTTCAGAGACAAGATTTCCTCAATCCAAACCGCTATCACAGCAGGCCAAACAGTTACACACCAGAACCACTACAATGGAATGCCAGATTGCCCAGTTTATGGGCCACTTTTACACATGTGGATATAAAAAGAGTTAAAAACACCATACGAAAGTTGCACCCTACTACGTGTGACTTAGGACCCTGCTCCAACTCAGCTCATATCTGGATGCATTGAAACACTCGCCCAGTCCTCACAAAAATAGTGCAGTGTTCACTAAAAACAGGAGACTTTCCAGATCCTCTAAAAGAAGCTGTGGTTAAAACCACTCCTAAAGAAACCTTTATTAGACCCAGACTGCATGACTAATTATAGACCAGTATCCAACCTCCCATTTCGGGGAAAGTAATTGAAAAAGTAGTGGCAACTCAACTGAAGCCCATCTATCACGCCTAAACATATTCGATCCTTTCCAGTCAGGCTTCAGATGCCGCCACAGCACTGAAAACAGCGCTAGTCCGAGTGCTAAATGTTCTCCTCATGGCAAGAGACAAGGTGATTACTCCATTCTAATCATCCTGGATCTCTCAGCTGCATTTGACACCATTGACCATAATTCTAATAGAGGCCTTGCAGTCATCTGTGGTCTAGGAGGCACAGTCCTTAACTGGTATAAATCTTTCCTCGCTGGTAGATCACAGAGAGTAATATCAGGATCAAGCTCATCAGCACCAACAGAACTGGCCTGCGGAGTTCCACAAGGATCTATCCTGTCTCTCATGATATTCGCAATTTACTTACTACCACTGAGGGACATCATTAACCGACATGGCCTAAGGTATCATTGTTACGCTGATGACACACAACTCTACTTCTCCTTTGCTCCAGATACTACAGACCCAGCATGCCGCATAAACAATTGCTTAACAGACTTCATAGAATGGATGAATGCTAGCTGTCTCAAAGTGACCCGGACAAACAGAGTTACTCTTGGTGAGGGGACCCGGGCATCAAAAATATCCCATGATCACCCAACTGGTCTGGAGCTTGGAGGCTCTAAACTCGTTAGTTCAGCAAAGGTACGAAACCTGGGAGTGCTGATTGACGCTGAACTATCTTTTAAACAGCAGATTTCCTCCGTAATAAAATCTGCCCACTTTCATCTGAAAAACATAACCAGGATACAACACTTAATTCAACCGGATGATATGCCAACATTAATCCATGCATTTGTATCCTCTAGGCTAGATTACTGCAATGCACTTTACTTGGGCCTCCCAAAAAAAGAACTCCATCGCCTTCAGACGGTACAAAATGCAGCAGCCAGACTATTGACCAATCAAACTCGCTCCTGCCATATAACACCTGTTCTCCACTCCCTGCATTGGCTTCCAATTAAATGGCGAACATATTTTAAAATTGGCCTGCTGACCTTCAAAGCCTTAAACAACCAAGGCCCACAGTACCTGAAAGAGCTCCTGACACCCTACATCCCATCCCGTTCCCTTAGGTCAGCCAACACATCCCTCCTCTCAGTGCCAAGAATAAGGACAAAC
Organism: Bombina bombina; assembly: GCF_027579735.1. Classification (NCBI taxonomy): domain Eukaryota; kingdom Metazoa; phylum Chordata; class Amphibia; order Anura; family Bombinatoridae; genus Bombina; species Bombina bombina. Next base: position 173,197,843 of record NC_069505.1, read on the forward strand.
TCAGGCTCCAGAGCATTCGGCCACGCTGCCCCTACTTTCTGGAACTCTTTACCATGCGCAAATCAGAGAGGCACCATCCTTACAGGACTTTTTAAAAAAAGCTAAAGACCCACTTCTTCCATCAGGCATTCAGTCCGCTTATCTGATCTTCAGAAACTCCTAACTTTTATGTCTTATGTTGGTATATTTGTAAAGTGCTTTGAGTCTCACAGGGAGAAAAGCGCTATATAAAATCGCAAATTATTATATTATTATATATTATTATTATTACAAGTTAGCCTAAATAGTGCAAAGGCACTCATTCCCTCAAAATGGAAATCTGCACGTATCCCCACACTACAGGAGTGGATTCTCTATACCTCAGAACTTCTGTCGGTGGAGGAATACTCCTTTATAGAAATGGTAACCTGGCCTTCTTTCAGGAGGTCCTATTTTACTGGGAGTCCCTAACCCACGCTCCAATGGATATGGGAAATTCTGACCCACTCGACAACCCCTAGGGCGATAAATGCCTTCCAGCCAAGACCCCACCCCCCTTCCCCCTATTAACGAATGGAGACATTATGCTATATAGGTGGGAAATGTAAAAGGAAAGAATGGTATAAGTTATTTATTATAATAATGTTATGTGTATTGGTATTGGAAATGTATAATTTGTTTATCTTCAGCTATGCAGTTGGCAATAATTGAAGGACATAGAAAAGTGCCAATGGCTCCCCCCTTTTTGATGGGCACGACACTATGGACCCATTGGACACTATTTTTACGCCTGTTTGAACTCAGCAAAGGAGAAGAACAGAATAATAGTATGGACCTTTAAAGGACAATCTTAACTAATATCAATATTAACAGAATAATAATATGGACCTTTAAAGGACAATTTTAACTAAAAGTGTTGACGGTAACTACCTAATAATGTCCCTATGCTGCTTGTTACATTGTACTGATGCCAATTTCCAATAAAGGTTGTTTTTGTTTTTTGTTATTAAATGTTCTATATCTGATTCTTGTAAGGTTAATTTTGACTTCCTATTCCTTTAAAGTTGACCAAGAACAAAAGTGAAACTTACGTACCTGTTGGCTGATACAGGTATCTAGCAAGGGACAATGAAATTACTAGATACAGTTACTGAATAGTGGAAAAAACTTCTGAACCCTTTCTTGCCTGAATAGTGTCAATCTGAACTTTTGGACCAACTCCTGTCTGCAGAAAAGCCTTTCCCACTTTTGCATGGGACTACGTGGACAAAGGAACTTATTTTTTGCTGCACCATCATTTGTTTTTTTCACTAAAGGGGCTTTTTGTTTTATTCGTTTTAAAACAATTGCATAGAATACAGCAAAATGAGTGATATTTTTTGGATTAATCAGAATCCAGATGCACGTGTCTACTCCTTGCTAGGTGGAAGGTTTAGGCATTCTGAAACTCTAGCGTGACTGAGCTATTAAAAACATTACAGTGGTGTGTTACTAAGCTACAAGTAAGTATTATAAATAGATCATTTTCTCTAATTGTTTGTAAACTGATGTGAAAGTAAACCCATGCTGTCAAAGCACAGAAAAATTTTATTTTTTTTGTGACAAAAGACTTAGCTGGAAAGCTATTTTATACAATACCAAAATACCTCTCTATAGGACATTCATTTTTATCCATTGCCTGTGGGGAATTAAAGCTATTTAATATAGTGTGTGTTTTTCTTATTGATTTCCCCCCCCCCCCCCAATGTTTCCCAACAATAAATAACTGATTGCACTATAAATGGCTATGTTCTAAATTTCTATGTACACCATTTTCAACATGCAGCTGCCACTTTGTATATTTTTTGGGTATAACTTTTACCTAAAGCTTTTCCTGTAATTGGCTGTATGTAATGTCTACTGAAATAAACTTTCCACACAAAAGCTTATTTTTTTTACCCAGGAAAGCTCACACCAGCTTGATATTAAAAAACATCAAAAAATATTCCATATTATATAGACATAGGCAACACTAGTACATGTGCATTTGTGCTATTTTTGTACTATTTTGATAATAAATAAAAGGATATCAAAGCTTTCCAAACACTTGTTTACATTTGAAGCACATATTTATACTTCAACATTGATGCTTTACAAAGTACAGGTATACCCGCTCATACAGCGGGTTAGGGGACCGGAGCCTCGCTGTAAAGTGAAACCGCCTTCTTTTCACTTGCCAGTGTGTTTAAAAACGTGGAAAACATGTTTTGAACTAACATATATTAGGGGTGCAATAGTGCTATGTTTAGTTTACCATTCGCACAGCACAGTATTCAATTAGTATTCAATAGAAACTGTACCTGTAAAATAGTGACAATTACTGTAGTAAAACTTGCCAGACTATAACACTGAGACACAGATTGCACTGTAATGCTGTAAAAAGGGTGAATTGCGCATAGCAAAATGGTGCCAGTCACTTTTCTTGCAATCTCACAAAGATTACAGCACTGTTTCAAAATTCTTGGAAGTTGAACGTCAGCTCCACAAAGCGCTGTATTAGCGAAGCGCTGTAAAGTGAGGTATACCTGTAGTTTATTTATTCCTCCCCAACATCTTGGCAGATCCAAATCAAACTGAACAATACATTTTATGCCCTTGTGGAAATACTTACCTTGATATAATATAAATTAATAAATAAATCCCATTTTTTAAATCTGCAGGTCTATATTGCAAATTGCCTATAAACACAGCAAGGGAATTAAAAATGACTTCTAAAATTCTAAGTCATTAGCTCTGCAATTTTTTAAAAATATTTCCTAGCAAGCACTAAGGGCCCTATTTAGCAAAGCCCAGACGGAAAGGGTTTGCTTCAGTGAACCTGCCTACTCAGGATTGCACAAGCGTCAGCTCATGCAATACTGCCCCTTGCTCATGCTAGCCCAATGGTGCGCAAGTAGAGGCTGTTAATCACCCTGAGTGAACATGTATCAGGTGATTTTGATCTGCCAACTAAGAGCCGGTTGTAAAGGTTCAGAAGAAGCGATGATCGCTGTTTCTTTACTATCGAATGCAGTCTCACTCATGTGGAGAACAGCCTCCAAAGCTGCATACTCAGCTTTATAAATGAAGCCCTAAGTTTCTGATCTTAATGTCACAGAAAGTTCCATCATATAAAGAAATCTAACTAAAAATACAAATGGGCTGTGTGCATTTTTTTATCTAATGATGGCATATATTGTCATTTGTATATTAAAAAAAATATGATTTAGCTATATCACCTTTTGCATTTATATTTGATACAATATGTACATAGCCTGTACATTGGCCATCGCAAGAGCTTCCAGTGCTTTAGGAGGGCAGGTCTGGCCTGAGGCATGCAGAAATAGTGCAGTTCTTGTCACTATGGGCAAGACCCAGGCTCCTACAACCCTGGAAGTACTACAGATGACTGCTGTACAGGGTTAAGGAGATATTCATAATATATACCTATAAAAAGAGTAGAGAAGGCGCCCCATAGTGTAATTCTGTGAGTGGTAAAATCAGTAAAGTGCAAGATAGTTTAACACTCACGTGGTTTAAAGCACTGTATCGTAGTGCAATATAACAACTGAATATATTTTAAAAAAAGCGTTTGATTAGAAAGATGGGACTAGATTTATAGACGTTCATGAGGTTGCAGGTAGGTCTCGTTGTAAAAGTGAGATTATCATCTAAATAAGTCTCCCTTCACTTATCACCTAACAGAGTGTATCATGTATTGGTGTTCCTGTGTTAACATCTACAGCTGCCTGTATGGAAAATCTTTAATGATTCCATACACAAATAATTCATTAATAAGTAAATGTATTAGCAGTTTATATTACCAATTTTGCTTAGTAGAGAACATATATACATAGGCCCCTAGTTATCAAGCCGTCAACCTCAAATACGCTGGAATTCCGCAGCGTATTTGTGGCGAGGCTGATTCGCCTTAGTTATCAAGCGCCTGCTGCCCCGGCAAAAAGTAGAATTTAGTGATGTAAGCTTCGATCCGCCGTACTCAGTCCGACACAGATCGATTCTTACGTCACTCCAGATGTTTCGAACACAGGTTCGGCACAATCTGACTACTTTTGCTAGTTATCAAAAAACTAGCAGGTACGCTCGGCACTTTTCCGGCCCAGCGTACCTGGTTTTCAATCCGCCACCCTGGAGGCGGCGGATCCCATAGGAAACAATGGGAGTCTGACCATAGCAAAAGCTCATGTTCGCTGCTGCCCGACATCCCATTGATTCCTATGGGAAATGTGTACACCTAACACCCTAACATGTACCCTGAGTCTAAAAACACCCTAATCTGCCCCCCCCTTCACCGCCGCAACTAAATACATTTATTACCCCCTAAACCGCCGCTCCCGGACCCAGCCGCCACCTACATAATACCTATTAACCCCTATCCTGCCCCCCTACACCGCCACCACCTATAATACATTTATTAACCCCTATCCTTCCGATCCCGGACCCCGCCGTCACTAAATAAATTGTTTAACCCCTAAACCGCCGCTCCCGGACCCCGCCGCCACCTATATTAAACTTATTAACCCCTAATCTAGCCCCCCCCTATACCGCCGCAACTATAATAAAATTTATTAACCTCTATCCTGCCCCCCCTACACCCGCCGCCTTTTATAATAAAATGAATTAACTCCTAAACCTAAGTCTAACCCTAACCCTAACACCCACCTAACTTAAATATTAATTAAATACATCTAAATATTATAACTCTTATTAACTAAATTAATCCTATTTAAAACTGAATACTTACCTTTAAAATAAACCCTAATATAGCTACAATATAAATAATATTATATTGTATCTATCTTAGGATTTATTTTTATTTTTACAGGCAAATTATCAATTTATTTTAACTAGGTACAATAGCTATTAAATAGTTAATAACTATTTAATAGCTACCTTAGCTAAAATAAAGAGAAATTACCTGTAAAATAAAAACTAACCTAAGTTACAATTACACCTAACACTAAACTATCATGAAATAAATTATTCCTATTTAAAAACTAAATACTTACCTGTAAAATAAACCCTAAGATAGCTACAATTTAAATTAATAATTACATTGTAGCTATTTTAGGATTTATATTTATTTTACAGGTAACTTTGTATTTTATTTTAGCTAGTTAGAATAGTTATTAAATTGTTATTAACTATTTAATATCTACCTAGCTAAAAGAAACCTAAGTTACAATTAAGCCTAACACGACACTAACATTAAATAAATTAAATTAATACTACAATTAAATACATTTAAATAAACTAACTAAAGTACAAAAAATAAAAAAAAAACTAAGTTACAAAAAATAAAAAAAAACTAAGTTACAAACATTTTAAAAAATATTACAACAATGCCCTACCCTATTCTACATAAAATGTTTAACAGCACTATTACCCTTACCAGCCCTTAAAAGGGGCCTTTTGCGGGGCATTGCCCCAAAGAAATCAGCTCTTTTTGCCTGTAAAAAAAAAATTACAACCCCCCCAACATTAAAACCCCCACCCACCACACCCCTACTCTAACCCAAACCCCTTAAATAAACCTAACACTACCCCCTGAAGATCATCCTACCTTTAGCCGTCTTCAGCCAGCTGACCACCGATGGAACATGAAGAGGACATCCGCAGCGGCTGAAGTCATCATCCAAGGGGCGCTGAAGAAGTCTTCCATCCGATTGAAGTCATCATCCAAGGGGCGCTGAAGAGGTCTTCCATCCAATTGAAGTTTTCACATCAGGCGGCGACTTCAATCTTCATCCATCCGGAGCGGAGCGGAGACATCTTCAGATGAGCCAACACGAGGCCATCTTCTTCCGCCGACGACTTCCCGATGAATGACGGTTCCTTTAAGTGACATCATCCAAGATGGCATCCTTCGAAATTCCGATTGGACGCCAATCGGAATTAAGGGAAGAAAAATCTGATTTAAACACACAAGGAATGACAGTGGCACTACTTAGACTTTTCCTCAAATATAAGTCAATTTAGAGGTAAAAGTTAAATTAGTTCTACTGTATGTAGGAGGAAATGGTGCTTGTGCACACATATAAACATGAACACCAAGGAAGAATGGATGAAGGATACCAGACTACCCAAAGTATGCACTTACAGCACTCTAGGTCTGAACTAAAGGTTTGGGATTCCTCAACAGGATATTAAAATATAACTTTTATTAGTATTAAAATTAAAAAAACAAAATTGTTTTGGTTGATACACATACGATTAAAATTATGCTCCAGTGCCCAAATCAGTATAATGAGTTTCACGTTAGATCACAATTTATGATAATACGGCCTGATAAATCACTAGTAATAGTGAACTAAATGGTTCAATAATCAACTCGGGTAATGGGTTACCATCCTAGTATAAATCTGAATGATAGAGCTCATGTACAGATTCTGATCAGGGTTGTGTAATCTCGACTTGATAAACTTATGCTATCATCATTCAGTATAATGGGTGATAGCAAAGTAATGAATTTATATTAATAAAAGTGATGTATCCACGAATAGGGGTAGGAGTGAGTTTAAATATTCACAAAACGAGGGGTTTGATCATTATAACCTGGGCTATATTTTAGCCTGTATAATTATATAAATAGCAATGTGTGCGTGCTTGGTGCTACTATAATTTTCTATATTTCATTAGGCATACATTCCTAGAAATTGAATATGTTTATAGTTACAGTAAACCTAATTCTATGTTGCCCAGACCTCAGATCAGGCCACTTATGTTCACTTGAAGTTCTATGATAATTCAACCCTGATTAGTCTATACAGCAATTGCTGCTAAGTTACTCTGGCTAATGTAAATCCACCTTTATAAATTTAGGCATATGCTTCATAGAAACTTCATCAGCCCGCTATTCCAGCGCTCCCAGATTTTATTGATTGACAAATATCCCAAAGGTTTATTCCACAGTGCCAACAATTATTTTGGGCCAGTGTACGGCAGAATTGCCCAATGTGTGATAATTCAAATTGTGTGCCCTGTGGCACAGCCAATGTTCTGATTCACAGTGTTACAATTATCAGTCATTAATTTGTAACATTATTACACCTACAAATTCATTCATATACTGGGTTATAGCTCTAGTTAAATTTAGCACAACCCCCTTTCCCTAAATGCTTTCTATGATTTAGTTTAAATTCAATATTCGTGATACAATATCTGTTGAAAGCTCTGAAAGCTGTATTTGAAGTTTTAGCTAGGTCTGGCACAACCCAGATTGTATGTATAGAGTTAATTGTACATTAGTTTATAATATGAATCTCCCCTTGAAACACACATTCCATTCTCAAAATTCGATTTAACAATAAAGGTAAATCTAATCTGGCACAACCAGAATATATAAATGATGAATATCTTGCAGTATTAGTTTAAATTCGCAACTATGTTGCAGGTTGATATATATGTTTCAGTTTGAGCGCCGTGTGGCATAGCAAATGCTGTGACTATCAGGCAGTACAATCACACTCATACGTCTGTGAGGTCTTAACAATACACGCTCATTCAAACACCGTTTGGTAGTTTTAAGTTAAAACTGGCACAACCCAGTTGCTATAAAAATATATCTACGGCGTAGCGTGTAATTATTGAAAGACTTAGTTTCATAATTGATAAAATAAAGTCTAGCATAACTCAAACTGAATGAGTGTAAATTGTTATTATGTATACGATAAGTTACTATAACAGTATCTGCGGCGTAGCGTAAATTATTGAAAGGCATAGTTAACAATAATGAAATAAAGTCTGGCACAACCCAGGCTATATGGTATATAACTCGTTATTGCGTAAATCTTAAGAATTCTGATTGAATCAGCAATCAGATTGAGCTTGCATTCTAGATGGCTGTTCCGATCAGCCAATAGAATGCAAGCTCAATCTGATTGGCTGATTCGATCAGCCAATCGGATTTGAACTGTCAATCTGATTGGCTGATTCAATCAGCCAATCAGATTTTTTCCTACCTTAATTCCGATTGGCTGATAGAATCCTATCAGCCAATCGGAATTCGAGGGACGCCATCATGGATGACGTCACTTAAAGGAGACCGTTATTCGTCGGGAAGTCGTCGGTTGGAAGAAGATGGCTCCGCGTCGGCTTGTCTGAAGATGGCTCCGCTCCGGATGGATGAAGATTGAAGACGCCGCCTGGATGAAGACTTCAAATCGGATGGACGACCTCTTCCGCGCCCCTTGGACGATGACTTCAGACGCTGCGGATGTCCTCTTCTGTTCCATCGGTTGTCGGCTGGCTGAAGACGGCTAAAGGTAGGATGATCTTCAGGGGGGTAGTGTAAGGGTTTATTTAAGGGGGGTTTGGGTTAGAGTAGGGGTGTGTGGGTGGTGGGTTTTAATGTTGGGGGGGGTTGTAAATTTTTTTACCGGCAAAAGAGCTGATTTTCTTTGGGGCATGCCCTTGCAAAAGCCCCTTTTAAGGGCTGTAAGGTAATAGAGCTGTTAACTTTTTAATGTAGAATAGGGTAGGGCATTTTTTTATTTTGGTGGGCTTTGTTATTTTATTAGGGGGGCTTAGATTAGGTTAAGGAGCTTAAAATTGTTGCAATATTTTTTAAATGTTAGTAACTTATTTTTTTTTATTTTTTTGTAACTTATTTTTTTTATATTTATTGTACTTTAGTTAGTTTCTTAATGTAGGTATTTGTAGTTAATTAATTTAATTTATTTAATGATAGTGTAGTGTTAGGTTTAATTGTAACTTAGGTTAGGATTATTTTACAGGTAATTTTGTATTTCTTTTAGCTAGGTAGATATTAAATAGTTAATAACTATTTAATAACTATTCTAACTAGCTAAACTAAATACAAAGTTACCTGTAAAATAAATATAAATCCTAAAATAGCTACAATGTAATTATTATTCACATTGTTAGCTATCTTAGGGTTTATTTTACAGGTAAAGTAGTTTTAAATAGGAATAATTTATTTAATGATAGTGTAGGTGGTTAGGTGTAATTGTAACTTAGGTTAGTTTTTATTTTACAGGTAAATTTCTCTTTATTTTAGGCTAGGTAGCTATTAAATAGTTAATTAACTATTTAATAGCTATTGTACCTAGTTAAAATAAATTGAAATTTGCCTGTAAAATAAAAATAAATCCTAAGATAGATACAATATAATTATTATTATATATGTAGCTATATTAGGGTTTATTTTAAAGGTAAGTATTTAGTTTAAATAGGATTAATTTAGTTTAATAAGAGTTGTAATATTTAGATGTATTTAATTAATATTTAAGTTAGGTGGGTGTTAGGGTTAGGGTTAGACTTAGCATTAGAGGGTTAACATATTTATTATAGTTGCTGCGGGAGTATGGGGGGGCAGGATAGGGGTTAATAAATGTATTATAGGTGGCGGCGGTGTAGGGGGGGCAGGATAGGGGGTTAATAAATTTATTATAGGTGGTGACAGTATAGAGGGGGCAGATTAGGGGTTAATAAGTTTAATATAGGTGGCGGCGGGGTCCGGGAGCGGCGGTTTAGGGGTTAAACAATTTATTTAGTTGCGGCGGGTTCCGGGATCGGCAGGATAGGGGTTAATAAATTTATTATAGGTGGCGGCGGTATAGGGGGGGGCAGGATAGGGGTTACTAGGTATAATGTAGGTGGCGGTGGGCTCCGGGAGCGGCGGTTTAGGGGTTAATACATTTATTATAGTTGCGGCGGGGTCTAGGAGCGGCGGTTTAGGGGTTAATAACTTTAGTTAGTTGTGGGGGGCTCCGGGGGCACCGGTATAGGGGGTAGAACAGTGTAGTTTAGTGTGAGTGCTTAGTGACAGGGGTATCAATAAAGCTGGGAAAAAGCCGAAGAGCAGCGAGATTGGATGAGTGATAACTATCACAGTCCGCTGCTCATCGCCCCGTACTTGGTGCGCGGCTTTTTGATAGCTTTATTGATAACTTTGGCGAGCGTATTCAGGTCCGCAGCGGCGATGTGAGGCGAGCTTAGGCGGGTGTATTGGGGCCGGCGATGGCAGGTAAGTAGACACGTTGATAACTAGGCCTCATAGTATGCATACATATAATCAGTATTACATATACATATAAAGCACATATACTTAATGAAAAAAGACACAGTTTCACATGTATTTCTGCTTTCACTGTTTTCGCTCTTACTTGCTCTGTGCTCAGACAGCGTTCTTATCTCAAAGGAGAAGAGGGGGGTGCATTCCAATGTGGAGTGTGAAAATATGTCTGTGAGAATATACACTGTATTTTCAGAACGCTTATATAGACTAACACTTACTATGAAATATAATTGACATAATAAGCAGATTACACTAATTGTTTAATTAGTAGACTTGATAAGGTGGCAAACTACATTGTAGGATTAGTTTTGATGGATTAGCTTGGAAGGGGGGATTGATTGAGAAATTTCTGGATAATAGCTAAGAAAGAGGTCTGACTTTAATACCTGTGAAAATCTGCCGCGGGTGATGCCTTATGTGAAACCCAAAGTTAAATAACCAATTTATAGTTTAATAACAGCCTTGCTTGATAAGATGATTACTGATTTATATATGTAATATGTTCATAATAAACACTGTTATTATTATACTGCATTTTTGTGTGGACTTTCATTCTTGTCTGTATTACAGTAAGTGCACCCAGTCTCAGGATAGGGCAGCTGCCCAGTGCATTAGTTCTCATTCATAAAATGAGAACCTATTGCGAAAAGGTAAAAACAATTACAACTGCAGCATTTTCGGAAACGTGCCTGAAAATGATAATATATGTAAGAGTAGAACATCTGCATGCCACTTTTGTTAGAAGTCGCACTGGATAGAACAGGAGGTGTCTTGGAAAACTTGCAGACAGAATAAGGGGCTGGCCCCCAACATTCCAGGGGCATGATCAGGAATTTTTACCCAAACTTTGCCCAGCTTGCAGACTTTATAATGGCTTTATTGTCCTAGTGAGAGTACCATTGTCTCGCTGTTGTTGTCTCATTATTTCTGACAAAGTTGTCCTGTTCTTAATTGTTTTTTATTTCTTTTTAACGCTTCAAATTTTCAGAAAAGTTTAGAATTCATAAAGTTTTGGACCTTCCCCCTGAGATTAAATTCCAACATAATCAAGGGAGAAGTAATGTTTACTTGTGCATAGAATGAGTTCCACTGTAAAGGAAAACACCTTAAAAACCTTAAAAAACAAACAAATTAAAGTGACACCCCCCCATATAAATAAAAGCAAACTTAAATTGACAAAGAGTGTGTAGCAATCGTGTTGCAATATCTCTAGTTGCTGGTACCTAACGTTGATTGCTAGTGTATCGTAAAAGTAACCAGTAATGTATAGAAAGTAACACACTGAGGTTGTAAATTGAGCCTGCTGGTAGCGCTTGCACAAAGTGATTGTTTAGTCTACTGGTGTCGTCATTTTTGAACGATTCCAGAACCATTTATATTTATTCTATAAGCCTGGCTTTTAATAGGGGAGGCAATCACTGTGCATCAACATTACTAATAAACTAAATATTCAGATAGAATTTGCAATTTTTGAACAACTTTCCAATTTACTTTTATTATCAAGTTTGCTTTGTTCTCTTGTTATCTTTTGTTAAAGCATATACCTAGGTATGATGATTGGAACTTAGGAGCGTGCACGTATCTTTAGTCTATTTCAGGGGCATATTAATGCATAGGCCAACAAGGCCCGTGCCTAGTGCGGCAGATTTTGGGGGGCGGCATTTGCCCCAGCCGCTGCACGCATATGTGGCTTTAAAAATTTTGTTTTATTTTCACAGGCAGCTTACCGCCGAGCACCTTCCTGTCTGTTGGGGCACATGGCTTGAGGGAGTCACGCACATGCGCACGTGATCTCCCAGGCCAAGCGGTTAGGAAGTGTGTGGCAGGGAGACTCACTGATCTGTGCGCCCGGTGAAGAAGACGGAGTGGAGTGGCCAGCAGTAAGGCAGTCAGCTGAGTGGACAGTCAGGGGCTCCTCACCACTTAACTCAGGTAGGGGCCAGGCTGCCACAGTCGTCAGCGCCACTGACTAAAATATCGCTGAGACGGTCTGGAGACTGAGAATCAGAGTCTGTCAGACTCAGTACTGCAGGATAGATAGAAGAGCTAGCCGCTGCCATGATTAAACACTTTTTTAATAATATAGTATTTTTTTCCACTGCAGATAGGATAGGTCTAGGCTAGACCTATCCTATCTGCAGTGGAAACAAATACTATGTATTAAAAAAGGGTTTAATCATTTATTGTTATAACTTGAATCTAAGCTAATTTCTTTTTTAATTAAATGGTACCTCTCCCTGTCCTCAATGGGTATGCCTCTAGACTACAAAACAAAACAGACCTTGCTTACAAAATGATAGTTTTCAATGCCTTAAAATATGTATTTGTATGCATTTCTATGCAGTCTACACCGTGCATATAAAACAAATAACTGTAATGTCCCCTGAAGGTGCAGTTGAGCCATCAGCCTTTGTTTCTGGGCCGTGAAAGGTAAAGTGCAGCTTTGTGACTCGTTTTGTTACATGACTGCACGACTATGTGGCAGGACTGCTTCTGTGAGATGTGGCTGAGCCTGGCCTGTAGCTTCCTTGCTGTATGTATACTGAGCTACCTCCCTCTGCTGCCCACATTGCAGCACCACATAGCTACTGGGTGCAATTTGCTGGAAGTAAAGGGTGTAATATGGTGCTAGTACTACATAAACATAATGCAGAGTCTGGGTTAGGGGCATTTATGCACATATCAGGTCTACTGGTCTAGAGCAGCATATTGAGGGGATTCATTAGTTGATCACTCATTCATTAGTGATTCATTCTTGTCACCATGAATTTAAAAATATCTATCTTAAATTTGTGTTTTGGGTACACTTATATTTTTGCTACACAATGTGCTAACCCTAGCCAGCAAATTATTTAACATATATAGAGTTAAAAGAAGGGAACATGATATGTGTGTGTATGTTTCTGTGACTGTGTATGTGTATGTGTGACTGTGTGCAAGTGTTTTGGAAAAAAAAAAGTTACTCCCTGAGAAAAAAAAATTATGCCCAAAAATGGCCTAAAACAGGGGGGGGGGGGGGGGGGAGGGGTTATGAAAAACTGGGGAATGGGTAATAGAGGGATTATCTATCTTTTCAAATAATAAACATTCTGGAGTAGACTGACCCTTTAATATTCATCTTGACTTTACTGTCCCTTTAATGCAGATATAACATTTGCATGGATTCACCTGGAACAGCAGCCAGATAAAGAAAAGAAGAATAGACCAAACTTAGCAGTGGTGTAGCCTGTAATGGAGTCATCAAGCTTGAAAGAAGAACTGGATTTTGCAATCTCATTGTCTGGAACAGCAACTTAGAAACAGAACTGCTCTTGGGAATTTGAAGCCTGGAATTGAGTAGTAACTTGGAATCGGTCAGAACAATCTCACAGTAACTTGGAAACAGGAAGGGCAGGTTTTAGGATAGACCTGATTAGCAACTTGGAAACAAGTAGGAAAGGCTCATAATTAGAGCAGTCCTTAGTCAGGATGGACTAAATCAACAACTTCAAAACAGGACAGAACAAACACTGGGCATGAGCAACAGCATGTACAGACTTTAATACAAAGGCACGTTCCACAGGAAATGGTTTCCTTACATATATGGTAGGGAATGTTATATCACACCTTATTGTTTGCCGCCGCTGTGCATATCAGGCAGCTGACAGGAGCATTTAGACAGTAGGACATTGGCTTTTCAGAACATTGTAAAGAATTCCACTAGATTTGTAGTTGGCATAGCAACATCTAATGTTTATTTTGCTGTGTAAAGAAACATTGCTATGAAATCCTTTTCTTTGGTGGTATCTAACCCCATCGAATATATACCTTGCTATGGATTAAATTCTAGGTAGAAAGTCTGTGATCTACCTGGTATCTTTGTCCATGTGCAGGATGTGTGTTGAAGCACATGAGGAATTTTTAATCATATACACAGTTCTTACCTTTCTATAATTGCAATGTTGTCTTTAAATATGATAATGATGGATCTTAAAGGGGGTTTTAGGTAAGTAACTGCAATACTAATAGATGGCATCCCCAATGCATCAGGGACATTTTGGTAATCTTGGTATCTCAATTTTGAAATTTTTGGTTATTACATCTGTTTAAGTTTTTTTATTTATTTCTCCTTCCTTTTTTATTATTATTACCATATAGCTAGTTAATTTAGTTGTTTCGATAAGTACATGGAAGATAATTTATCAAGTGACAGATTCATTTACCTTCTAATTCTCCTCCATGGACACAAGAATTTCCTCCCGGGCACGGGAATCTACTGAACCAAAAAAAATAGCTTAGATGCCTTCTTTTTCAAATAAAGATAGCAAGAGAACAAAGAAAAATTGAAATAGGAGTAAATTAGAAAGTTACTTAAAATTGCATGCTCTATCTGAATCACGAAAGAAAGAAAAAATTGGGTTCAGTATCCCTTTAAAGGAATAGAAAAGTCAACATAAAAACTCATGTTTTAACATACACAACATTCCTAATAAATAAATATGAACTTACTATTTCACAAAACCGAAGCCTCTAAGACCATTTAAAACATTATTTCTTATATGGTTATGACGTCTAAATTGACAGCCCGCCAGAAACTAGACATGTGCAATTTGTTTCGGCTGAATTTCGTTTCGGATGAATTTTGGCTGATTCAGAGATTCGGAAGAATCTGAATTTCCGAATCAGCACCATAACGAAAATTGCAAAAACGAATAAATCAGTTTCCGAATTTTCGGATCCATTCTTTATTCATATTAAATTTTTCAATGTTCTAATCTAAACCACAGTTCCCAAACATCGCCAACACTAACTAAAACACTAAATAAAGCTATTAACCCCTAAACCGTCGTTCCCAAACATCGCCAGCACTAACTAAAACACTAAATAAAGCTATTAACCCCTAAACCGCAGTACCCCGACATCGCTGACACTAACTAAAACACTAAATAAAGCTATTACCCCCTAAACCACCATTCCCGACATCGCTAACACTAACTAAAACACTAACTAAACCTATTAACCTCTAAACTGCTGCCCCCTCACTTCGCCAACACTAACTTAACCTATTAACCCATAAACCGCCGTTCCCCGACATTGCAACACTAAATAAACCTAATAACCTCTAAACCACAGCCCCCACCACAGCGCCAACACTAACTAAACCTATTAACCCCTAAACCGCTGCCCCTCCCCATCGCCAACACTAACTAAACCTATTAACCCCTAAACCGCCCCCCACATTGCCGACACTAAATAAACCTATTAACTTCTAAACCGCCTCCCTCCCACACATCCCCAATACTAAATAAACCTATTAACCTATAAACTGCCACCCCCCCACTTCACCAAAACACCAAAAAACTATTAACCTCTAAACTGCCGCTCCCCACATCGCCAACACTAAATAAAACTATTAACCTCTAAACTGCCGCCCCCCACATCGCTGGCACTAAAGCTATTAACCTCTAAACTGCCGCCCCCCACATCGCCAACACTGAGTAAAGCTATTAACCTCTAAACCGCCGCCCCCCCACATTGCAACTACCTAAATTAAACTATATTAACCTCTAAACCCTAACTTTTACAAAAAAATAACAAAAGAAATCCAAAATAATAAAAGGTATTCCTATTCTAAACCCCTGTTTAAAAAATAAATAAAAAAACACCCCAAAATAATAAACCCTAATCTATAAGAAACTACCAATGGCCCTTAAAATTGACTTTTGAAGGGCATGCGTTGTGGGTGATGGCGGTTTTTTAGATCATTTTGTTTCGGGAATCAGCATATTCCTTATGTTAAGTAAAATCGTTTTTCAGATCCATTCTTTATTTCGGATCAATTCTTTATTTATATTCATTATTCTATTATAAACTTTAGAATAGAATAATGAATATAAATAAATAATGGATCCGAAATAACAAACGGATCCGACAAAACCATTTAGCTTAACATAACTTATTTGCCTAAACTAAAAATTTTTTAACTTAACTAATTTCCCAAAACGAAAATTATTTATTGAACTAATGAAAACTAAACTAAATTTTTTGCTTTGCACATGTCTACCAGAAACGGCTGTCCGACTAAAACGCCCATCTATTTGCAGTAAATTAGCATAGATCTACTCCCACCAACGTATGTGCAACTTTATTGCAGATCTCACGCATGGGCACAGCAATACCTGAAGACTTTGCTAGGTCTGCAGAAAAAGGAAGAACTCAGGTTGCCCACCAGGATTGGCTAATGTAAATTAGTCTCACAGTGGGTTTAGAAATCCACCCACTTAGAGTAGTAATATTAAGTGAACAGTGACACAAGCACAGCACAATGTATTTGAATATATTTGATCATTTTTTTATTATAAGCAACCCTGTACAAAGTGATGAATACATTGTTTGAGCTTACCATCCCTTTAATTAAGTTTTTGTCTTTGTCTTATATTTTAACCATGTTACCAAAGAGACTGTTAATAACAGTATTGTGTTCTGCAGATTGATTTTTGCCAAATTATGTTTGGTATTTTTTTAATCTGTTAGTCTGGGTTTTTTCTTTAAGATTTCCCATATAATAATCTTAAAGTGGTGGCAGCAGAGTGTGGGTGGCATTAAAGGGAAGTTTGGGCATTTTTCTGGGTCTAGTACAGATGAGAGAGTGTTTGATAACCCTTGCACCCATTGAACTAACTCACAGGCTTGCCCGGAGTAGCCAGACTTCGACAACCTGGTTAAGGAGGAAAGGGGTCTGTTAACCCTTAATGTGACACATTGGGGACTCTTGCAGAGTTTGTTAACCCTGTATGTCACATCAAGAATGCCCAGTAATGAAAATATAGGTGAAGTGATGCTCAATATGTTTTGAATAGTATCTCTCTTTTACAGCAATTAAAAGGAAAAAAAAAGAAGAAAATATCACAAGGGAAATATGCTATCATTAAAAGGACATGAAACACATTTTTTTTCCTTTCATTATTCAGATTGAGCAGAACATTTTACACAGGTTTCCAATTCACTTCTATTCTCAAATTTGGTTCATTCTCTTGGTATCCTTGGTTGAAGTAGCAGTAATACACTACTGTTAATTAGCTGAACACATCAGATAAGCCAATGACAAAAGGCATATTTATGCAGCCACCAATCAACAGCTAGATAAAAGTAATGCATTGCTGCTTCTTAACCTACCTAGGTATGCTTTTTAACAAAGGATACCAAATGAACAAAGTAAATTAGATAATACAGTAGAAGAAAAATAGAAAGTTGTTTAAAATTACATTTTAAAATGACAAGCTCTATCTTGATTATGAAGGGCAAATTTTGGGTTTCATGTCCCTTTATTCTATACTCAAGCATGCCCCAATTAAATGAGATTGATAAACAGCATATGGATTAAATTGAAACAATTTTTTTTTATAATACTCAAACAAACACAGAATATAATTTGCTATTAGGAGAGCTGAACTCTAGATGTTAAATTCTTAGGCAGACAACTTGACCACTACTCTATAAGTTCCCACTGATGCTTTTAAATGTATTTAAAAGTGATACACTCTATGTAAATGATACAACAAAGTAAATTCAAAATTTGATCAAACAAGCACAGTGCATAGATAGAAATGCAAAAATATACTTAAATTATAATCCTTGAAAAAGTCGCCTGAGAGCGAGGAAACGTACATTGGAGAAGATAATTATTCACTGAGCGGAATCAACAGATGAATGGGACATTGCCAGTTACAAATAGAGCGGTGTAGTGACTAAAGATAAATGGCTAGATTACGAGTTGTGCGTTAAGGTAAAAAAGCAGTGTTAACAGGTCCTAACGCTGCTTTTTTTACACCCGCTGCTATTACGAGTCTTGCAGGTATAGGTGTACCGCACACTTTGTTGGCGTTACCGCAAACCGACACGTAAACTTCGTAAACCCTTTTTTCTATGGGACTTCCATAGCACCGGTATTATGAGTCCGTCCTGGGAGGCCAAAAAGTGAGCGGTACAGCCCTTACCGACAAGATCCGTAACGCATTCTAAAGTCAGTAGTTATGAGTTTTACACTACAACGCTGTAGCATAAAACTCATAACTAAAGTGCTAAAAAGTACACTAACACCCATAAACTACCTATTAACCTCTAAACCGAGGCCCTCCCGCATTGCAAACACTATCATAACATTTTTAACCCCTAATCTGCCACTACGGACATAACCGCCACTATAATAAACATATTAACCCCTAAACCGCAGCACTCCCACTTCGCAAACACTAGTTAAATATTATTAACCCCTAATCTGCCGTCTCCAACGTTGCCGCCACTATTCTAAATTTATTAACCCTTTAAACTTAAGTATAACCATAACACCCCCTAACTTAAATATAATTTAAATAAATCTAAATAAAATTCCTATCATTAACTAAATTATTCCTATTTAAAACTAAATACTTACCTATAAAATAAACCCTAAGCTAGCTACAATATAACTAATTGTATCTAGCTTAGGGTTTATTTTTATTTTACAGCCAAGTTTGTATTTATTTTAACTAGGTAGAATAGTTACTAAATAGTTATTAACTATTTAATAACTACCTAGCTAAAATAAATACAAATTTACCTGTAAAATAAAACCTAACCTATGTTACAATAACACTTAACACTACACTACAATTAAATAAATTACCTACATTAAATACAATTAAATAAATTAAGTTAAATTAGCTAAATCATATAAAAAACACTAAATTACAGAAAATAAAAAACAAATTACAGATCTTTAAACTAATTACACCTAATCTAAGAGCCCTATCAAAATAAAAAAAGCCCCCCCCCCCCCCGAAAAAAAACTAAAACCTAGCCTAAACTAAACTACCAATAGCCCTTAAAAGGGCCTTTTGGGGGGCATTGCCCCAAAGAAATCAGCTCTTTTACCTGTAAAAAAATACAAACAACCCCCCCAGGGCCGCCATCAGGGGATGACAGGGGTGACTCCTGTCAGGGGCCCAGTGGGCCAGGGGGGCCCCATGAGGCAAGAACTAAAAAAAAAATTTTTTTTTTTTTAATTTTGGCAGCCACCAGTGGGTACTACAGCAGAGTACTAATTGAGCATGGGAAATGTTTTTACAAGGAGTAAAGTATTAGCATTTGAGAGGATTTCTGAGTGTGCACTAAACCACTATGCACAGTGTGAGACAGACTTGGCACTTTGTACAGTGTGTGCCTGAGTCAGACAGCAGATCACTTTCATTTGCAGAGGAGGTAGGACTTACTTAGCAAATGTTTTTTATTTCTTTGTGCAATTTCGGATTGTAACTTCAGTGTGGTAGTAGTTGTATGGTGGGGCCAGGGGTCTATAAAAACACATTTTTTTTTAGCAGCAGTGTATTTATGATTATTTGACAATGCTGTAGAAATTCTATATTTAAAACCATGCAGAAATGTTTCCTCCTCAATACACAAATGGTAGGTGCCCGTTTGGCAGATATGCATTTATATACATTATATATATTACATTCCAGTTTACTGCCACTTTATGCAAGGACTTTCCAGATGCAAGGAGGCATTTTATCTAAGATTTTTGCATATGTATAAAATGTTATACTCTCAGACTAAGATTGCTCAGTTAACTTAAAACTGTTCAGTTTACACTACAGCTGACTTAATTTTGAAATACATACCAACAAGCCTAAATCCTGCATTTTACCAGATCTAATAATATGAGTACCACAGCTTATGGTTCCACCAAGACCATATAGAGTACAGCATTTTCAAAATCCATAAGTACAGCTGACAGATGGGAACATTTGTACACTATATTTGAAGTGGTGCTTTTGGTTGGGGAAAATGGGGAAAAAACAAACATGTGTCAACCTTTTAAAAGTACTTTTCTTCATCTAGCCATCTACCCAGATCATTAATGTACAATTTTGAATTCACATAATTATTTTTGTTTGCACATTTACAAATATGATTCTTTAAAAAGTGATCTCTTAATTTCTGCATTTTTGTTTTTATCATGCATGTCACACAACGTTGATTTAGGGGATGCAAGTTGCATCAATGTTTCCTCCTGTGAGTGTTTCTGTGGGTGTCTGTCTTTATGTCTTTGTGCTTTGGTTTGTGTCTCTGTGTGTATGTATTTTTTTCTGTGGGTCTCTCTGTGAGGGTGGGTGTGTATGTCTTTGTGCATTTTCTTTGGATGTCTGTGAGGGTGTGTGCATATGTCTTTGAGCTTTTTCTATGGGTGTCTCTGTGAGGGTGTGTGTATGTTTGTCTTTGTGTATTTTCTCTGGATGCCTCTGTGAGGGTGGGTGTGTATGTCTGTGTTTTCTGTGGATGTCTCTGTGAGGGTGGGTGTGTGTATGTATGTATGTCTGTGTTTTCTGTGGATGTCTCTGTGAGGGTGTGTGTTTTCTGTGGGTGTCTCTGTGAGGGTGTGTGTATGTCTTTGTGTTTTTTCTCTGGATATCTCAGTGAGGGTGTGTGTATGTATGTCTTTCTGTGTTTTATGTGGTTGTCTCTGTGTGTGTGTGTGTATGTCTTTGTGTGTTTTCTGTGAGTTTCTCTGTGTGTGTGTCTTTGTATGTTTTCTGAGGCTGTCTCTGTCGGTGTTTCCTTGGGTGTATGTGCAAGTTTGAGTTTGTGTGTGTGTGTGTCCATTGTCTGTTCCTTTTTAGGACATTTTGACCTTACTACTGATTATTCACATCTTTCTACAGACTTTGAGACTAATAAGACCTTTCCGGAAGTCACCAATCCATCATTTAACCTTTAAATTATTGTTTAGGCAGTTCAGGGCCCTTCCTTTCAGCCACTGCATGCTGTTGTCATCATTTAGTTGGCATCTTCCTTTATAAAAAGATAATCAGAACTCCATATTTTGTTTTCTAAATCTCCTTTTTTTTTTTTTTTACAAAACTTTAGTCTACCTCATTACTTGTCAGGTCAATGTAAACAAGTGCTGAGTGTCTGTTTGGGTGTCTGTGTCTGAGTGTGTTTCTTTGCATGTCTGCTAGAGTGTCTATATGTGAATCCTTATGTGTGAGTGTGTGTTTCAATGTATGAGTGTGTCTGTGTGTTTGTATGTTACTACCTTTACAAGTTTAAATAGACACTTAAGAATAAAGTGCATATACGTTTTAGTAACTTGGTCAAAAATTGCACATGTCAAGGGGGGGGGCCCTGATCAATGGTTAAGTCAGGGGCCTCAAAATTCCTAGTGGCGGCCCTTACCCCCCCCAACAGTAAATCCCCCCACCTACACACCCAACCCCCCAAATAAAAGCATTGCCCTGAAAAGGGCATTTGGATGGGCATTGTCCTTAAAAGGGCATTTAGCTCTATTGCTGCCCAAAGCCCTTATCTAAAAAGTAAACCCACCCAATACACCCTTCAAACATGCTAACACTAACCCCCGAAGATTCACTTACCGGGAGAAGTCTTCATCCAAGCAGCAAGATGTCCTCAACGAAGTCGGCAGAAGTGGTCCTCCAGACGGGCAGAAGTGGTCCTCCAGACGGGCAGAAGTCTTCATCCAGACGGCATCTTTTAGCTTCATCCTTCCGACGCGGAGCGGCTCCATCTTCAAGACATCCGGCGCGGAGCATCCTCTTCAAACGACGTCTTCTTCGGAAGAAATATCACTTTAAGTGACGTCATCCAAG
The DNA here is from genome assembly GCF_027579735.1 of Bombina bombina. NCBI lineage: Eukaryota > Metazoa > Chordata > Amphibia > Anura > Bombinatoridae > Bombina > Bombina bombina. Next base: position 173,219,524 of record NC_069505.1, read on the forward strand.
ATGGCGTCCCTTAGATTCCGATTGGCTGATAGAATTCTATCAACCAATCGGAATTAAGGTAGAAAAAATCATATTGGCTGATGCAATCAGCCAATAGGATTGAACTTCAATCCTATTGGCTGATCCAATCAGCCAATAGGATTGAGCTTGCATTCTATTGGCTGATTGGAACAGCCAATAGAATGCCAGCTCAATCCTATTGGCTGACTGCATCAACCAATAGGATTTTTTCTACCTTAATTCCGATTGGGGGGTTGGTTTTGTGGGAGGGGGGTTTTACTGTTGGGGGGGTTGTTTGTATTTTTTTTTACAGGCAAAAGAGCTGATTTCTTTGGGGCAATGCCCCGCAAAAGGCCCTTTTAAGGGCTATTGGCAGTTTAGTTTAGGCTAGGTTTTTTATTTTATTTTGATAGTGCTCTTAGATTAGGTGTAATTAGTTTAAAGATCTGTAATTTGTTTTTTAGTTTCTGTAATTTAGTGTTTTTTTGTGATTTAGCTAATTTAATTTATTTAATTGTATTTAATGTAGGTAATTTATTTAATTGTAGTGTAGTGTTAGGTGTTATTGTAGCATAGGTTAGGTTTTATTTTACAGGTAAATTTGTATTTATTTTAGCTAGGTAGTTATTAAATAGTTAATAACTATTTAGTAACTATTCTACCTAGTTAAAATAAATACAAACTTGCCTGTAAAATAGAAATAAACCCAAAGCTAGCTACAATGTAACTATTAGTTATATTGTAGCTATCTTAAGGTTTATTTTATAGGTAAGTATTTAGTTTTAAATAGGAATAATTTAGTTAATGATAGGAATTTTATTTAGATTTATTTAAATTATATTTAAGTTAGGGGGTGTTAGGGTTATGGTTAGACTTAGATTTAGGGGTTAATACATTTAATATAGTGGCGGCGACGTTGGGGGCGGCAGATTAGGGGTTAATAAATATAATGTAGGTGTCGCCAATGTTGGGGCAGCAGATTAGGGGTTAATAAGTATAATGTAGGTGGCGGCGATGTTGGGGCAGCAGATTAGGGGTTAATAAGTATAATGTAGGTGGTGGCGGTGTCTGGAGCGGCAGATTAGGGGTTAATAAGAATAATGTAGGTGTCGGCGATGTCGGGGGTGACAGATTAGGGGTTAATAAGTGTAAGATTAGGGGTGTTTAGACTCGGGGTTCATGTTAGGGTGTTAGGTGTAAACATAAAATGTGTTTCCCCATAGGAATCAATGGGGCTGCGTTACTGAGCTTTACGCTGCTTTTTTGCAGGTGTTAGACTTTTTCTCAGCCGGCTCTCCCCATTGATGTCTATGGGGAGATCGTGCACGAGCACGTACGACCAGCTCACCGCTGACTTAAGCAGTGCTGGTATTGGAGTGCGGTATGGAGCTCAATTTTGCTCTACGCTCACTTCTTGCCTTTTAAAGCCGGGTTTGTAAAAACCCGTAATACCAGCGCTGCAGGTAAGTGAGCGGTGAGAAAAAACTGCTCGTTAGCACCGCACAGCTCATAACGAAAAACTCGTAATCTGGCCAACACTGAGGTTACTTGGAAAAGACTGGTCCCTCTGTAGTTTACAGGTCTAATACACTCTGCCAGTGTACATTCCCTTGATTGAAATCTGTGCCTCACTCTGTAAGATTTGTTTGTATTTTATTTGATCTTTTTTTATACATATCATTTTTTTTAAAATATTGTAATAAATCCTTGGAATTCATGTTCCGGTCTATGCCAGTGGGATTTAAAAAAACATCTATAATTTAGAGCTATAGAAGTTCTCCCCCATGTGAGTACCGTTCATTTGGATTGGGATATCATTTTATATGTAAACTGTTTTGCACTATGTCTGTTTCTATCTTTTTTAGGAGACCACCCTAAGACAGTACTATAACAGCAGAATTCAAGAAAATAAAGTGGATTTTCTAAATCTATTTTCATTTGTGGTGAATTATAATTAAAGTATATTTTTTGCGTTTCTATCTGTGCACTGTGCTTGTTTTATCACATTTATTAGTTGCTTTGTTGTATCACTTACATAGGGGTAAATTTATCAAGCTCCGTATGGTGCTTGATGTCCCGTGTTTCCAGCATTCTAAAGACTGCTGCTTAATAACCTATCCGCCTGCTCTGAGGTGGTGGACAGAAATCAACCCGATCGAATACGATCAGGTTGATTAACACCCCTACTAGCGGCTGATTAGCCGCAAATCTGCAGGGGGCGGCATTGCACCAGCAGTTCACAAGAACTGCTGGTGCAATGATAAATGCAGAGAGCGTATGCTGTCGGCATTTATCGATGTGCAGCGGACATAATACGCTACATTGTATCAAGACTGCTCGCACATTAATAAATTTACCCCATAGAGTGTATCACCTTTTGTCTGCCTAAGAATGTAACATCTAGGGTTCAATTCCCCTAATAACAAATTATATTCTGTGTTTGTTTGATCACCTTTTTTATTTTTGTATACTTATAGCTTCCTTGCTGTATCACTTACACAAAGTGAGTCACTTTATATTTTTTCTTTTGGTTCTTCATGGATGAAATTAGATGTAACAATATGGCAGCATGAATATTACAACCTCATTACATTTATTTTTTATGTAAGTGTCACAATACTAAAGTACGTTATGTGTGTAGTGTGTGTTCTCTTTAAGTTGATTTCTTTATTATGTGTTGCTCTAATACTTCTAAAGGTTTGCTGCATTTGCTTTCCGCAGAAATGGATTTTAAGATAAGTTCCTGAAAACAGAAAACTATAACTCATAACAGTTTGTCACATTCGAGGAAATGCATGATTGCCTCTTTTTTTTTTTTTTTTTACCTAATATTATTTACATGTGGCCTCCAGGGGTAATTGCTACTAAAAGTTTAGGAACACTGAGTTATGCCACCCTTGGTAAAACCAAATGGATGTGTGAAGTTGCTTAAAAGTTGTTATATTTTCATACAGTCTTTATATTGTTATCAACCATTGTTCCAAGTTAATAACAGAAAATTTGTAAGAACAGTGCACTTTGATAATTGTACCATTATGTATTGCAAATAAAATAGAAGTTCTTTCCATATCAAACAAAACATTGTTGCCTCTGGGTTGCATGGCACAACAGCTGGAAACCCAGCCCAGGTTTTGGAACATCACCAAGTGTTTTTGTCAGCAGATGTGATCCTGCATATTTATATAGCCACACTGTTGCCATGGTGACATTTTAGTCAAATGAATTACAGTCATAATATAAAGTAGTGAGTTTTTAGAATGAAAATTCATGTAAATATAGATTGACTTCTGTAAGTAGCATCAGCCCTGTACTGGATACCAATGTGAATTATACCCAACGGTAACATAATATGTATCTATCTCTTTTCTGTTTATAGCAAAACACATAACATTCACCTAGATTACGAGTTTGCGCTATACCGGGTGACTAAAGAACGCATTAAATTGAGCAGTACCGCACTTTCCATAGCGCTGCCATTATGAGTTACTGAAAAATCTCCTTGTGCTGTGCGGTATGGTGCATTAAGCTCCAAACTGCACAAAAGCCAAGGGCTGGGTTTACGTGCTCATGCATGCTTTCCCCCATAGACATCAATGGGGAGAAGTGTCAGAAAAAAACTAACACCTGCGATCGCGGAATGGTAAATCGCCGTTACGCAACCCCATTGATGTCTATGGGGAAAAGAAAGTTATGGTTAAACCTAACACCCTAACATAAACCCCTAGTCTAGACACCCCTAATCCGCTGATCACTGACATCACCAACACTAAATAAACCTATTAATCCCTAATCTGCTGCTCCCCGACATCGTGACACCTAAATAAAGTTATTAACCCCTAATCCGCCACTCCCCGACATCGCCGACGCTAAATAAAGTTATTAACCCCTAATCCGCTGCTCTCCGACATCGCCAACACTAAAAAAATTGATTAACTCGTTATCCGCCGCCCCCCCCACATCACAAATAATTAATAAACCTATAAACCCCTAAACCGCTACAATATAACTATCTTAAAATAAATAAAAACTTACCTGTGAAATAAAAAAACAACTAAGATTAAACTATAAATTAACCTAACATAACTATTCTAATAAAATAAAAAAAAACTACCAATTAAAAAACCTACGACTAGATTTAGAGTTTTGCGGCCAAAGGGGTGCGTTAGCTACGCATGCTTTTTTCTGGCCGCACCTTTTAAATACTGCTGGTATTTAGAGTTCATAGAAGGGCTGCGTTAGGCTCCAAAAAAGGAGCGTATAGCATATTTATCGCAACTGCAACTCTCAATACCAGCGGTGCTTACGGACGCGGCCAGCTTCAAAAACGTGCCCGTGCACGATTCCCCCATAGCAGTTTGAGCTGAAAAAAAACCTAACACCTGCAAAAAAGCAGCGTTCAGCTCCTAACGCAGCCCTATTGTTTCCTATGGGGAAACACTTCCTATGTCTGCACCTAACACCCTAACATGTACCCCGAGTCTAAACACCCCTAACCTTACACTTATTAACCCCTATTCTGCCGCCGCCGCTATCGCTGACCCCTGCATTTTATTATTAACCCCTAATCTGCTGCTCCGTACACCGCCGCAACCTACGTTATCCCTATGTACCCCTAATCTGCTGCCCCTAACACCGCCGACCCCTATATTATATTTATTAACCCCTAATCTGTCCCCCACAATGTCGCCGCCAGCTACCTACAATAATTAACCCCTAATCTGCCGACCGCACCTCACCGCTACTATAATAAAGTTATTAACCCCTAATCCGCCTCACTCCCGCCTCAATAACCCTATAAGAAATAGTATTAACCCCTAATCTGCCCTCCCTAACATCGCCGACACCTAACTTCAATTATTAACCCCTAATCTGCCGACCGGATCTCGCCGCTACTCTAATAAATGGATTAACCCCTAAAGCTAAGTCTAACCCTAACACTAACACCCCCCTAAGTTAAATATAATTTAAATCTAATGAAATAAATTAACTCTTATTAAATAAATTATTCCTATTTAAAGATAAATACTTACCTGTAAAATAAACCCTAATATAGCTACAATATAACGAATAATTATATTGTAGCTATTTTAGGATTAATATTTATTTTACAGGCAACTTTGTATTTATTTTAACCAGGTACAATAGCTATTAAATAGTTAAGAACTATTTAATAGCTAAAATAGTTAAAATAATTACAAAATTACCTGTAACATAAATCCTAACCTAAGTTACAATTAAACCTAACACTACACTATCAATAAATTAATTAAATACAATACCTACAAATAACTACAATTAAATAAACTAACTAAAGTACAAAAAATAAACCCCAAAGTAAAAAAATGCCCTACCCTATTCTAAATTAAAAAAGTTCAAAGCTCTTTTACCTTACCAGCCCTGAAAAGGGCCATTTGCGGGGCATGCCCCAAATAATTCAGCTCTTTTGCCTGTAAAAAAAACCATACAATACCCCCCCCAACATTACAACCCATCACCCCTAATCTAACCCAAACCCCCCTTAAATAAACCTAACACTAAGCCCCTGAAGAACTTCCTACCTATCTTCACCATGCCAGGTTCACCGATCCGTCCTCCAAAGTCTTGATCCAAGCCTCCGAAGTCTTCATCCAAGCCCAAGCGGGGGCTGGCGAACCATAATCCGGCTGAAGTCTTCTATCAAGCGGCATCTGAAGAGGTCCAGAAGAGGCTCCAAAGTCTTCATCCTATCCGTGAAGAAGAGGAGATCCGGACCGGCAACCATCTTGAGCCAAGCGGCATCTTCTATCTTCATCCGATGACGAACGGCTCCATCTTGAAGACCTCCGACGCGGATCCATCCTCTTCTTCCGACGTCCAACTGAAGAATGAAGGTTCCTTTAAGGGACGTCATCCAAGATGGCGTCCCTCGAATTCCGATTGGCTGATGGATTCTATCAGCCAATCGGAATTAAGGTAGGAAAATTCTGATTGGCTGATGGAATCAGCCAATCAGATTCAAGTTCAATCCGATTGGCTGATTGGATCAGCCAATCAGATTGAGCTCGCATTCTATTGGCTGATCGGAACAGCCAATAGAATGCAAGCTCAATCTGATTGGCTGATTGGATCAGCCAATCGGATTGAACTTGAATCTGATTGGCTGATTCCATCAGCCAATCAGAATTTTCCTACCTTAATTCCGATTGGCTGATAGAATCCTATCAGCCAATCGGAATTCGAGGGACGCCATCTTGGATGACGGATAGGATGAAGACTTTGGAGCCTCTTCTGGACCTCTTCAGCCGCCGCTTGATAGAAGACTTCAGCCGGATTATGGATCGCCAGCCCCCGCTTGGGCTTGGATGAAGACTTCGGAGGCTTGGATCAAGACTTCGGAGGACGGATCGGTGAACCTGGCATGGTGAAGATAAGGTAGGAAGATCTTCAGGGGCTTAGTGTTAGGTTTATTTAAGGGGGGTTTGGGTTAGATTAGGGGTATGTGGGTGGTGGGTTGTAATGTTGGGGGGGGTATTGTATGTTTTTTTTTACAGGCAAAAGAGCTGAATTATTTGGGGCATGCCCCGCAAATGGCCCTTTTCAGGGCTGGTAAGGTAAAAGAGCTTTGAACTTTTTTAATTTAGAATAGGGTAGGGCATTTTTTTATTTTGGGGGTCTTTGTTATTTTATTAGGGGGCTTAGAGTAGGTGTAATTAGTTTAAAATTGTTGTAATATTTTTCTAATGTTTGTAAATATTTTTTTATTTTTTGTAACTTAGTTCTTTTTTATTTTTTGTACTTTAGTTAGTTTATTTAATTGTAGTTATTTGTAGGTATTGTATTTAATTAATTTATTGATAGTGTAGTGTTAGGTTTAATTGTAGATAATTGTAGGTATTGTATTTAATTAATTTATTGATAGTGTAGTGTTAGGATTAATTGTAATTTAGGTTAGGATTTATTTTACAGGTAATTTTGTAATTATTTTAACTAAGTAGCTATTAAATAGTTCTTAACTATTTAATAGCTATTGTACCTGGTTAAAATAAATACAAAGTTGCCTGTAAAATAAATATTAATCCTAAAATAGCTACAATATAATTATTCGTTATATTGTAGCTATATTAGGGTTTATTTTACAGGTAAGTATTTATCTTTAAATAGGAATAATTTATTTAATAAGAGTTAATTTATTTCGTTAGATTTAAATTATATTTAACTTAGGGGGGGTGTTAGTGTTAGGGTTAGACTTAGCTTTAGGGGTTAATACATTTATTATAGTAGCGGTGTGGTCCGGTCGGCAGGTTAGGGGTTAATAATTGTAGGTAGGTGGAGGCGACGTTGGGTGCGGCAGATTAGGGGTTAATAAATATAATATAGGGGTCGGCTGTGTTAGGGGCAGCAGATTAGGGGTACATAGGTATAATGTAGGTTGCGGCGGTGTACGGAGCGGCAGATTAGGGGTTAAAAAAAATATGCAGGTGTCAGCGATAGCGGGGGCGGCAGATTAGGGGTTAGTAAATATTATGTAGGTGTCGGCGGTATTAGGGGCAGCAGATTAAGGGTACATAGGGATAACGTAGGTGGCGGCGGTTTGCGGTCGGCAGATTAGGGGTTAAAAATTTTTAATAGAGTGGCGGCGATGTGGGGGGGCCTCGGTTTAGGGGTGCATAGGTAGTTTATGGGTGTTAGTGTACTTTAGAGCACAGTAGTTAAGAGCTTTATAAACCGACGTTAGCCCAGAAAGCTCTTAACTACTGACTTTTTTCTGCGGCTGGAGTTTTGTCGTTAGATTTCTAACGCTCACTTCAGCCACGACTCTAAATACCGGCGTTAGAAAGATCCCATTGAAAAGATAGGATACGCAATTGGCGTAGGGGGATCTGCGGTATGGAAAAGTCGCGGCTGCAAAGTGAGCGTTAGACCCTTTCCTGACTGACTCTAAATACCGGCGGTAGCCCAAAACCAGCGTTAGGAGCCTCTAACGCTGGTTTTGACGGCTAACGCCAAACTCTAAATCTAGACCCTAAATTGCACATTTAAATAAACCTAATAAAAAATCTAACATTACAAAAAATAATAAACACTAAAATTACGAAAAATAAAAAACAAAATTATCAAAAATAATAAAAATTACACCTAATCTAATAGCCCTATAAAAATAAAAAAAGCCCCCCAAAATAAAAACACCCCCTAACCTACAATAAACTACCAATAGCCCTTAAAAGGGCCTTTTGTAGGGCATTGCCATAAGTTAAACAGCTATTTTACATACAAAAAAATTACAAAGTCCCACCAACAGTAAAACCCAAACAACCCCCCCAAAATAAAAAACCTAAGTCTAAAAAAACTTAAGCTACCCATTGCCCCTAAAGAGGCATTTGTATGGGCATTGCCCTTAAAACGGCATTCAGCTCTTTTACTTCCCTTAAAAGGGCATTCAACTCTTTTACAGTGACCAAAGCCCTAATCTTAAAAAAACAAAAAACACCCCAAAAAGTTAAAAATAAACTAACACTAACCCCAGAATATCTACTCAAGGTTCCTGAAGTGCAGACATCCATCTCCCTCCCAGGCGGCGAGAAGTCTTCATCCAGGCGGCGACATCTTCATCCATCGTGGGGGCGTCTTCTATCTTCATTCCGGCAGCATGGAGCGGAGCTATCCAGGACCGGTAATGACATCCTGCACGGAGTGTCCTCTTCATACGATCACCACTGTACACTTAAGTTGAATGCAAGGTACCCGTTTAAAAATGGCATACCCTGCATTCCTATTGGCTGATTTGATTCTGCAGCCAATTTGAACAGCCAATAGGATTTCAGTAGCTCTCATCCTATTGGCTGATTTGAATTTGAAGAATCAAATCAGCCAATAGGAATGCAAGGTACGCAATTTTTAAATGGGTACTTTGTATTCAACTTCAGTGTACGGCAGTGATCGTATGAAGAGGACGCTCCGTGCAGGATGTCATCGCCGATCCTGGATAGCTCCGCTCTGCCGCCGGGATGAAGATAGTTTATAATTTTTTGTTATGTTAGATTTTTAAAGTTTTTTCGTAGTATTAAGATTTTTTTAAATTTGTAATTTAGGTTTTTTATTTTTTCGCAGTGTTAGTTTTGTTTAATCATGTAATTTAGGAATTTTAATTGGTATTTTTATTTTATTTTATTAGAATAGTAATGTTAGGTTAATTTATAATCTTAGGTTTATTTTTATTTCACAGGTAAGTTTTTCTTTATTTTAAGATAGTTATATTGTAACTTTTAATTTAAGGTTAGGGGGATGTTAGCTTTAGGGGTTAATAGTTTAATTTAGTGTTTTGCGATGTGGGGGAACCGGCGGGTTTAGGGGTTAATAGGTTTAGTTTATTAGTTACGATGTGGGGGGCTGGCGGTTTAGGGGTTAATAGGTTTATTTAGTATAGGCAATGTCGGAGGTGGCAGATTAGTGGTTAATAATTTTATTTAGTGTCTGCGATGTTGGGGAGCGTCAGATTAGGGGTTACTAGATTTATTTAGTGTTGGCAATGTGGGTGGGTTTATTTAATAGTCGCAATGTGGGTGGGTGGCAGATTAGGGGTTAATAGGTGTAATATAGTATTTATTATGCGGGAGGGTGGCGGTTTAGGGGTTAATAGGTAGTTTATGAGTGTTAGTGTACTTTGTAACATTTTAGTTATGAGTTTTGTGAAGCGGAATAGATCATGTCGGAATAGGCTGTAATGCAAGCATTTTAGCCAGACCGCACAACCTGTAATACGGCAGTATGGAAAATCACGCACTCAAACGTCATTCTTTGAGTGTGGAATGGAGGGTTGCGTTAAGGCTAAAATGCTTGCGGTATAGCTATACCACCGTGACTCGTAATATGCGTTACCGGCTATTCCACGTGTAATGGCCAATTTTTCAGCAGTATAGCCGTACCGCACTGTACCGTAAAACTCATAATCTAGGCCATAGTTAGCTAATTGTTATATCTGCTCACTTTCAACAGGTCATATTTTCAAGTCTTCTGTATTTAAATAATATATAAATATTCTTAACTGTGATCTCTAAAATATATTTTAAGAAGTAATACCAAGGTACTTTACTAACAGAGGCCTAGATTTGGAGTTTGGCGGTAGATGGGTTGTTAACGCTACGCGGGATTTTTTCTGGCCGCACCATAAAATTAACTCTGGTATCGAGAGTCCAAAAAAATGCTGCGTTAGGCTTCAAAAAAGGAGCGTAGAGCATTTTTACCGCAAATGCAACTCTCGATACCAGAGTTGCTTACGGACGCGGCCAGCCTCAAAAACGTGCTCGTGCACGATTTCCCCATAGGAAACAATGGGGCTGTTTGAGCTGAAAAAAAACCTAACACCTGCAAAAAAGCCGCGTTCAGCTCCTAACGCAGCCCCATTGTTTCCTATGGGGAAACACTTCCTACGTCTGCACCTAACACCCTAACATGTACCCCGAGTCTAAACACCCCTACCCTTACACTTATTAACCCCTAATCTGCCGCCCCCGTTATCGCTGACCCCTGCATTATATTATTAACCCCTAATCTGCCGCTCCGTAAACCGCTGCTACTTACATTATCCCTATGTACCCCTAATCTGCTGCCCCTAACACCGCCGACCCCTGTATTATATTTATTAACCCCTAACCTGCCCCCCACAACGTCGCCGCCAGCTACTTACAATAATTAACCCCTAATCTGCCGACCGCAAAGCGCCGCCACCTACGTTATCCTTATGTACCCCTAATCTGCTGCCCCTAACACCGCCGACCCCTATATTATATTTATTAACCCCTAATCTGCCCCCCTCAACGTCGCCGACACCTGCCTACACTTATTAACCCCTAATCTGCCGAGCGGACCTGAGCGCTACTATAATAAATGTATTAACCCCTAATCCGCCTCACTAACCCTATCATAAATAGTATTAACCCCTAATCTGCCCTCCCTAACATCGCCGACACCTAACTTCAATTATTAACCCCTAATCTGACGACCGGAGATCACCGCTACTATAATAAATGGATTAACCCCTAAAGCTAAGTCTAACCCTAACACTAACACCCCCCTAACTTAAATATAATTTACATCTAACGAAATTAATTAACTCTTATTAAATAAATTATTCCTATTTAAAGATAAATACTTACCTGTAAAATAAATCCTAATATAGCTACAATATAAATTATAATTATATTATAGCTATTTTAGGATTAATATTTATTTTACAGGTAACTTTGTATTTATTTTAACCAGGTACAATAGCTATTAAATAGTTAAGAACTATTTAATAGTTACCTAGTTAAAATAATAACAAAATTACCTGTAAAATAAATCCTAACCTAAGTTATAATTAAACCTAACACTACCCTATCAATAAATTAATTAAATAAAATACCTACAATTACCTACAATAAAACCTAACACTACACTATCAATAAATAAATTAAATACAATTCCTACAAATAACTACAATTACATAAACTAACTAAAGTACAAAAAATAAAAAAGAACTAAGTTACAAAAAATAAAAAAATATTTACAAACATAAGAAAAATATTACAACAATTTTAAACTAATTACACCTACTCTAAGCCCCCTAATAAAATAACAAAGACCCCCAAAATAAAAAATGCCCTACCCTATTCTAAATTAATAGAGTTAAAAGCTCTTTTACCTTACCAGCCCTGAACAGGGCCCTTTGCGGGGCATGCCCCAAGAAAATCAGCTCTTTTGCCTGTAAAAAAAAACATACAATACCCCCCCCCCAACATTACAACCCACCACCCACATACCCCTAATCTAACCCAAACCCCCCCTTAAATAAACCTAACACTAAGCCCCTGAAGATCTTCCTACCTTGTCTTCACCATCCAGGTTCACCGATCCGTCCTGGCATCCAGTGCTGAAGAGGTCCAGAAGAGGCTCCAAAGTCTTCCTCCTATCCGGCAAGAAGAGGACATCCGGACCGGCAAACATCTTCATCCAAGCGGCATCTTCGATCTTCTTCCATCCGGTGCGGAGCGGGTCCATGTTGAAGCAGCCGACGCGGATCCATCCTCTTCTTTCTGCGTCTCCCGACGAATGACGGTTCCTTTAAGGGACGTCATCCAAGATGGCGTCCCTCGAATTCCGATTGGCTGATAGGATTCTATCAGCCAATCGGAATTAAGGTAGGAATATTCTGATTGGCTGATGGAATCAGCCAGTCAGAATCAAGTTCAATCCGATTGGCTAATCCAATCAGCCAATCAGATTGAGCTCGCATTCTATTGGCTGTTCCGATCAGCCAATAGAATGCGAGCTCAATCTGATTGGCTGATTGGATCAGCCAATCGGATTGAACTTGATTCTGATTGGCTGATTCCATCAGCCAATCAGAATATTCCTACCTTAATTCCGATTGGCTGATAGAATCCTATCAGCCAATCGGAATTCGAGGGACGCCATCTTGGATGACGTCCCTTAAAGGAACCGTCATTCGTCGGGAGACGCAGAAAGAAGAGGATGGATCCGCGTCGGCTGCTTCAACATGGACCCGCTCCGCACCGGATGGAAGAAGATCGAAGATGCCGCTTGGATGAAGATGTTTGCCGGTCCGGATGTCCTCTTCTTGCCGGATAGGAGGAAGACTTTGGAGCCTCTTCTGGACCTCTTCAGCACCGGATGCCAGGACGGATCTGTGAACCTGGATGGTGAAGACAAGGTAGGAAGATCTTCAGGGGCTTAGTGTTAGGTTTATTTAAGGGGGGTTTGGGTTAGATTAGGGGTATGTGGGTGGTGGGTTGTAATGTTGGGGGGGTATTGTATGTTTTTTTTTACAGGCAAAAGAGCTGATTTTCTTGGGGCATGCCCCGCAAAGGGCCCTGTTCAGGGCTGGTAAGGTAAAAGAGCTTTTAACTCTATTAATTTAGAATAGGGTAGGGCATTTTTTTATTTTGGGGGTCTTTGTTATTTTATTAGGGGGCTTAGAGTAGGTGTAATTAGTTTAAAATTGTTGTAATATTTTTCTTATGTTTGTAAATATTTTTTTATTTTTTGTAACTTAGTTCTTTTTTATTTTTTGTACTTTAGTTAGTTTATGTAATTGTAGTTATTTGTAGGAATTGTATTTAATTTATTTATTGATAGTGTAGTGTTAGGTTTTATTGTAGGTAATTGTAGGTATTTTATTTAATTAATTTATTGATAGGGTAGTGTTAGGTTTAATTATAACTTAGGTTAGGATTTATTTTACAGGTAATTTTGTTATTATTTTAACTAGGTAACTATTAAATAGTTCTTAACTATTTAATAGCTATTGTACCTGGTTAAAATAAATACAAAGTTACCTGTAAAATAAATATTAATCCTAAAATAGCTATAATATAATTATAATTTATATTGTAGCTATATTAGGATTTATTTTACAGGTAAGTATTTATCTTTAAATAGGAATAATTTATTTAATAAGAGTTAATTAATTTCGTTAGATGTAAATTATATTTAAGTTAGGGGGGTGTTAGTGTTAGGGTTAGACTTAGCTTTAGGGGTTAATCCATTTATTATAGTAGCGGTGATCTCCGGTCGTCAGATTAGGGGTTAATAATTGAAGTTAGGTGTCGGCGATGTTAGGGAGGGCAGATTAGGGGTTAATACTATTTATGATAGGGTTAGTGAGGCGGATTAGGGGTTAATACATTTATTATAGTAGCGCTCAGGTCCGCTCGGCAGATTAGGGGTTAATAAGTGTAGGCAGGTGTCGGCGACGTTGAGGGGGGCAGATTAGGGGTTAATAAATATAATATAGGGGTCGGCGGTGTTAGGGGCAGCAGATTAGGGGTACATAAGGATAACGTAGGTGGCGGCGCTTTGCGGTCGGCAGATTAGGGGTTAATTATTGTAAGTAGCTGGCGGCGACGTTGTGGGGGGCAGGTTAGGGGTTAATAAATATAATACAGGGGTCGGCGGGGTTAGGGGCAGCAGATTAGGGGTACATAAGTATAACGTAGGTGGCGGTCGGCAGATTAGGGGTTAAAAAAATTTAATCGAGTTGCGGCGATGTGGGGGGACCTCGGTTTAGGGGTACATAGGTAGTTTATGGGTGTTAGTGTACTTTAGAGTACAGTAGTTAAGAGCTTTATGAACCGGCGTTAGCCCAGAAAGCTCTTAACTCCTGCTTTTTTTCTGCGGCTGGAGTTTTGTCGTTAGAGCTCTAACGCTCACTTCAGAAACGACTCTAAATACTGGAGTTAGGAAGATCCCATTGAAAAGATAGGATACGCAATTGACGTAAGGGGATCTGCGGTATGGAAAAGTCGCGGCTGAAAAGTGAGCGTTAGACCCTATTTTGAGTGACTCCAAATACCGGCGGTAGCCTAAAACCAGCGTTAGGAGCCTCTAACGCTGGTTTTCACGGCTAACGCCAAACTCTAAATCTAGGCCTTAATTTACAAGACATGAATAATTATTTAAAAATGTATACTGGAAATTAAATAGGAAGGTTGGAAATCAAAAGACAAAAAAGGCTTTGTTCAGAACATAGGAGCTATGAATTCCTTTAATTCACTGGTATACAGGTATGTTGCAGCTTTTTATTCAAAGTATGCTTGTTCTAACTGGAAAAAAACTATCTTCAGCATTATAATCATTGAGTCATTTAAAATGAATTGGCAATTATGTTGATTTTTTTTTCTATGAAAAAAAGCGAGTTCTTGGAACTTTCTAATCAGTTCTGTTCTACATATTATTTGTCACAGGAACACCTTGCTACATTATCCACTTTGTTACAGTTCAAGGTGATCTGTTTAGCAATATATGTATGTAACAAGGCAATAAAACACTGAATCTATCTGGAAAATAAAAATCACCCCTGTAAAGGTGAAAGATGCTGAGTCCAGAGAGGAACTTACTGGGCACAGTGTCATGTTTCACTTCTGTACTTTAAAGGGACATGAAACCTCAAATTTTTCTTTCATGATTCAGACAGGAAATACAATTTTAATCAATTTTTAAATTTACTTTTATTTCTAATGTGCTTCATTCTCTTTGTATTATTTATTGAAGAAGCAGCAATGCACTACTGGGGACTAGCTGATCACATAAGGTGAGCTAATAACATGAGGCATATATGCAGCCACCAATCAGCAACTCCTGAGCCTACCTTGATATCCTGTTCAACAAAGGATAACAAGAGAACCAAACAAATTAGATAATAGAAGTAAATTGGAAAGTTGTTTAAAATCACATGCTCCATCTAAATAATGAAAGAAAAACATTTGCGTTTTATGTCCCTTTAATCTTAATATTGGACCCACAGTAGTGAAAGTATAAAGTGAAATATTACTTCAGATGGTGAATGGATATTAGTAGGCGTACTATATCAGTTTGCAGAGAGCAGCAAAATCACTCACAGAAATTCAGAAAATGATAGGTTAAACTGTTGCAATACTGATAGCCAGGGTGGAACAAGCAAAGTCATATATGGGTACTAAGGCACAAACAGAACCAGAAGGCTGCAGTTGCTCAAATCAAGCCAGAAACGATACACAGCATTCAGCAAGTATAGGTAAGGCAGTTACCAATGTTAGACCAGAGCATCCAGGTCATACAAAGGTTCTCAGCAAGTAAGGGTAAAGCAATTGCTAAAGTCAGGCCTGGGCAGCTATATCATCCAAAGCATAAAACATACAAGAGTTGTGATCCTAAGGCAGGGAAAAAGATAGGAGGGGATCATACAGAGATGTCAGATACAGAGACGTCTCACCCAGAGCACAGAAGACTGACTCATTATGCAGCCCTGAGCAGTGTGAAAGAGAAATGCTTTATAATCCACATCTAGCAACACCTGTGGCACAAAGCTAGGACCTGTAAAGAACATCAGATTCACAAAAGCAGTGCTTGTAAGCTGGAAAACATATTGCAACCCAAATAGCATATTAACATTCAGTAGCGGACCTATTAAACTGAGGGCCCTGGTGCAAAACATTCTTTGGTGCGCCCCAAAGGACACTCAGTAGTAAGCAATAATAATATCCATGCTGCTCTGTATAATTTTTTTAAGGATAGATAGATGGACCTACAACCTGCACTAATAAAAGGCTCCACTGTATTAGGATTGTACACATTCTGCACACGCCTATGTATAGACTGGCTGCTATAGGCCCACTCAGCACTTGGGCCCTGGTGCCACTGCACCTGCTGCACCAATGGTAGTTCCACCCCGTTAACATTTTTATAGGATATGCACAAATGTAAGTGTCATGCTCTTCTTCTTAAAACATCTGAAACATAGTTAAGTAAGTGACGTACTGGTATTACACAAGGCCACTAACAATAAAATCAATACTTTATGCCAACTTATATAGTTTGCCGCCCTAGGCAGAAGCCTTGTATGCCTATACAATTACACATATACATATTACATGGAAAACAGTGAAGAATATGACATGCTGGATTTCCATCATTCATAGAATCCACTTAAATAAAAGAGACATTAATCAAAAAAATGGAGACATGGGCCTCTAGTTATCAAAGTCTGGCGGACCTGATCCAACAGTGCGGATCAGGTCCGCCAGACTTCGCAAAAAACTCGCCGTATTCAGCGTTGCACCAGCAGCTCACAAGAGCTGCTGGTGCAACGCTGCCCCCTGCTGACTCGCGGCCAGCAGTGGGGTGTCAATAAACCCGATCGTACTAGATTGGGTTGATTTCCGGCGATGTCTGTCCGTCTGCTCAGAGCAGTGCGGATCAGGTCCGCCAGACTTTGCTGAATACGGCGAGCAATACGCTCGCCGTATTCAGCATTGCACCAGCAGCTCACAAGAGCTGCTGGTGCAACGCCACCTCCTGCTGACTCGCGGCCAATCGGCCGTCAGCAGTGGGGTGTCAATCAACCCGATCGTACTAGATCCAGTTGATTTCCGGCGATGTCTGTCCGCCTGCTCAGAGCAGGCGGACAGGTTATGGAGCAGCGGTCTTTGTGACCGCTGCTTCATAACTGCTGTTTCTGGCGCACCTGCAGGCTCTCCAGAAACACGGGGCATCAAGCTCCATACTACATATGACCCATAGTGATTCATTTAAACAAAATATTAGCTCGAGAATAACATGCAGATGTATTTTATTTTAGATTTTGGGGAAATTGCAGAAGGTGTTTATGTATATGTGCATATGTATGCGTACACACACATATTTTCAGCTGACCTGTGATGCTGTTGAGCACCGGCATGTACTACACATTGACACATTATATTCATTTGTATTGATATTTTAATCATTGGAAATAAAGTTATATATTCTTAAGAGCTCCCCGGATTCTTCATTCATATATCCTTTAATGAAAAGACTTATTTGTTATGTCAGGATCTATGTAAGTGATGAGCAGTTGCAGGAAGCCAAAATAGGGAACCAAAACAACAGGTGAATGCTAAGTCAGTATCATAGGGGCCTAGTGGGAAGTCCCTTACCTGCTCCTCAACACAAGCTTCACCCTCGGCATCCTCTATGTCATGCTGTAGCTGTCCACACTGTGGTTGGAGTTCTGACTTCCCTCTCTGTTGCTGCAAGTATGTGCTAAGAGGGCTTTGTTGCACCTGCCTTCATTTATGGAGTTAGATAACACTCCACCTCCCGGAAGAAGCCATCTTTGTGAACAGGAGTGGGTGGTATCAGAGTTAAAAAAGCAAAAGGTAATCAGAAATCCTAAGGAATCAGAACAAAAAAAAGGACAAACTTTTAGTCCTGAAAGCTCACCAGGGTACACATCTTCCTCCAGTGTCAAACAGAAGTGCAGGAATGTTTTTGCAAGTGACATTTCAGATTAGTATGCCATGAAGAGTACAGGATACAGGCCATAGTAGAAGACACTACTTGGTAAAGGGCAGATGTGCAAAATTATAATGAAAGATGGAAAGATTGTGGTGAGTGAGGAGAGAAGAGAGAGAAAAAGGTGGTGACTGTTAAAGAGTAACTGTCAGTCTACAGAATGTAAACATCCGTGACATTATCAAGTGCTTAGGTGGTGGAAGAGCAATAGGACTAGTGTAGAATGGTAATCTGAAAGAGGACAATTGAGAGTTGAGTGTATAACAATGATGGTTGAAAATCAAATCAAGCAAGTAGGTCAATCAGTCCGTTGTAAGCCAGAAAGCTTGAAAAGATTAAACATTCCTGGGCAATGCAACTATCGACAGGCTTATTAGACTCACCAAGAATGAGAGTGTTAGAAGAGAGAAAGTAGTGGCATGGCAGGAAAGTGACCAGGTGGGTAAAATATAAAGCAACACAAAGAAGTAAGAATAAGTGTACAATATGTTTACTTCTATTTCCACACTTACTTCTTTCATTAGATAGCATTTATTGAAACATAGTTCTTTCCTATAACAGAATACCTAGGTAGGCCAGGGCCCCTCTAATGAGTATTACCCTATCCTCTCTCTAAATCATGTGCTTGATACAGTGAATGCTCTAGTGTGCAGGCTTTTAGAGAGGATACAGCATACATGTGAGGAGCCTTGTCACAGGTTGTGAAGCTGTGCTGAAAGAAAGAAAGGAGGGCTGGAGTTGTCCCAGGTATAATTGTAGGCAATGGAATTGTCCTTTCCTGCCTTGACTAGTTCAACTCCGTCCTCTCTGGTCTCCCTAGATGCCGTCTAGCCCCTTTACAATCCATAATGAATGCCTCTGCCAGGCTCATCTTCCTTACACGTCGCTCTTCATCTGCTACACCTCTCTGCCAATCCCTTCACTGGCTTTCTCTTGCCTCCAGGATTAAACACAAAATTCTGACTCTGACATACAAAGCCCTCAACTGCACTGCTCCCCTCTATATCTCGGACCTTGTCTCCAGATACTCTCCCTCCCGTCCCCTTCACTCTGCTCACAACCTCCTACTCTCCTCCTCTCTTGTTACCCCCTCACATTCCCATTTACAGGACGTCTCCTGACTGTCTCCCATCTTGTGGAACTCTCTGTCTTGCTCTACAAGACTCTCCCCTAGTTTTGAAAGCTTCAAGCACTCCCTAAAGACTCTACTGTTCAGGGATGCATTCAACCTACACTAAACTTTACTAATACCAGTTCCTCTCCTCCATTGCTATCCAACATAAACCCCCTTAGAATGTAAGCCTAAGAGCCCAACTGCTTGCAGATCATCTTCAAAAGAGCTGACTACCACAGTGTGACTCTAGGCAGGCCCTCTACCCATTTGATCCCTATAATTGCTACCTTGTATACCGCCTGAATCTGTTGCCGCTCTACAAATAACCGATAATAATAAAAATAATAATAATAATACCTCATCTTTGGACAAATGATACACGTCCTTCTGTCTAAACAAACACAAACCATTCACTTGCATACTTATCTTTATGTTTTATAGAAAGTACCCTTATGCAGCTCCCCAGCCCGCACAATGTGTAGGAGCTCTGTGCGTAGTCAATGTGTCATTATGTGTGTATGTTGGAGTGTGTAGGTATGTGAATGTGTGTATTTATGTATGGGTGTGTCTGTGTGTATGTATGGGTTTGTATCTGTGTCGGGAAGGGTGTGTATGTGTGAGTTTGAATATGTATGTATCTGTGTGTATGTATGGGTGTTTATGTGTGAGTGTGTGTATGTATGTATATGTGTGTATGTATGGGTGTGTATGTGTGAGTGTGTATGTACGTATGGGTGTGCACATGTGTATGTGTGTGTATCTGTGTGTATGTATGTATGGGTGTGTAAAAAAACAGAAAAGCTGAGGGGCGCTTACGTTCCTGGGTTAAGTCTGTAAGCTGTAGAAAAGCCGGTTGCTCTGTTGAGCAGGAAGTGGATCCACTGTGATAGCGTGTTGCAGGTGTCAGTGATAGTCTGCTTCCTGTGTCACTGTAGTGATGAGCGCTGCCTGAGACAGAGGGGGGTGTATTCTCCAAACACCTCCAGCAGGTAGTAGTCTGTGAAAAGAAAGCAAAGACAGGCGCAGCCCAATTCAAGTGTAGTATTCTTTAATTCAGTGCAAGTTCACGCATACAAATGGCTACTTACAAAAAGCACAAATAAAATCTGCATATAAAGGTATCTTTACATCCAAACTGTGTTATGGTATAACAAACAGCTATAAAACAAACTCTACGCGTTTCATCTGAGAACGCCCAGACTTTCTCAAGAGATGAAAAATTAGAAGTGTTGCAAGCATGGTGCCTACCGGCTTTATAAAAGGGACCATTAATTGCATGATTGATTACCAGCCAGTCAGAGTGTGGTGAAACTGATTGGCAGGTGAGCTTGTTAAGTAGGAAAAAAGCTTTGCATTATTGTATGTTTAAAAAACATATAAAATTTGTTCAGTGTTATCACCTTAAATGCAATGATAAACGTTAAAATATAAACATAGATAAGAAAATGGACAATACGCTTTATGTTAAAAAACCTTTATATATTAAAAACTGTAAAAAGCAATATGTAGTTGTAGACACTAAAAATAAAAATCTGATGTTATGTTTTTTTAAAAAGGTGTTTTTTAGTAAAACTACATGAAAGCTTGCAGGTCTAATTCTAGGTTTAGACCTGATGGTTGCATGGTGTTTAGTTGGTAAATCCACCATGATTCTCTGCGTCTGAGTGTTAGAAGCCTGTTTGGAAATTTATTGGGGGGTATCCAGTCTATGACTTGGATTTTGAGGGATGCAGGATTTGAATTGTGATGTGATTTAAAATGTTCTGGCACACTGTGTGTCATGAGGCCATTTTTTATATTATTGACATGTTCTCCCAGCCTTGTACGTATACTTCTTTTGGTTCTTCCTATGTAAATCAAATTGCAGCTACATTTTAGCAAGTAAACTACATAGGTGGTACTGCAGTTGCTCTTATATTTCTGTTTGAATGTGATGTCTCCCCCTGAGTTGGTAAAGGTAATCTCTCTATTTACATATTGGCACATGCCACATCTGGATACCCCGCATTTGTAGGTGCCGGGTTTTTGTTGTAACCAGTGTGTTTTATCCTTAATTATACAAGGTTTATTAGAATTACGCAATCTTGTGGGTGCTAAAATGTTTTTAAAATCCATATTTTTTCTGAAAGTTACCAATGGGTGATCTGGTAAAACATCGCCCAGTATGGGATCTGCCTTTAACACACCCCAGTGTTTCTTTAGGATATTTTGTATTTCTCTAGAGCCCTGACTATATGTTGTGATGAATCTGACATTGTTTAATGTATTAGATTTTCTCCTTCTTTTTGACTTGTCAGTAGGGAGTAAAAGAGTTTTCCTGTCCATTAGAGAAACTTTAGTTTTAGCCTGTTCTAATAACTCAACGGAATAGCCCCTTTCAATGAATCTAGAGTCTAGTAGAGCGCACTCTTGATTGTAATCGCTTGTTTTGGTGCAGTTTCTCTTTACCCTTTGGTATTGCCCCAGAGGAATGTTACTCTTCCATCTGGGTAAATGGCCACTACTTGCGTTGAGGAACCCATTCTTATCAGTTGGTTTTCTAAAATTCTTCACTGCTACCTTGTTTTGTTCATCGATATATAAAATTAAATCAAGGAACTCTATTTGTTTGGTATCTATTTTTGACGTAAATTTTAAATTATAATTATTGGTGTTGATGTGTTCTATAAACTCCTTACATAGTGTTTCACTTCCTCTCCAGATGATAATTACATCATCTATATACCGAAAATAACGTATTAGGTGGCTGTGATAAGGGTTATTTGTCCAAATGTGATTGTTCTCAAAATGATGCATGTAGAGATTGGCATACGATGGGGCAAATGTGGTCCCCATCGCAGTGCCCTGTATCTGTCTATAAAACTGTTTGTCAAATGTGAAATAATTATGTGAAAGTATGAATTTAATGCCTGTTAAAATAAACTGAAGGTGTTGATGGGGTGAGAAGTCTTCAATAAGTATTTCTTTAATAGCCTTAATTCCTTGGTCGTGCGGTATACAAGTGTATAGCGACGATACGTCGCAGGATACCCACAGAAAGTCATTAGACCAATCTAACCCTTCAAATGTGTTGATTGTGTGGATTGTGTCCCTGAGGTACGCCTTGGTAGATTGTACTACAGGTTGTAAGTAATGATCTATGTATACAGATAGGTTGTTGGTTAGTGATCCGATCCCAGAAATTATGGGTCTGCCTGGTGGAGATATTAGGGTTTTATGCACCTTGGGAAGGTGATAAAACGTGGGTATGGTGGGGTGGTTTTCTGTTAAGAAATTAAATTCATCATTATTAAGTATGTTGTTATTTTTTGCTTCTTTCAAAATAATATTGAGTTCCTTTTTAAATTTAAGGGTGGGATCAAAGTTTAATTGTTTGTATGTGCTTTGATCATTTAATATATTGGAAGCCTCTTTAAGATAGTCTTCTCTGTTCTGTATCACCACCCCACCACCCTTGTCCGCTGCCCTGATGATGATATTATGATTATTTTCTAAATCTTTAAGTGTTTTTCTTTCACTTGTTGTTAAATTATCATTGTGTTTATGTATCCAATTGTCTCCTTTCTTTTCCCAAAGTTTAGTGAGATCATCACATATTAGTTTATTAAAAGTATTTACAAATTGGCCTTGGGATGTGTAGGGGTAAAAACTAGATTTGCGTTTAAAATCACTGTGTTTGATACTTTCCTCGAGGTCATGTGTGCTGAGATCTAACAAATCTGATTGATTTTGAGTCAATGTATCAGTTAAAGTCACCCCCGTATCTAATTCATTGAGAGTCGCCAAAGCAGATTGGTCAGAATGGTCCAAGGTGATAGGCAATGTCGGTGTGATTCTGGGTATGTTTTTTAAAAAATACCTTTTTAGGGTCAGGTTTCTAATATATTTTTGTATATCTATGTAAGTCTGGAATTTGTTTGGGGCTTTTTTGGGGGCAAAGTTGAGGCCTTTCGCCAAAAGATTAATTTCTTTATTGCCCAATGGTACAGTGGAAAGATTAAATATATTAGCTCTATTTTTATCTATCTCATTCTTTTTGTGTTTGAGAAGTTGGATCTGTCTCCCCCCTCTACATCCCCGCTTGCTCTTCTTCTTTTGCCTGGCAAAAGCCTTGGGTTTTCTATTATGTTTTCGTGTGTTTGGTTTCAAAATCTTCCTGTTGGGGAAGTGGCGAGATCTAAAAAATGCAATTGGTGACTTCTATTATCCTGATTGGATGTATTATGTGTTGAATGTGTGAACTTAGGTTTCGCCCCCTGTATTTGCCAGTTGGGCTTTAAAACTGTATTTGAGTTGCCATTTCCTAAGTGCCCCAAAGTATTGAATCTATTTGTGGTTGGAATGTTAAATCTAGATTCTTTAAGATATGGTGGAGTAAAGCAGCTGGAATTATTTCTGCTTCGCCAGGATTCCTTCCTGGCAGTGTGGAAGCCTGTATTTGTAGTATGATGTGCAATGTGGTTTCCTGTGTTGGAATTTCTCCTAAAATTACCATTTTTATTATCACGATAATGATTATTGTTAAATTGATGATTA
Source organism: Bombina bombina (assembly GCF_027579735.1). Classification (NCBI taxonomy): domain Eukaryota; kingdom Metazoa; phylum Chordata; class Amphibia; order Anura; family Bombinatoridae; genus Bombina; species Bombina bombina. The sequence continues at coordinate 173,242,961 of NC_069505.1, forward strand.
TCACCTCTGTGTTCTGTGTTACCACCTGTATGGGGAACTGAGAGAGGCCTATTGAAAGTGTTTGTGTTTTGATTTCTATTTCTATTTATTGAGTGTGAGCTAGTATTAAAACTCAGTTGTCCATTGTGTTGCATGGTTTGTTGATGGCCTTTATTGTAATTTTCAGTTGAGTGTCTGTTGTAGTTTTCATTCTGTTGTGACTGATATGTGTTGCGATTTATGTGTGGATTTCTAGTGTAATGATTGGAAGGTCTTTGTTCACATATGTCATTTCTAGTGTCATTCTCAGATATGGTATGAGTGATTTCTTTTGTTTTATAAGTATAGACCCTATCATTTTGATAGTCTTCCATATCTCTGCAAAGTTTTTTGTATTTTGCACTCATTAGGTCAGACCCATATTTATTATTTCTTTCTTGAATACTATCATTGAGTTTCTTCCAATGATCAATATTCTGAAAGTTCTGATTTTTAGGGAACAATTTATCTAAATCTACTTTAATTTTGTCCAGTTTGTATTCTCTATATTTGATGAGGATTTTAATTAAGGTAAGTGAGCAGTCATGGAACGCTTTATCCCACTCCGTGCTAAATTCTACCTCCTCTAGTTCAAAGGCTGGTTTCTTATACAACCTTAGTCCCCTGGGAACTATGTCATGTAAGACATAGTTATCAAGCAACACTAGGTCCTGCCATTCTCTGGTGTCATTATTTAGTAGTTTCTCTAGGTCTTTGAATAGGGCATTTGGGTCAAAGTTTTCAGAATTGGTTGAAACAATGTTAGTCTGATTAAGTAAATTCAGTGCCCTTTTTCTCAGATGTCTATCCGGGCAGTCCCCGAATTCAAAATTGTTCATGGCTGCCTGAAGGTGCCTAACTGCAATGTGGTTGATAAGTGAGTATCTAAGAAATGCCAATGATATAATATATGAAAAAAAACAAATAAACACTTGTGTGAAGTATGAGAAAAACAGATTAGTTTCTATATATGCCTGTAAGCAATTTAAACTTCAATGTGAACTACCTGAGCTACTCCCCCTATTTGTATTTAGTACAGCACAAATAAGTTGGAGTCTGGTAATTATATGCTAGATGAAATCAGCTGAATGAGGGAATACTGAATTCAAAAAGGCTTCTTCCTACCTGAGTGTTGGTTTCCGTGGGCACTATACAGTAATAATAACAACAGGTCTTATGTACATCCCTCTGTTAAAATAAAAATGGATTAAAATTTATCAAAGTTAGTTAAAGTAAATGAAAAAGCAAATGACAAGTACAACATATAATGACGAAAAATCGCCACTACGAATGAGTATGCACCTTGTTAGATCCTGTTCTTAAGTACTAGTACGTGACTAGAAGCAAGGTATTCAGTAAACGCTGCAGCGGTTGTGTACTGAGAGAGCGATTAGGCTCTGTAAATGGTGACCGCAGCACAAGAAACCAGAGTGTCAGAGAAGCTGGATCACTGCGCTTTGACAAGCGGTCCCAACAAAACAGATTGAATATGCGAATGTCAGTATATTCAAATTACACAGGTATGTGGCGATTAGGATCTGCAAGTGGTGACCGCAACACAAGGAACCAGTGAATTGAAAAAGCTGGATTATTGATACATTTGCACTAAACATAGATTCTTAACAAGCGGTCCCAACAAAACAAAACAGATCAAATATGCCAGTGTTAGTATAATCAAATTACACAGGTATAATTGATACGCTGAAAAAAGAAATAGGTTATATAGAAGGCGTAACAAACTTGCCACAATTAAAGTTCGTGATTAACAATGTCTGCCGGTATTTACATAAAGTTCAGTCACTTGGCATTTAGAGGTGTACTCCAAGAGAGGTGTAGCAGCCCCAAAGGACTAGGAAAAAGTTAATGTAGAAAAACAGAAAAGCTGAGGGGCGCTTACGTTCCTGGGTTAAGTCTGTAAGCTGTAGAAAAGCCGGTTGCTCTGTTGAGCAGGAAGTGGATCCACTGTGATAGCGTGTTGCAGGTGTCAGTGATAGTCTGCTTCCTGTGTCACTGTAGTGATGAGCGCTGCCTGAGACAGAGGGGGGTGTATTCTCCAAACACCTCCAGCAGGTAGTAGTCTGTGAAAAGAAAGCAAAGACAGGCGCAGCCCAATTCAAGTGTAGTATTCTTTAATTCAGTGCAAGTTCACGCATACAAATGGCTACTTACAAAAAGCACAAATAAAATCTGCATATAAAGGTATCTTTACATCCAAACTGTGTTATAGTATAACAAACAGCTATGAAACAAACTCTACGCGTTTCGTCTGAGAACGCCCAGACTTTCTCAAGAGATGAAAAATTAGAAGTGTTGCAAGCATGGTGCCTACCGGCTTTATAAAAGGGACCATTAATTGCATGATTGATTACCAGCCAGTCAGAGTGTGGTGAAACTGATTGGCAGGTGAGCTTGTTAAGTAGGAAAAAAGCTTTGCATTATTGTATGTTTAAAAAACATATAAAATTTGTTCAGTGTTATCACCTTAAATGCAATGATAAACGTTAAAATATAAACATAGATAAGAAAATGGACAATACGCTTTATGTTAAAAAACCTTTATATATTAAAAACTGTAAAAAGCAATATGTAGTTGTAGACACTAAAATAAAAATCTGATGTTATGTTTTTTTAAAAAGGTGTTTTTTAGTAAAACTACATGAAAGCTTGCAGGTCTAATTCTAGGTTTAGACCTGATGGTTGCATGGTGTTTAGTTGGTAAATCCACCATGATTCTCTGCGTCTGAGTGTTAGAAGCCTGTTTGGAAATTTATTGGGGGGTATCCAGTCTATGACTTGGATTTTGAGGGATGCAGGATTTGAATTGTGATGTGATTTAAAATGTTCTGGCACACTGTGTGTCATGAGGCCATTTTTTATATTATTGACATGTTCTCCCAGCCTTGTACGTATACTTCTTTTGGTTCTTCCTATGTAAATCAAATTGCAGCTACATTTTAGCAAGTAAACTACATAGGTGGTACTGCAGTTGCTCTTATATTTCTGTTTGAATGTGATGTCTCCCCCTGAGTTGGTAAAGGTAATCTCTCTATTTACATATTGGCACATGCCACATCTGGATACCCCGCATTTGTAGGTGCCGGGTTTTTGTTGTAACCAGTGTGTTTTATCCTTAATTATACAAGGTTTATTAGAATTACGCAATCTTGTGGGTGCTAAAATGTTTTTAAAATCCATATTTTTTCTGAAAGTTACCAATGGGTGATCTGGTAAAACATCGCCCAGTATGGGATCTGCCTTTAACACACCCCAGTGTTTCTTTAGGATATTTTGTATTTCTCTAGAGCCCTGACTATATGTTGTGATGAATCTGACATTGTTTAATGTATTAGATTTTCTCCTTCTTTTTGACTTGTCAGTAGGGAGTAAAAGAGTTTTCCTGTCCATTAGAGAAACTTTAGTTTTAGCCTGTTCAAATAACTAAACGGAATAGCCCCTTTCAATGAATCTAGAGTCTAGTAGAGCGCACTCTTGACATGTATGGGTGTGTATATGTGTATGTGTGTATGTATGGGTGTGTATATATGTATGTATGTATGTATGTGTGTATGTATGTATGGGTGTGTATGTGTAAGTGTGTTTATGTATGTATGAATGTATGTATGTGTGTGTGTGATGGATACCCCAGCTACCCCGACTGGGTAGCTCCGCCAAACGGGTCCTGCTTCCTCCCTGCCAACTGCAGCTATGTAGCTGGCAGTGGCAAGTGACTACAGCCTGTAGCCACCCCTGATGCCCGACAGCACCAGTACTCAGGGTCCCACCCTGTGACAGACTCCAGCTACCCAGGCTGGTTAGCTCTGCCTGAGGATCCTTTCTCTGCCTGGAACAGGCTGCTATGTAGCCCAGGAAAGTGATTTTAGCTGGAGCCAACCCAAATAACTAGACAGACTAGCATTCAGGTTAAACAAGAACTGATTTTATTGAAAACACACACTCCTTTTATACAGACAGCTCACCTTGATAAGACCCTGGACAATCCCACTATTTTCCTGCCATTCCCGCCCCTCCAGACTGACCGGCGCCTCCATAGGAGCCACAGTCCCACATAATCTCAATACCTAGGAGTGGCGGTTTCGGGGTGATCCCGGTGGAGCGGCGGATTTCACAGTCCAAAAATCAGCATGATTTGTTACTGGGGACCGGAGTTACAGTCCGTTGAAATTATGAGGTTAGGGGTGTCCAAAACCCCCGGTTCCCAAAGGAGCTCCCCTCCGGCAATTCCCCCACCCCTTGTACTCCCCAGGGGCTACTAATCCCCAAAACAGCGGAGCTCTGGGGCACATGGTTGCTGGAGCGACCTGGGTTAAATTTAGCGGGTGTTCTGCTGTCCTGTGGCCGACCGGGAATTCCAGGAGCCTGGCCAGCCTGAGAGGGGTTAGGCGGGTGTCCGTTGTGAGGCGGACGACCAGGAGTTCCAGGATCCCGGCCAGCATAGGAGGGTTTTCCTGGTCATAAACCAACTCTTCTCTGAACACAAAAACAAGCCAAAACAAAGCAAACAAACAGCTTCCAGAGATTGTGGCTGCTCTAAGGAGCCCAAAACCACTGAGAAACAACAGGGTTGAGGATGTAGGGGGGTGGGGGATAGCCTTAGCTGTCTGGTATCCGTGACATCTTCCCCCCTCCAGTTCGGCAGACCCGGCTAGACCCTTAACGGGTCGGCCTGGGGCTGTCTGACGGTGGCCCTCCACTTCTCGGTTGCTGGGAGAGGCTATCCCATCTCTCCTGAGCTTGGGGCATCCTGGGGGGTTCCTGCTGATGTATATACCCTGCGCCCTGGGCGCAGGGATAGTCACATAAGACAACGTCCCGAACAAGTTTTCTAAGGCCGGCTCCAAAACAATTGCTGTCCCACAAGTTCTAGTATCCTTAAGTTCTATGGCCACACTGCCTCTCTCCGTGACACTCTGTGACCCACCCACAAACAAAGCTAGTGCCGGTTTCCCAGCTGTATTCCCACCCCAGACCAGAGGGGGAGGTTGCTCCTTGGAGGGGCAGGTAAAGCTCGGGTGCCCAAACATGTGGCACTAACTGAATACACTTTTATCCTCCTTGCCCAATGCAACGCCTGCCCCCTGTGAGAAATACTCTGGGACAAGAAAAGGGTAGAGACCCTGCCAAGCTACTGAGGGGAGAGTCCATCTGTCTCTTCTCCCGAGAAGGAGATCTACCGCTGGGGAGGGAGGTCTGCTACTCCCTCTCCATGGGAAACTGTGCTGCCGCTGGGGAGAGAGACCAACTCTCCTCTCCCAGAAAGGGATTCGGCCGCTGGGGAGAGATATCGATAACCGTCTCTCCCTGCAAGGGTTTCTCTGTAAGGGGAGGGAGGACGACTACCTCCGCTCCCGGGGGATGGCTCTGCCGCTGGGGAGAGAGACCGACTGTCTCCTCTCCCGGCTCCTGGCTCTGCCGCTGGGGAGAGAGACCAACTGTCTCCTCTCCCGGGAAGGGGTTCTGATTACGGGGAGGGAGGACGACTACATCCGCTCCCAGGGGATAGCTCTGCCGCTGGGGAGAGAGACCGACTGTCTCCTCTCCTGGCTCCTGGCTCTGCCGCTGGGGAGAGAGACCGACTACCTCTGCTCCCAGGGGATGGCTCTGCCGCTGGGGAGAGAGACCGACTGTCTCCTCTCCTGGCTCCTGGCTCTGCCGTTGGGCAGAGAGACCGACTGTCTCCTCTCCCGGGAAGGGGTTCTGTTTACGGGGAGGGAGGACGACTACCTCTGCTCCCAGGGGATGGCTCTGCCACTGGGGAGAAAGACCGACTGTCTCCTCTCCCGGCTCCTGGCTCTGCCGCTGGGGAGAGAGACCAACTGTCTCCTCTCCCGGGAAGGGGTTCTGATTACGGGGAGGGAGGACGACTACATCCGCTCCCAGGGGATAGCTCTGCCGCTGGGGAGAGAGACCGACTGTCTCCTCTCCTGGCTCCTGGCTCTGCCGCTGGGGAGAGAGACCGACTGTCTCCTCTCCCGGGAAGGGGTTCTGTTTACAGGGAGGGAGGATGACTACCTCTGCTCCCAGGGGATGGCTCTGATGCTGGGGAGAGAGACCGACTGTCTCCTCTCCCGGCTCCTGGCTCTGCCGCTGGGGAGAGAAACCGACTGTCTCCACTCCCGGGAAGGGGTTCTGTTGCTGGGGAGAGTTATTGACATCCATCTCTACCTGCAAGGGGTTCTCTGTAAGGGGAGGGAGGACGAATACCTCCACTCCCAGGTTTCCTGGAGCTGTTACAGGTGCTGGGCAGAGGCCGGCGGCTATCTGCCCTGTTGTCAGCACTTCTGCTGGGGTGGCTCCCTTGTCCAAGTCTATAAGCTCAGAGCCAGCCTGCTGATCAGGATCTAGCAGCCCTGGTTCCCTTTCTCTTTGCTGCCACTCCTCCACAGTCGAGCTCCATGAATCCCAGAGGGCTGCACCCCAGATCTGTATGCCCCTGGCACGCTGCTTAGTGAGATCCAACAGCCTCTTGTATTCCTTGACCAGTGCCTCTTCCTGGTCAATTATAAAATCCAGATCGTCTAGCAGCCAGGTCTCCTCCAAGAGATCCAGCAGTTCCTCTTGGAGCCAAGAGATATCCTCCAGACCCTGGTCTGTCTCACTCCCAAACTGTGGATCCTCTGTCCTTTTTGTAAACAGCAATCCAGGGCCGCCGAAGCCAAAGCCCTCTGTGGGGGAACCTTCCTCCAGCCATGGCTGCACTTGCATAGCGAGCCATTGGAGGGCCCGATAGCCGTTCTCCACCCACATCTCTTGCTGGATCAGTCTATGTAGAACAGCTAGCCATTCCTTCTTTGGCTGTTCTCCCAGGAAAGGCAGTCTCACGGTCCACCGAACCCGGAAATCTCATGTCATTCGTGGGGAGGACCTTTCCATTTTCCTTCTCCTGTTGCAGAGCCTCCCACCAGAGGTCTCGGAGGGCAAGGTTCCTCCATGCCAGAACGTCCTGTTCCGAACAAGGATCATTTGTTCCGGTCAGCATCTTTTGTACTCTTCCTAGGAATTCTGCCTCCATATTTACCGGCTACTGTGGTACGTCTCCTCTGTCAGCAAAAACTGTGTGAAAGAAGCAGATCCCACCGCTGCCAGCCAATGTGACGGATCCCCCGGCTACCCCGACTGGGTAGCTCCACCAAATGGGTCCTGCTTCCTCCCTCCCGACTGCAGCTATGTAGCTGGTAAGTGACCACAGCCTGTAGCCACCCCTGATGCCCGACAGCACCAGTACTCAGGGTCCCACCCTGTGACAGACTCCAGCTACCCAGGCTGGTTAGCTCTGCCTGAGGATCCTTTCTCTGCCTGGAACAGGCTGCTATGTAGCCCAGGAAAGTGATTTTAGCTGGAGCCAACCCAAATAACTAGACAGACTAGCATTCAGGTTAAACAAGAACTGATTTTATTGAAAACACACACTCCTTTTATACAGACAGCTCATCTTGATAAAACCCTGGACAATCCCACTATTTTCCCGCCATTCCCGCCCCTCCAGACTGATCTGCGCCTCCATAGGAGCCACAGTCCCACATAATCTCAATACCTAGGAGTGGCGGTATCGGGGTGATCCCAGTGGAGCGGCAGCACTTCTTCCAGGGTGTTATTTTAAAGCTCTCATCCCCAGATTTCACAGTCCAAAAATCAGCATGATTTGTTTCTGGGGACCGGAGTTACAGTCCGTTGAAGTTATGGGGTTAGATGTGTCCAAAACCCCCGGTTCCCAAAGGAGCTCCCCTCCGGCAATTCCCCCACCCCTTGTACTCCCCAGGGGCTACTAATCCCCAAAAGAGCGGAGCTCTGGGGCACATGGTTGCTGGAGCGACCTGGGTTAAATTTAGCGGGTGTTCTGCTGTCCTGTGGCCGACCAGGAGTTCCAGGAGCATGGCCAGCCTGAGAGGGGTTAGGCGGGTGTCCGTTGTGAGGCGGCCGACCGGGAGTTACAGGAGCTCGGCCAGCCTAGGAGGGTTTTCCTGGTCATAAACCAACTCTTCTCTGAACACAAAAACAAGCCAAAACAAAGCAAACAAACAGCTTCCAGAGATGGTGGTTACTCTGAGGAGCCCAAAACCACTGAGAAACAACAGGGGTGAGGTCTGGAGAAGGGGGCTTCCGGAAGTGGGAGGAGCGGTGAGAGAGGCAGTGTGAGACGCGTGAAATCTGGCGTCCTGGAGGAGTGTGAGGTACCGCTCACCACCACCCACCTCGATCCTTTGGCCATAGGTGCAGAGCGAGACACGGCACCGGCTCTTAGCTGCTTAGTAATCGAGCAGCGGACATCGGGAGCCCCACACAGCCGCCCAGGCCCAGTCGCTGGGGCCACAGCTTGTATATAGTAACTGGTTGAGGACGGTAAGAAGGAGGTTGTTCCTTTACGCTGAAGAAACCTAAAGCGACTAACTGTCAGAGGGACCCCAGGCTCTGAGTTGAAGGAGACACGCTGCTGCAGGCCGACAAAGTGTGGATACAGTGCTGAGTGGAGACGTAGCTGAGGTACTCCCAGGATCCCAAGGCGGCCGGTGGTGGGGTGAGGTGGGTTATGCTGCCCCACTCCTAAACGGGCTGCCCGGGATAGGAGTCACTCTATGCCGCAGCTAACCACCCCTATAACCAGCGCTGAGAGAAATCGAAGTCAGCATAAAGATACTGAGGTCTCGCAGAAACCCAGGTAGAGGAACAAGGAGGGAACAACAACAAAAAGAAAAGAGAAGAAAGTGCTTGCTTTCATCTACAAGTACCCCTGGGTCGCAAGTTACCAGCGTCCACCGTATCTGAATAAAGGGAAAGAATCTGACTCAAGAAAAGGACAGATAAGTACTCTCTGAATTTATTTATGTTGAAGATTTTTTGCTGTATATTCTAAAAGAAAGGGGGGTTTAAAAAAGACAGGGAGAGAGCAAGGAAGAAGAAGAAAGGGAAGGAAAAAGGAAAAAAAGAGAATTATTCCCTAGAAAGTCAATAAGGAGCAAATTACTGGCTAGTTCCATTAGTGGACTTATGTGGCTAAAAACTTCTTATTTCTTTCTTTGTGGGCGAATGTCTCTCCCCCTAATAACGGCAGATTGAAGATCCTAGTACTATCCCATTTTTTTTGGAAAGGAAAAAAAAAAGAAAAAGAAAAAGGAGAAAGGGAGAAAAAGAGAAATAGGAGGTCAAGACACTGTGGCTATTTCAGTATTGGGGACATTGGATGTGATTCATTTGACTGATGAGACAAAGACCATCGCTCTGGTGCCAAGTCATACGATGCATGTTGTTTTTTTTTTTTTTTGTTTTTTTTTTTTTTACTCTGCTTCTCAAGTGAATGTCCCTGCTTTTCATGTGATTTAACTGACTGTTGAGATAAAGAACATTTCTCTGTTGCCAAGTTATATGAGGCATGATGCATTTTTTTTTTTTTTTTCTGTATTTTTCTCTTTTGTGGGCTCAATGTATATACCGCAGTGATTAGGGATGCACTTTAAGGAAAGAGAAGGGAGAAGACAGGGTTAAAATCTTAACTCAGCTGGACTTTGTATGTGCCTATTCATTGTAACGATATAGGTTATTTAAAAGGTACTACAAGGGTAATGCTTTCTGGGTGAAAACAATCTATTACAGGGAGATAGAGAAGATTCTAGGGAAACTGAATAAAATCTGGTGTATACACTAAAAAGCCGAGCCGGTGGAAAATCAGTACTAAGTATGATAAAATAATCCTTAAAATTTAGTACAGGCAAAAGGAGACAGCCAAATTATAGATTGGGATAGTGCATGTGCATTAGCAAGGTGGGAAAATATTTTTTGGTATAACTACAGTATTAGGTAGGAGGCTGAGACCCTCTATTTTTTTTTTCTCCGTTGTTTTCTTTTTGTAAATAAGTTGCTGAGATATGTAAACAAATTAGACTACAGAATTATCAAGAGCTCAAACTGTGGTCTTAACGGTTACATTAAGCCTATGATATATATATAGGCCTGTATAAAAACTGTGTTAAAGTTAAATAAGTTTTGATGAGTCTGTAAGAGAACAGTAGTACTGTTAGAATTAAGCTTGGTCTGATTCTGAGGCAGGGACATTGGAGTGAGGAATTTATCTTAGTAAGGTAATAAGAGAATCTGTATCTGTGTTGTTGGTTTTGTTTTTTTTTTGTTTTTTGTTTTTTTTTTTTCTTCCCCTATCCTTCACGGCAATATTGAAGTAGAGACAACTCACGCCAGCTTACAATACTGGCATTAACACTGTAGAAATATATAATATTTGACACACCCCCGTTTTTTTTTTTTTTTTTTTTTTTTTTTTCTTTTTTCTTTTTCTCTTTATATTATTTAATCACGTCAATTCTCACTAGGTTCATATAGTTTTGTAAGTAGAGTTTTTCTGATTAATCACTAATAGGGGTATTCATCCCCCCTCCTCACAGTCCCACGTGTGGTTTTTTTTTGTTTTTGTTTTTTTTGTCTCTCTCTCTCTTTCTTTTCTTCTCTCTTTCTTCTTTCTATATATATAGTTTGTATGAATGATCTATGGACAGATTCTTAGTAACTACAAAAAATAGCTCAGGAAATATGCCACCTAAACAACCTAAAAAAACTCGCAACAGTATTGGTGCCCTTGATCTAGACTTAGCAGAGAAAAACCCAAGCATGAATCAAAATATCAATACTGAGAGTCTGGTAAAGCAAATTTCTGATATATTTATGCCACAGTTTGATAACATAAGAAAGGAGATTGTATCATTGTCTAACGAAGTTAAGCAGTTCTCCAATAGGATATCTGAAATGGAGAACAGAATCTCTGATATAGACGATATGCAATTTAGTCAACAAGCTACTCTTGACTCACAAGGTAAACTAATACAGAATATGCAAATGCGTATTGATGACCTTGAAGATAGGTCTAGAAGGAATAATTTAAAATTTGTAGGCATACCAGAAGTACAAGAATATGCAGATATTATGGATTTAATTTCTTCCGTAATACCTAAAGCACTGGGATTTCCCATAGATCAACTCCCGCTACCGGTTGAGAGAGCTCATAGGGTAGGGGTAAGTCAAAGGAAAGATAATTCCCAAGTGCTGAAGAGACCAATTATAGCAAGATTTTTAAATTTTCAGGACAAACATAAACTTATTACTCTTTACCGTAAAGCTATCCCATTTGAAATGCACAATAAACAGATCTTAATATTTCAGGATTTTTCTTCAGAGACGCTAAATAAAAGAAGAGAGATGGCACCCCTCTGTACTGAATTGATTGACTTAGGGATAAAAGCTACTATGATTTACCCTGCTAGACTTAAAATTTGGCAGAATTCTGAGATTGTCCTGATAGACAAAACAGAGGAAGCCAAACAGTTTATTAAGAATATTAGGCTTGCTAAGAGTCCTGTTGTATAAGAACATTATGGCAAGCAGGAAATATATAGGTTTACAAGCTGAAAGACGATATATGTTTGTTTGTAGGTATGTCTGGTGTTTTTTTTTTTTTTTTTTTTCTTTTCTCTTTCTTTTCTTTCTCACTCTCTTCTTTCCCCTTTCCTCCTCCTCGGCTTCCCCCCTCACGTCCAATATATTTTTTAAACTATTAATGTTTAGTACGGCTTTATTAAAAAATGTTAAAGAAACAAGTAGAAAAAACAATTAAAATTCTATCCTGGAATGTGGGGGGAATCAATTCACCCATAAAGAGGAAAAGAATAGTATATCAGCTGAAGAAATCCGCCCCTGATATAACACTAGTACAAGAGACACATCTGAATCAAATAGAATCAGCCAAATTAAGAATGGGATGGATTGGTGAGGTAGTAGCAGCCCCGGCGGTTGGTAAAAAAAGAGGAGTAGCCTGCCTTTTTAATAAAAATTTAGACTATCAGATTAAATCTCAGATAATAGATAAGGAAGGCAGGTTTTTAATTCTAAACTTATATATCCAAGAACGAAGGTTCACTATTTGTAATATCTACGCTCCAAACGAGCACTCGCCACTGTTTTGGAAGAACCTCTTCGCCAAACTTTTGGATTTTATAGATTCAGAGTTAATAATTGGAGGGGATTTTAATAGTGTAATTAACCCATATCTGGATCGCTATAAACATACACAGGTAAATAGATATCGAAGGGGAAGCTGAAGGCTTAAATAAATTCGTCAAAAATCTGAAACTGAGGGATGTTTGGAGGTTACAGCACCCAGATGAGAGGGCATATACCTGTGAATCAAAATCAGACAAAATTTTTTCAAGAATTGATATGTTTTTAATTAGTGAATCGCTTTTAGGCGCTGAGATTAGGACAGACATTGCTAATATTGTGATCTCGGATCACGCTATTATCTCTTTAGTATTAGGCCAGTATAAGACTGAACAGAGTAAAAAGTTGGGGTTTTTCTTTCCCTCATTCTTAGTATCTAATATTAAATTTAGAAATTGGATGCAAGCTAAATGGAGAGAGTTTCTCTATTTCAATAAAAATTATCTATCAAAGATAGAAACTTTCTGGGAGACCTCAAAAGCCTTTTTCAGAGGACAGATCAAGTCATATATGATAGCAAGAAAGAAAGCTATAGGCAAGAGGGAGATTCAACTAGCTAATCAGTTAAAAAACAAGTATGCAAAATATCTAGAAAATCCCAGTAAGTTAAACTGGTCTAATTATCAAAATGCGAAGTTAGAGAGAGAAACTTTTTTAAACCAACAGATATCAAAATCTGAGGTTAATAACTACTTAAGATTCAAGAGATTTTCACCTAAACTAGCCAAAGCAATGGCCAATCTAGTAAAAAGCAAGAAAAGAAATAATTTTATTGGAGCCATTAAGGTTAAAGACCGGAGATATATCTCTCCGAAAGAAATTTTATCACAGTTTCATAATTATTTTCAAACAATATATGCGCCTGATAAAATTGACCTTGAAGCAAAAAACAATTTTTGGAAAAAGATTATTACTCCAAGGATCAGTGCAGAGCAGCTTGAAGTATTGAATAAAGAGATAACGGAGGAGGAAATAGCTTTGGCAATAAAGAAAGCTGCCAATGGCAAAGCTCCAGGCCCAGATCTAATTCCAGCAGAATTTTATAAAATATTGGAGGAGGATGTCGTCTGCATTTTGGGGAGATTATTTAATAGTTATTTTTTAGAAAATGTTAAACCCTCTAGGTATTTCTCAGCGGCGAATGTAACATTAATACATAAAAAGGACAAGGACGTGGAATGTATGGACTCTTATCGTCCAATTTCCCTATTGAACTCCGATTACAAACTTATGGCCAGTATTTTGGCAAACAGACTTAAAAGCATCATAGGAGATATTATACACACAGACCAAACTGGATTTATGCCAGGTAGGACTTCTCAGAAAAATATCAGAACCGCCATGTTTTTAATAGAGCAGGCATTAACTGGAAAGAGTAAAAAGGGAAAACAAGACTCAGACTTTGCCCTGCTGACAGTCGATGCCCATAAGGCCTTTGATAGTATTACCTGGGATCACTTATTCTCAGCATTGAACAGTTTTGGGATAAGGGGAAATTTTTCAAACTTTATCAAATTAATCTATCAGGATCCTATCTCTTACATATTAGTTAATGGCTTGAGTTCTCCAGGGGTGACACTCCAGAAAGGAACAAGACAAGGGTGCCCATTGTCACCATTACTTTTTAATATCTCACTAGAACCCCTGGCAATTAGATGTAGGAATAGTTTAGAAGGGGTCGTATCAGGGGATAAAAGATATGTTCTGTCTCTATATGCGGACGACATCCTCTTCTATATCTGTAATTCCAGAATAAATATACCACTGATAACTAGAATAATCGATGAATTTAGTAAATTCTCAGGATACAAAATCAATTTAAAGAAATCCGAGATCATGTGGATTATTAAAAAAAGAAATAGTTTGCTTGATAATCCATTTAAACTTGCAGAAGGGAAGGTTAAATATCTAGGGATTATCTTATCAAAGAATTTAGACGATTGGTACAGCTTAAATTATACACCTATCTGGTTGAAATGCAGTGATTCCTTAAAAACTTGGGCTAAACTCCCACTCTCTCTATCAGCAAAAATATTACTGATTAAAATGATGCTGTTCCCAAAAATTCTATTCCTCATGCAAAATATACCAGTATTTATTCGAGCTAAAGATATTCAAAAATTTAATTCTGAATGTTCAAAGTTTTTTTGGGGTAAGGGGAAGCCACGGATAGGACTTAAAAATCTGGCTCATCTGACAACTGATGCCGGATTTGCCCTCCCTAATCTAAAAATATATAACTTGGTCTGTTTGGCAAAAATAGCGCTAGACTGGTTATCAGGGGCAGAGTATGTAACTAATTACCAAAATGAGGAAAAGGCGATAGCCCCCCTCTCCTTGAAAGCTGTATTACATTATCCAGTTTCTAGACCAATGGAAAAAGCTAAGTACAAGTACACAATTCAAAACATTACTGTGGCATGGAAAAAAATATGCCAATTGCTTCAAGTAAACTTTAAAATATCACAGTATTTACCTATTAGGGGGAATCCCGACTTTATAAGTGGAATGGAATCAAGTGTATTTAGTGAGTGGAACAGGAAAGGACTAGTATGGATCATTCAGTTAATTGATTACCAAACAATGACTGTTAAACCTTTTGAAATTCTCGCCAAAGAATTTAAGTTGGAAAAAAGGCAATTCTATGCGTACCTACAGGTACGACATTTTATTAATAGCAATAACTTAACAGCGGAAAGCCTAAATAATGTGAAAGACATAGACACATTTATTAGAATTTATAGTGCAGGGATTCATTCCATTTCTTATATGTATAGAACTATTATGTCTTTACAGGCTGAAGCCAAAATTAGAATACTCCATGCGAAGTGGTGCGAAGATGTCAGGGAGATCAATTTAGATCGTTTTAGGAAAAGTTTAGTCCTGATAACAGACTTCTCCCGAGAGATCTCATTCAGAGAATCCCATATTAAACTACTAAACAGAGCATACCTGACTCCTCGATCGATGTCAAGATGGAAAGAATGCGCAAATTATTAAATGTACAAGATGTAGTGCCCTAGATACCGATTTGTATACATGCTTTTTTTTCTTGTCCTAAGATAAATAATTTTTGGTGTAAGGTAGAATATTGGCTAAACAAATATATACCGGTCAAATTAAAGTTAAGCCCAGAATTAGTAATATTTCTTGCACAGGCAGACAGAAATTTTACAATAAACAACTAATTAATACAGCTATCTTGGTAGCAAGACAACTAATTCTCAGAAATTGGAAAGCAAAGAACGCACCTAGTATAGCTATATTCGCAAAGGAAATGCTACTCCAAATGACACTAACTTTAATAGGCCAAGCAATCCTTATGGAGAGTAAAATAAACTCATTGATGGAAAAGTGGGAAAAGTTTTTATTATCCCAGTCATGTGACGTACAAAGACAAATAATGGCTCCACTTCGGGATTCACAAGCATTTCAACAGTTAACTTTGCTAAATAAATATCAACACCTGGCAACATGATTATGTATAAAGAGAACTGTGAATAATTCGTGAGGAGGGAAGCGGGGGAGAGGAGTTGGCTTTAACTATAAAAAATTTTTATTTTTTTTCTCCCGCCCTTTTGTTTTATTATGTTTTGTTTAGTTTTGTTTTGTGTTGTTTTGTGTCTTTTTTATTATTTATATCTGTATATCTGTATCGGTTGTAATTAGAATATATTTTAAAGGAAATTAGGAGGAAAGGAAAAAGAGAAAAAGACCAAAAGTAAGATACACGATTTGAGGAAGATGATAGACAAGGCTGTTATCCGCGTAATATTAAATTTTCTGCAAGAAAGGGTCTCCTTTGTAATAGCAAGTATTAGAGGGCCACCTGAATGATTGAGGAGGTTTGAGTTTAAGGTTATAGGCAAATAATATATTTGAATACAGGAGGCTGACTCATAAGTGAAGATCTAATTTATATGAATTAATACCTTATTATTGCAAATTCAAATAAGCACCCTGCGAGTGAAATATGAGCCTAAAATGTTGGTTTTCTTTATGTTATGGTTTACCCTGCGAGGTGAAAGATAAGCCGATTTGTAAGGCATGTATTTCTGCTTTTGGTTAATAAATAAAAATATTTTGGAAAAAAAAAAGAGAAACAACAGGGGTGAGGTTGTAGGGGGGGTGGGGGATAGCCTTAGCCGTCTGGTATCTGTGACAGTGTGTATATGTCTTTGTATATGGTTGAGTATGTGTGAGGTAATATGCAACAATTGATAATTGAAGTTAAAGGGGGCAGTAACACCTTGTATTCACAAGACAATTTATATTATAGAATAACATATCAGCCAAGTCCAAGAGACAGTAAACACTTTGAGATTTATATATAAAATATTTAGTTATGCATAATGAAACAACTTTGCAATATACTTTAATTATCTATTTTGCCCCCATGTTATGTAATTTAGCTTTGAAAATAGAGCAATTTCTAATTCCCAGAACATAACTGTTCCCTGCTGATCGATTAAGGTAAACCCTGCTACATATATATTCCTAATTGGCGTTAATTGATAAAAGCTGCAAACAATGCACTCTGATACTAATATTATAGCCCAGGGCCTAGCCTTGTTATTTAAGGATTAAAGCCAGATGGGCTCTTCCAAATCTGGCATTATTATAAAATTACAGTAAAAAGAATGTTATTTTTGTTTTAAAGACATTAAGACTTGGCTAATATGTTATTATATAACAACACAAACAGAAATGTATTGTAATTACAAGGTGTTTACGGGTCCTTTCACATTTTTTAAAACAAATGACAGCCAAACTTCACCCACTATTTGCCTTATTTAGTGGAGCCAATCTGGGCTTTAGTCCTCAGACAACAAAGCAAGCCACTGTCATAAAGCTAGTTTAACCCCTTTGTGCCTGCACAAGTGTTAACATCGGAAAGTGTTTTTGAGGCCGGATCGGATGATAAGGGACTGCCTACGTGGCTAGGCAAGCCCCCCAGGCCGATTATTTACTGCTTCAAAAGGGGGAAGCTACAGGACGCCAAATAAGGTAGGATGTCCCTCACCATTCTAAAAGCATTAAAGCCCAACACTGTTAGGGACGGACGTCATGGAACCATCATAACGGAGTGAAGGGGATAAAGTGATTGTTTTGCATCTGTTATCAGCTAAAGCCAATAAGGACAGATATGTAGCAGTCTTAGCCTTGAGAAGTCAATAGGGTGCATTCTAGGCTCTGATAATTAGAAATTGCTCAATTTTGAGAGCTAAATTACATGAAAAGGAAGTAAAATAAAAAATGAAAATACTTTGCAAAGTTGTTTCATTACACATAACAACATTTTATATAAAAAAAATATCAAGGTGTTTGCTTTCCGTTTATTTGGACAGTTGCAGAAAACTGGATATATAAATCATGAACATTTACCTTTGACTCTACTGTCTCTTTAAATAAAAATAATTGTCTCCTACAACTAAATTATGAATAAAAGATGGATTAGCATATTACAACAGATAAATAAAAAGAGAGAAGCCTCAACCTGGAAACGAACTGGACTGTACTGTGAAGTCAGGATCAGACTGATATGCTTCAGGAAAGTTCTTCTCTGTAAAAGGCACATGTTGAGCAAAAGAGGCTGCTTCTAGGGTGGCAACTAGCCATAGAACAAGCTATTATGCTATTGTTCGTTCCCAGGTTGAGCGCTTCTCTCTTTTTATTTATGCATATTAATTTACAACAGATGTCTGTGACATCACCTTATATGGAATTTAATGCACATTAGCAGATTTATTTTTTTGTAAAGTAATACTACACTTTTAGTTAGCTGTGTAAAAAAAATATTTATTATACAATGTATTCGTGTATTCAAATGATTTTTTAACATAATTGTCCCCCCCCCCCCCCCCCCCCAATAAACGACCAAGTAACAAAAGTTATATTTTAACATATCTGTTGTAATTAATGCTTAAATATAGCAACAATGTTTAACTCTGGTAGTGAAAGTAATACGGAAAAAAACATTGGTAACTGTTCCCTGGTACAGGGTTAATTAAATGACGTCATCAATGTAAACAGCCAGTGTGCAGTTGCTATGGCATCGTGGTGAGCGCGTTGTGGCCACTGGGGGGCGCTCCAGCGTTGGATGTGCTCTGGGTTGGACTGGTTCGGTCTGGCTGGCTCAGGCTGAGCGAGCGACATGTTGGGAAGGGAGCGGGCAGCTGGGAGTGCGCGGTTGCACCGAGTGAGGACGCGGCCCTAAGCCCAAGGGACACAGAAACAATGGCGGCACTGGCCGGAGCGAGCTGAGTATGCAGAGGGGACCCGCGCACTGCCTGACATGTCCGGCACAGCCCGCCACGCTGCACCTCCTCCTGTTGTATGAAGGTATAGACACGGCGGGCCAGGGAGAGGGACGCGGGCACGGAAAGGGACAGGCGGGGAAGTAAAAAAGTGAGCGTTTAGAGCAGAGGTGTAGAAAATAGACTGTTAGCAGAACACTGATTAAAACTGTTGATCAAACTGAAGATATGGCAGAAATAGATAGATCGGGGTCATATAACAGCTGACTGGGGTCGTACACAAAAAACTAAAACACTGGTAGCTTAATGGAGTTAAAGCAGACAGACTGCTGGGTCATATACACGATGGAGAAACAAGGCACAGATCTATCAGAGGTGTGTGGGGGGTGGGTAACAAGGCACATACTTCTCAGAGCCGGGGGTAACAAGGCAGATTTCTTATAGGTTGGGGGTAACAAGGCACAAACTTCTTAGAGGGGGGGGTGGTAACAAGGTACAGACTTCTCAGAGTTGTGTGGGGGGGGGGGGGGGTAGCAAGGTACAGACTTTCAGAGGTGTGTGTGGGGGGGTAACAATGTACAGACTTTTCAGAGGTGTGGGGGGGTAACAATGTACAGACTTTTCAGAGGTGTGTGGGGGGGGGTAACAATGTACAGACTTTTCAGAGGTGTGGGGGGGGGGGTAACAATGTACAGACTTTTCAGAGGTGTGGGGGGGTAAACAATGTACAGACTTTTCAGAGGTGTGTGGGGGGGGTAACAATGTACAGGACTTTTCAGAGGTGTGTGGGGGGGTTAACAATGTACAGACTTTTCAGAGGTGTGTGGGGGGGGGGTAACAATGTACAGACTTTTCAGAGGTGTGTGGGTGGGTAACAATGTACAGACTTTTCAGAGGTGTGGGGGGGGTAACAATGTACAGACTTTTCAGAGGTGTGTGGGGGGGGGTAACAATGTACAGACTTTTCAGAGGTGGGGGGGGGGGTAACAATGTACAGACTTTTCAGAGGTGGGGGGGTAACAATGTACAGACTTTTCAGAGGTGTGGGGGGGGGTAACAATGTACAGACTTTTCAGAGGTGTGGGGGGGGGTAACAATGTACAGACTTTTCAGAGGTATGGGGGGGTAACAATGTACAGACTTTTCAGAGGTGTGGGGGGGTAACAATGTACAGACTTTTCAGAGGTGTGGGGGGGTAACAATGTACAGACTTTTCAGAGGTGGCGTGGGGTAACAATGTACAGACTTTTCAGAGGTGTCGTGGGGTAACAATGTACAGACTTTTCAGAGGTGTGTGTGGGGGGGGGTAACAATGTACAGACTTTTCAGAGGTGTGTGTGTGGGGGGGGGGTAACAATGTACAGACTTTTCAGAGGTGTGTGTGTGGGGGGGGGGTAACAATGTACAGACTTTTCAGAGGTGTGTGTGGGGGGGTA
The DNA here is from genome assembly GCF_027579735.1 of Bombina bombina. NCBI lineage: Eukaryota > Metazoa > Chordata > Amphibia > Anura > Bombinatoridae > Bombina > Bombina bombina. The sequence continues at coordinate 173,262,687 of NC_069505.1, forward strand.
ACAATGTACAGACTTTTCAGAGGTGTGTGTGGGGGGGTAACAATGTACAGACTTTTCAGAGGTGTGTGTGGGGGTGGTAACAATGTACAGACTTTTCAGAGGTGTGTGTGGGGGGGGTAACAATGTACAGACTTTTCAGAGGTGTGTGTGGGGGGGGGTAACAATGTACAGACTTTTCAGAGGTGTGTGTGGGGGGGTAACAATGTACAGACTTTTCAGAGGTGTGTGTGGGGGGGTAACAATGTACAGACTTTTCAGAGGTGTGTGTGGGGGGGGTAACAATGTACAGACTTTTCAGAGGTGTGTGTGTGGGGGGTAACAATGTACAGACTTTTCAGAGGTGTGTGTGGGGGGGTAACAATGTACAGACTTTTCAGAGGTGTGTGTGGGGGGGGTAACAATGTACAGACTTTTCAGAGGTGTGTGTGGGGGGGTAACAATGTACAGACTTTTCAGAGGTGTGTGTGGGGGGTAACAATGTACAGACTTTTCAGAGGTGTGTGTGGTGGGGGTAACAATGTACAGACTTTTCAGAGGTGTGTGTGGGGGGGTAACAATGTACAGACTTTTCAGAGGTGTGTGTGGGGGGGTAACAATGTACAGACTTTTCAGAGGTGTGTGTGGGGGGGTAACAATGTACAGACTTTTCAGAGGTGTGTGTGGGGGGGGTAACAATGTACAGACTTTTCAGAGGTGTGTGTGGGGGGGGTAACAATGTACAGACTTTTCAGAGGTGTGTGTGGGGGGGGTAACAATGTACAGACTTTTCAGAGGTGTGTGTGGGGGGGTAACAATGTACAGACTTTTCAGAGGTGTGTGTGGGGGGGTAACAATGTACAGACTTTTCAGAGGTGTGTGTGGGGGGGTAACAATGTACAGACTTTTCAGAGGTGTGTGTGGGGGGGTAACAATGTACAGACTTTTCAGAGGTGTGTGTGGGGGGTAACAATGTACAGACTTTTCAGAGGTGTGGGGGGGTAACAATGTACAGACTTTTCAGAGGTGTGGGGGGGTAACAATGTACAGACTTTTCAGAGGTGTGTGGGAGTAACAATGTACAGACTTTTCAGAGGTGTGTGTGGGGGGGGTAACAATGTACAGACTTTTCAGAGGTGTGTGTGGGGGGTAACAATACAGACTTTTCAGAGGTGTGTGTGGGGGGGTAACAATGTACAGACTTTTCAGAGGTGTGTGGGAGTAACAATGTACAGACTTTTCAGAGGTGTGTGTGGGGGGGTAACAATGTACAGACTTTTCAGAGGTGTGTGTGGGGGGGGTAACAATGTACAGACTTTTCAGAGGTGTGTGTGGGGGGGTAACAATGTACAGACTTTTCAGAGGTGTGTGTGGGGGGGTAACAATGTACAGACTTTTCAGAGGTGTGTGTGGGGGGGTAACAATGTACAGACTTTTCAGAGGTGTGTGTGGGGGGGTAACAATGTACAGACTTTTCAGAGGTGTGTGTGGGGGGGTAACAATGTACAGACTTTTCAGAGGTGTGTGTGGGGGGGTAACAATGTACAGACTTTTCAGAGGTGTGGGGGGGGTAACAATGTATAGACTTTTCAGAGGTGTGTGGGAGTAACAATGTACAGACTTTTCAGAGGTGTGTGTGGGGGGGTACAATGTACAGACTTTTCAGAGGTGTGTGTGGGGGCGGTAACAATACAGACTTTTCAGAGGTGTGTGTGGGGGAGGTAACAATGTACAGACTTTTCAGAGGTGTGTGGGAGTAAACAATGTACAGACTTTTCAGAGGTGTGTGTGGGGGGTGGTAACAATGTACAGACTTTTTCAGAGGTGTGTGTGGGGGGGGTAACCAATGTACAGACTTTTCAGAGGTGTGTGGTGGGGGGGTAACAATGTACAGACTTTTCAGAGGTGTGTGTGGGGGGGTAACAATGTACAGACTTTTCAGAGGTGTTGGTGTGGGGGGGTAACAATGTACAGACTTTTCAGAGGTGTGTGTGGGGGGTAACAATGTACAGACTTTTTCAGAGGTGTGTGTGGGGGGGTAAAATGTACAGACCTTTTCAGAGGAGTTGTGGGGGGGGTAACAATGTATAGACTTTTCAGAGGTGTGTGGGAGTAACAATGTACAGACTTATCAGAGGTGTGTGTGGGGGGGTGGTAACAATGTACAGACTTTCAGAGGTGTGTGTGGGGGGGGTAAACAATACAGACTTTTCAGAGGTGTGTGTGGGGGGGTAACAATGTACAGACTTTTCAGAGGTGTGTGGGAGTAACAATGTACAGACTTTTCAGAGGTGTGTGTGTGGGGGGGTAACAATGTACAGACTTCTAAGAGGTGGGGGTAACAAGGCACAAACTTTTTAGAGGTGGGGGGTAACAAGGCACAGACGTCTCAGAAGTGGATTAAAAAGAGGCATTTTAGGGTTAAAGAATAGATTGGTTAAAATATAGATTGAGTTGTATTAAAATGGGGTAAAAGATGCAGACTTATTACAATTGGGTTAAAAACATGCTGTGGTTTCACAGTGAAGACAGCTATACAGATTAAACTGAAACATTAAAGATGGGTTTAAAGTCAGGGATATTATATTAAATCTAGAGTAGAAAGAGACAGACTAAATTGGGTCAGGGTAAATTTCTTATATCTAAAATTGTAATGCTCTATCTGAGTTTACAGCTCTAAACAGATGAGACACAAAGTGATCAAATTATAATGTGGCTTTAAAACATATAGTGTAGTATGTATAAATTGACCTAAGTTTAGTATAATGAGGAGAAACAGCCCTAAGAGGGTGTCGGCACAAACATTCTTGCAGACAAAAGGAAGAGGTAGTATTAGATGGGTGTGGGGAACACAGACTAAAATGGGGGAGACAGTGTGTGAGGGTAAATAGATAAAACAAATAGCAAGAGATGGATGCATAGAATGAAGTTGCTTATGGAGAGAAATAAATCACAGTTCAAGTCGGTGAGGCAGAGCAGACACAGACTATGGGTTGACTCACCCTAACATGACTATGAGTCTGTAAGCAGATGAGGGCAGAATTAAACTTGGCTGAAATTTGGTGAGCAAGAGGTGGGGTGACAACAAGAGGGGGGCTGTTGGTTCAGACATCATGTGGGGTATGATTGATAGACCACATGGTTCAGTTGCATAGATCTGGTAGAAAGGATGATTAAAGGCAGACCTGAAATTTGTAAAGGATCAGATCTTGGTGGCAGGAGGGAAGGGGGCATGTAGAGTGATGGAGTAATAGTAAGGACAGCTCAGGGATGAGAAGAGTTGATATGGAAATGAAAAGAAACATTATGGGTTTTAGGGAACACTTAGAAAACAAGATTGAGGTTAATAGAGGGTAGGAAAAAAAAAACTTTAGTTGGCTAAATTAATTAAACAGACTGGGTGATATAAACAGTACATTGGAAGGACATATTGGAAAATGCTTCTAAAAGAGCTTTATGTTGACAGGCAGTTGAACACAGGCGATCAGTAGGCATATACAGCTCATAGCTACACAAATCGCTCCAGGCTGCTTTCTCAGTGTTTGTAGCAAAGTACAACTTTCATGGAGAGAATTCAGCAGGAGATAGACAGATAAGGAATGAAGTTGGGGTGCATAGCAAAGGATGTAGTGAGCAGTCTAGAACACAGATATTTTTAATGCAATTGGTCCAGCTCACTTTTATAAGTGTTATGCTGCACATGGAGATTTGGGGGTTATTTTGTCAGTTCCTTGAAATTGGCATTTTCCCAGCTGGTTTAAATGGTCTGCAACACAAATAATCCCTGCTTGTTTTCTTTATTGCTGTATCTTCGTTCACTGTAGTCCTTTGGTATCTATATATAACAGGCTGCCTTTATTCACAGACCCTTTTGTGTATTTCCTATGTCTGCCTGTCCCCTCACTTGGCACCCTGACATCTGTCATTTCCTGTCATCAATTGCTTTTACAGTCAGTCATATTCAGTCCTAGTTACTGGTATATATTTTATAGACCACAGTGCTCTTTTCCCCTTACTGTGATCTGATTAGTGTTTATATTATTTGCACATATTTTAACATTATTTATTTTCTGATCTTAATTTGTCATGATTTAACATTTTGTAGTGAACACATCATTTCAATATTTGTGGTCTTTTGTGCTTTAATTATCTGCCTCTAGAAAAACATTAATTTAAAGGGAAAATCAAAATAAAACTTGCATGATTAATTTAGGGCATGGAATGGTAAGACACTTTGAAATTCACTTTTATCATCAAATTTACTTTGTTTACTTGGTATCCTTTGTTGAAAAGAATGTGCTTTTCCTCAGAAGAAGCAATGCAGTATTGTATGCTAGCTGGTGATTGTATCTTGCTGTGGCTCACCAGATGTGTTCAGCTAGCTCCCAGTAGTGCTTTGCTGCTCTGGAGCTGACTTTGTGTTTAGTTTCATGCAAAGGTGTTAAACACATACTTAAATGCAAACAATAGTGCAGTAATATGATGTAACTTTTTTTTTTTTTTTTTTTAAGAGCAGGGGTCGACAAATCTGTTTAAAATGTAGGAGCCAATAAAAATATTTAGGAACCAGACAGTAGTATTTGTAAATTGATATATGGAGAATAACCCAAAAAGTTAGGAGCCGGGGGTAACTTTCAAGGAACCAATGGCTCCTGAGTTTGTCAAGCCCTGTTTTTAGAGCATTTTCTTTTTGTACTTTTATATCCATTTAATTCCCAAGTTGTTGCGGTTTGCATCACTGTTTAAAATATGTAGATTCTGTATTTTCACTAAATTAAACGACTTGTAGCATAATATAGAAACCAACAGCTGCACGGTTTTCTTTGTCAAGCTTTTCAGCCTTGTACATTTGATTTACTTAGTTCCCTATAAACCTGATTTAAAAAGATTAAATTGAGTGATGTGTTGGTGATAATGGATCAGTTACTCGGTGCTTATTAGAGGAGCTGTGTCAACATGTTGTTGGCTGGTGCGTTCACTGGGAGGGGGTGGGTGGGATGGCAGTGTCAGCACCTTGACTGCTAAGTCTATAACATTCTGCAGTGTTCTTTGGGCTCAGACAAGCTGCAGCATCTAGTAGAACAAAACCTCTGAGAGGGCACCAACTCAAACGCCTAGCATGCATTACGGTTTTTATCTCCAGTGTGTGTTTATATCTAAAAGTTAGGTTCATTCATCTTATCACATCTTCACGTTCAGCAGACGTTGCCTCCACCCATCACAGGTCATATCATCTAGTAACACTCTTAGAATCCTAAACTAGAAACTAAAAAATAAACCCTTTGTTGAACCACAGTCCTTCGAATACCTATCTAACTTTGCATTGTACATTCTAGTTACTTGGCATCTGAATTTCTAGTTATGTCTAGCAAATATTTTACAGAAAACAAATGTTATATATATATATATATATATATAATATTATTTTTCCTCAAGTATAACACTCTCTCAGGCTGACATTTACATGTAAGCAAAGCTTAATCTCATTATCTGCACTTTTCAAAAACACTCTGGCATTAAACACGCACACTTGTGCCTAACATTTGCGCTTCTTTACATAGCACCTCACAAGATGAGGAGAAGGATCTTATAGACGTCAAAGGTTTGCGTTGGCTGTTTGTTCTTTACGCTTGGCCAGTAATAGAAGACTTAGGAATTTTCTTTTTTTAAAGATCCTTTAATATTTTCTGTAGCTAAGAGATTAACATGCATTTTTGGTAAATGGTTACAATTACAAAAGAGTACACAATGAAAAATACTGTTAGCAACTTCATTTCACTAGCTTCTGCTTTTTTTTTTGTTCAATACTGGGTCTTAGTAACAATAATCACAGATTACAATGTTTGTTTGTTTTACTACAATTTTTTTGTTTTGAAGGCTAGAACAGATTAAAGGGATATGAAACCCATTTTTTTTTCTGAAAGAGGGGGGGATTTTAAACAACTAGTTTATCTTTATCAAATTTTCTTCATTCTTTAGGTATCTTTTGTTGAAAAGCAGGGATAAGCTCAGGAGCGTGCAAGTGTATGGAAGCAGCTTTGCAAGAATTGTATCCATGTGCAAGATAAAATAACTACCTAGGTATCTTTTCAACAAAGAATAACGTAAACTAAGCAAATTTTATAATAGAAGTAAATTGGAAACTTTTTTTTAACATTGTATGCTCTGTGAGTCCTAAAATAACATTTTTGGGCTTCATATCCCTTTGATCCTTGTTTGCTGCAATTGTTTTTTTCAATGGTCAAACTCTACCATGCACTTTCCTTATTTGCAGGAGGCAATCGAGACTTAAAGGGACATGAAACCCACATTTTTTTCTTTCATGATTTAGAAAGACCATACCATTTTAAACAATTTCCCAATTTAGATGATAGAAGTAGATTGAAATGTTGTTTAAAATGTTATCTATTTGAATCATGAAAGAAATGTTTTGTTTGATGTCCCTTTAAGTCTAGAGATCACAGGGCTTGTCGCTATCATTGTGTTAACACAATTGCCATTGGTTGACTTCAGCAGAAATAATAAGGTGGCAAAATGCAAATTAGGGAAAATGTCGCAGCTTGTAATGTGCTTTTTCAATTTTCAGGGAAAATAAATGATTGAAGTATACTCCAATAACAAGAGGTATATATGTACAGCCACCAATCAGGAGCTAGATCCCAGTGGTGCATTGCTGCTCATGAGCCTACCTAGCTAATGTTTTCAACAAAGGATTCAAAGAGAACAAAGCAAATTAGATAATAAAAGTAAAATAGAAAGTTGATTAAAATTGCATTCTCTATCATGAAATAAAATAAAATGGTATAATGCCCCTTTAATTATTTTTTTTGCCCCCTAATGAAAGTTGAAAGATATTGCGTATTCTTCAGGCTCTCTATGTATTGTTAGAATTTACAAAATATATGGCCAGATAATGTTGAGGTGCTGCTTATTTTTGCAGAGAGCATTTTTAAACAAAGTCCCAATCTCTTTTTTCATTTTTTTTTTTTTTTTTTTTTTTTTTTTAAAGATTTATTTTTGTCTAAAACAGAATCACAACAGGAAGCTGGGAGATAAATGTTACCGCTCAGACACCAAAGGAAAATGGTAAACAATAGTAATCTAACTTTTAATGTACTCGGCCATCTACTTGCTCACAAAAATGTGTAATATGCAAGTAGAAGTTAAATAATCCATCTAACAGGATTGCTGAGAATTTATAAGAAACAGGAGCCTTTTGTGACAATATTAACCCCAGGATTGTTCTACCAGTCTTTGTTGTTAAATAACCCACTATAGATAATTACCTTCCTTTAACCTTCTGACTGCCAGAGAGGATTTACAGCATGTTTCATACAAGTGGTTCAACCTCCTAGCTGCTATGGGATTTATTAGTAATGTGTTTCAGCATTGGTTATTTTTGCTGTATTGAAATCCTTTGCCATGGTAAAGTTGGCCAGAAATATATTAGTTTAGTTGGTTTACATTTACAAATGTATTCTACACATTGTTGCCTTTGTACGTAAAAAGGGATATTAAACAGATATTATAATACAGTTGTGTAGTTAAAAAACCAACAACTTTGCAATAAACCTTTATGTTGTCCCCTTTTTCTGTAATTTCTGAAAATGGTTGGTTTTCTAAATTCCAATGAGTTTCTATAAAGTAATGGGCGCTGCCACGTTTTAACTTGTTTCCCCTTATCTTTCTTGCTGAGGATAAATAGGGACAAAAATACAATAGCTAATAAGAGACAGTCCAAACAAGGCTGTGTGGAAATAAGATGATCCAAAAAAATTTAAATAGAAAACTAGTTCAAACATGGCAATGTCCATTACTTTATAGAAACTAAGAGTGCAAAGGTTATTTTCAAATCAATAAACAACTAATTCAATTGTAAAAAATAGATCTACATATTATTCTAAGGCTAATCTTTGCTTTGAATACATTATTATTTCTGGCTTTTATTTACTGTTTAATATCCCTTTTAACACTTGGACATAGAAATCTGATACATTCCTGGATGGGTAGTACTAATGCTTTGCCTGTATTTTATAACATTACTTTGTGACTGTAATGTTTCCAAACACACAACAATCCTGCAGTAAACACCTTTCTTTTGAGTCCTGATTGGTTATTCTCAGGCATTGCAAGAGATGACTGTTTACACTTTGATCCTATATTTCTCATCTCTGTGGGTGTTGCTCAGAGGCTAATGAGACTCATTTAACAGTATAAATGCTGTAAACTGGCAACTATGGTGTTGTCAGGCTTTGCTGCACGCCTTGTTTTGAGGAACAAAAGTTCACCTGCAAACTGTGCTGTGATACATTTGGGTGTGGTTTAAAACCTGTTTGTTGAAATAAAGTTAAAGGGACATGAAACACATTGAGATTGTAATGTAAAATGCTTTATTATGTTATGTGTAGTAAAAAAAACAAACAAAAAAAACCTGTTTCTGTTGCCCCAATTTAATGCTAAAATTTTTGGTTTTCTAATCCCGATAAATGAGTGCACTGTGCAGGTGTTTAAGCATAACCCTGCTACATATCCATCCCTAATTATTAGTCTCAGTAGAAGTGATACAATAAGATACAGCTGACAAAATGACACTAGCTAGCCTCGTCTTCTTCATCCCAGATTTGACTTCTCCAAATAAGGCAGCTGGTGTGGGAGTCTGGCCATCAAAAAACAATTGCAACAAATAAGGTGTTAATCTATTTAGAAAGCGTTCATGTGTGGCTTGTATGTAAATTTATTGCAACACTACACAAAGCTTATAAATTACAAGGTTTTTTATGTCACTCTTATGATTTTCTAGTGTGCCTGTACAGAGAATATCCAACCTGGATATCAACAAATGTAGTAATGCATTGCTACTCAGTCTTTCAGTCCTCTGTGGCTGTGAAGGAGTTAACAAATTTGCTATGTAGAAGATATCCTATGATGCCGACTTCTTACCCTGGGCTTTTCAGAGCCACCTAACACTGGGATGGCTAAAGGGCAGATCACAAGCTCTGGTTTAGTGTTACTGTTTACAGACTGAACAAGGAGCCAGTTTCATCTGCAAGTTTTCATTCCCATTTGGGTACCGTATTGGCCCTAACAGGGATAAATGGGACGCCAGTTGTAATCTTAAAACCTGATCATAGAAAACAAATCTCCATAGACTTTAATGGATTTTATTTGTGTTGCTACGTTTATCGAAACAAAACAAAAGTTTATGCTGTAGGGTTCTTGCTGCATGGTAACAACTTTGAGAACAGTATACTGCTATGACAAAAGCTGCTGTTTTAGCAACAATCTTTATTAAAGCACCATTCCAAATGCAGCATTTTATTTATTTTTCTTACCATAGCTTACCAACAGCAACCCATCTCCTCTCTCTCCAGAAAGGATCGGGAGGGCACATGACTAAAATAAATGGCAATGGCCGTATGGTTTTTGATTGGCCGTAAGCCGCTGACAGCTACACGAAATAACATTATTTGTTTTGTGGTTGTCCAGTGCCAATAGTTGGATTGTAACTTTGCGGGACTACACCTAAAAACACAGTATAGGAACAGTAAGTTGGCAATTGAAAGGCTATAATAGGTCAAATGAATGAAATGCTGCCTTTGACAAAACCTGTGTCTCCTTGATTTTAGTGTGATAAAATATACAAAGAAGCCTATCATAAGCTTCTAATTTTCTTGTGGATGCATCAGCTACACACCATCAAGCACTGAATGAGTTAAATGTTTGCATATAAAAGAGTAAAGTCCAATTCATCTTGATTTTAGTTGTCAAATGCAGGTACTGTATAGTGTAACAAGGGATAGTCCTTATGGAGAGGACAGTTTTGTTTTTATGC